>NC_143397.1:236217487-236518347 GCF_052110815.1 Crocodylus siamensis | reverse complement strand
GATTTTTTCTTTTCACTTTACTTGTAAACTACTTATATACAGCTACTATGCACACTTCAGATGGAGAACTGAAAAGATATGACAGAGGAATTGTGGGCTGGGAAGGCGTTAACTAGAGACACTCTAGTGTTAGGTTGTTGACCTACATAGTATGTCAGTAAGTAACAGTACGTATACCAAGGTTATTTAAAAAAAAATCAGTAGTTAATTTAACTGTCTTGTTTGTGTACTGGTTCACTGACTTTTTGTTTTTAGAAAAGATGAGTCATTTGATGCCTGATCTTGCTAACCCTTACTTACTTTGTCATGAGTAGGGCCTGCTCACAATGCAATCCTCACTGGCATCAAAACTATTAACAAGAACAGTCTTACAGACTTAAATCACCTATGGATGCGAGAAGAGAGTAAAGTGCCAAACCATTTAGGTACCTTTACAACTCTGCTGGGTGCCAATCTGCATCTTTAGGGGTGTCTTTACATGTGCTGCAGGACGGGGGTGCTTTAATTACAGCAGCTCTCACTTTTAATTAAAGTGCCCTCAGTGTATTGTGTATTCAGCATCCTGCACTTCAAAATAGTGACAGGGCTGCTTTAACTAAAGCTCATTCTACAAGCTTTAGTTAAAGTACTTCCACAGCCATTTTGAAGTGTGGGGAGGCTGAATACACATGACACTGTTCTGGTGCGTGCTAATTAGCATGCATTGGAGCTGGCATCGGGCACATATATTGGTGTGGTAGGTGCCTAAATACCTTTGAAAAATCTGTTCCTTGGAAGCCCAAGACTTATAGACCTTCAATGATACTTAGGTTCCTAAGGGGCAGACTCCAAATCCCCGGAGTTATTTGGCCTCCAAACTCCTATGGAGTCAAGGAATTGAATTGAATGGGAGTTGGCACCAAGAACCTAAATCCCATTCAAAGATAGGACTCACACTTGGAATTCACTCAGATGCTTTAGGAAGTGTTACCCTGACTGCAGTGTTGCATGCATTGTCATTGCTTTTCATATGTTGGGATACCAACCATATCATGCACTATAATGAGATAATGCACTGACATAAAATGCTAGGTCTGGATCTTCAGTGGACGTAGGCTGCCAAACATTACACCCACTGCATGTTAAACCAAGAAAATGACTAAGTGTTCACGTATTGACTTTTTTTTGCTGAAAGAATTTGGCAGACTGACGTAAACTGAAAGCCTGCTGTGGGCAGATTTCCTCCTACTATTTTTGATTTCATGCAAATAAGAATTGCAGGATGTCAGGCAATTTCTACCTGTGACTGATATATTTAGTGTTGACAATCCTACACTGCATTTATATTTGAAAACCCTGATTTAACAGCATAGGTGGGACAGCTATAGACCATAGGTTCTTGTGCCAGTCCCAGCCCTTTTTTTCTCTCCAGTTCTATTCAAGAAAGCAGGATTGCTTTGCTTTGTGCGTGCACTTTGGTGGTATGGTGGGGTCTGTTGTCAATTGCCAGAATAAACATAAAGGCACGATATTTTGTACTAACCAAGCACTGTTCTGCACCTTTTACTTCACTCTTTAATAGGGTGGCCATCATAGAGGGCATTCCAGTTTTCTGCTACTCTGTCCTCTATTGATACAAAACCTGATGCCTTTATGTTCTCTATTTTTCTCTTCATTGGGTCTTGTACCAACAGAGAACAGAGGACAACTAGGCTGTCCTCTATGATGGCCACCCTACACTTCAGTAGATGCTTCCTGCTGAAGGAGTCTGGGTACACTAGCCATTTTCTGTCTTTCAAAACTAGTAAGAATCCCAGTATTAGTAAGAATGGCAAAATTTTATTTCACTACTCAGACATGGAAATAATATGACATTTTTAGCTGTGTAAGTTGAAAAATCATAAAAACGTAAGGCTGAAAGGGACCTCCGGAGGTTATCTAGCCCAACCCCCTGCTCAGGATAGATCATCCCCATTCAAATCATTCTATATAAATGTTTGTCTAACCTACACCAAAAACTACACAAAACCCCTTTTGCATGGCCGCAAGGCACATTGCCCTATAAAACACTAACCTACCGCAAGTAAGGCAGTGGGGACAAGGGCATTGTCAATGTCCTGCTGCTGCGATGGTTGGTAAAATATATCCAAGGAAGAGGGCCATATCCTCTGCTACAAAGGAAGGCAAAAGTCAAGTTTCTTTGTGGAAATAGCCTGTATCTCATGCACAGCTAAATCAGGCCATAAGTTTGTGGCTGCAATTTCACTCAATGGACGACATGGTCTTTCCCTTTGCACATCTAAATAGCAGCCCGTTAGCCACATTCTGAGTAGGCAGCCACTGTAGAGGAGGTGGGGATTTTGGCTGTGCCTGTCCCATGCCAAAACAAGTCCTGCAAGACATGCACATTTATGCAGTCAGAGGAAAATAGGATCCAGAGCAAATGGGCTTCAGAACTGCTCTTGGCACCAGTTCAGTTTCCTCATCTGAATGAACAGAGACCCACACAAGCACTGTTCATTGAAATGCATGGGAGAGCAGGAGCATCTGTAGGGTTCACAGCCAAGGACTAACGAGCTGTGTACTACCTTCCCATTAAAAGCATAGAAGAACTATGCATTTACATCTGCAGATTAGGATGCTTCCCCGGTTCTAGACATTTACAACAGGACCTTGCTAGCAGGTCCTCGCTGCCATTAGCTTTCTAGGGGATGAAATAGAATTTAGCCCTTAAGGACAAGTATGACACCAAGTGCAGATGTATTGCGTTGCTCTTGGCTGACTGCTTCCTGCTCTAGGAGACCAACTAATTTTTATGTGATGGAAGCTGTCTATACCATTGCTGGGATGCTTAGATCCCTGTGTGAAGTGTCTTGTGGTTTCACTAGAACAAATCATACAGTATGGCTCTACTTAGCTTGAATAAGTCTGGGAGGCTCTAGGCCTCAGGCATTAACTTAATTCTGTTTTCCTGGTCACTTTAGATGACAAGGGTCTGATCAAACACTCTGTGATTGACTTCTAACAGGAAGTGTGAGAGGTTAAAAAGTAAGAATGCCACCCACATCACAACTAAGCATGCCCTATCACAGGTTATAAGAGGTGTTTGTTCTATCCCATGAGCATTTTTAAGATCTCAAAATATTTCCTGGAATGAATCAGAACCAAGATACTCATGATGACAGAGACACATGTACTGTAATACAGACAATGGCCAGGTGGGTAGGGTGTTTACATAGAAGACAAGAGATTCTGGTTCAAGTCCAAGCTTCAAACCAGAAATTTGAACTTGGGTCTTTCTCGTACTGCAGGTTAATGACTAGAGCATTTTACTTAGGGGGCTGAGACTGACTTTTGCTGAGCTCTTAGCATGGGCTGTGAATGCATCATGGTCAGATCCTTTCTCCCATGAATGATTATATCAACAACATGGAACCATACTTCTAATGGTCAATAGCTTAGTAGTCAGGCCAGCACTTTCCTGGAAGGTTGAGTAGGCTGCAGTGGGTCTCTCCCCATGGGCAGATGTTATATTTGTAGTGCTACAAAAGCTGAAGGGCCATTCCCTCACCAGTAGCACTAGAAAAAACGGCCTAAAGTGCTACAGAAATATTTCTGGATGAAACAGGAAATCTTCTGTAGCGCTATGTTTTGTAGTGTCAGGTGTACAGGGCACTGTGCTGCTACAGGGGCGGTTCTTTGATTCCCCAGCATCCCCCAGTGCTCTGCTCTTGCTTTCCAAGGGGTGAGGGAGGGAGATCTAGGAGGATAGGTGATCAGTGCTGCCTGGATGGTCAGTGTGTTCAATGACAGCTTCCCCCTCCCCCCCACACTAAATGGGGGCGGGGGAGAGCAAGAGGGGCAAAGAGATCTGCTGCTCCTAGAAGGGCCTTAGTTCAGGGTTTAGAGGCTTACATTCAGGAGACTGTTCAGGATTCAGGATTGTAAGCAGAAGGAGATCTCTGGCCAGACCACCCCTTTGGATGCCTAAAGATCCATGTCCTTTACTCTGGGATACTTTAGCTGGGTAGCTCACCACACAGTTTCTGAGGGCACCTGCCTTTCCAACGCACTTTCTAAACATACTCTATGGAAAAAACTGGACACCCAGCTCTGGGCTGGGCACCCCAATAGGCTGTTAAATACCTAGAAGTTGTATCATGCAATACCTCTGCTGCCCAGATGGATTCATAGATATTTGCCCAACCACTCACCCTTTTCCATAAACATGCTAATTCGGTGTTGGCGCCATCCATTGACATCTATTTCACCCAGTGATGATCAACAGCTGGATCCCAGGTGGAGGGCTCAATCAGGTGTCCTGCTGGTAGTTGGATATAGGATTTTAGTGACTGACAGTATTACTGGCAAAACTTCAAACTGCTTATGCCTGGGAGCCTATTAGTATGTCTTCCTTATGCTTTTTCATAGGTCATAAGGTAGTCCTCTCTCATAGTTGGTGTTTATCCCAAATC
This sequence comes from Crocodylus siamensis, assembly GCF_052110815.1. Classification (NCBI taxonomy): domain Eukaryota; kingdom Metazoa; phylum Chordata; order Crocodylia; family Crocodylidae; genus Crocodylus; species Crocodylus siamensis. The sequence continues at coordinate 236,513,893 of NC_143397.1, read as the reverse complement.
CATGATTCAGGGCTTCAGCGACTGCTCACACATTCATTCTGGCTGCTATTTTTCATTCTTTCCCGTGCATGGCTGACTTCAAAGTGAGAAAGACAAGTGAACAACCCATCCCAAGGCTGATACAAATTAGCTTGATTAAATCACTTTGTACTAATACAGGCAACATACAGAACTGTGTTAGGTAGTTTTACTTGATGAACATGAACATGTTTGAACTGTTTTCAGAAACCCCTTTTTACCATTTTGTTTAGAAGTCTAGGAGCTCGCAGGAACTCAATCCCCTACCCCCAAACCTCAGCTCTCACTTCCACTTTTTCTTACGATGGACCCTAGGGCTGTCCAACTGGCAGTCCACAGGCCTTGTACAGCCCCTGAGGGATTAAACTGTGGCACCCAGTCTGGCCACCATTCCCCCCATTGCTCCTGCTGTGCTGGAGCCTCTGGGCTCCTCCTCCCACCCCCAGCTTCTGCTGCTGGGGGTGGTGAGGCAGGGCACGGCCTGTGGGGCCAAAGGATCCAGTGGCTCTGAGGACTGGGAGAGGAAGTAGCATGACTCTGCAAGGGGGTATCTACTGCATGGCACAGTGTGTCATGGGGGTTTGGGTACGAGGTCTCCTGGTGTGGTGCAGCAGCATCTGCAAAGTGCAGTGGGGGAGTGTAGCCCCATGCAGGATGGAGCCTGGGAGGTATGTGGCCAAGGGGTGTGCAGCAGGGGCTTGAGGCCCCCCAGCCACTCAGAAATTGGACAGACCTGATCTACCCAATCTGTAGTAACTGGCAGTAGAAGCTGTTCAAACCAGAACACTCTTTAACATCAGTTGCATCTACAGCGCTAGTATGAAAACTTGTATACGTCTTACCACCCACTGGTCCTTCTGCTTCTGTTCCTTCTGTGTCAGTGCACTGACACGAAAAAGCTCCCCTGGTTTTAGCTATGTCCTCTCACTCACAAGCTGCATCCTTGCAAATTGTTTTAAGGCCCAGTAGCTTTGTTTCTGTAGCCCTTGCCTTTTTGTATAGACATTTCCAGGAAATTAAAAGTCTGTGCATTCGTATTCTGTTTTTGAATCTCTTTAGCTTTGCTGTATTTGTAGGCTGGACAGACGTCGGATTATTCAAAGCAGGCGAAAACTCTTACTTTTCCTTTCCACTGGGTGTGTCTACACTCCGGCTTAGATTTACTGCGCAGTAAATTACAGTGCAGTATGTGGGAGTAGGCTGATGTCTACACAGGCAGGCATTAAGGTGCATTAACACTGGGCGCGGACTGACTTGGGACGAAAGTTAGTCCCAAGTCAATCCACACACAAAGTGTTACTGTGCAGTAAGCTGTCTACATGTGTGTTACTACGCAGTAACTAATCAAGTGTAAATTTCATACAGGTATCAAATTTATGTTTAAGTCAGCATAAATTACCATATGTATTGTGCAGTACGGGTGTGCACGTGTAGACACACACCTGTACAGAAAAGTAATTTTGGTTACTGTGCAGTAAATGTGCACATGTAGATGTGCTTACTGAGTTTAAAGCCAATCTAACAAACCCTACCAGTTTTAGCCCTGGCTGTTGGTACCTTTCCTCATTTGGCAGAGCATATATAGCTCAAAAAGCACTCTGATCCTAAAAGGTATTACAGTTTTGCTCTCTCTCAGAACCCTCCCCCCCCACCTTAAAATGGCACATTGCATTTTCTAAAGGGATATGTGCACACACTTTCAGAACTGTCACTTTACCACTGGTTATGAAGTCTATCTATTACAAGTCAAGAAATCAAGATACAATTTATACAGCATCTCTCCATAAAGATTTATTGAGCTGTTTCAGACATCATTTAGAGATAACCTTCTGGAGCCAAGGAAGGGATGAGTTGACCTTTCCAGAGCACAAGCAGTGCTCTCTATTTCTGTGGGGAGGAGATAGGTATGAGATGCTTGCAGCTTTAACAACAAGCACAAGCTGCCCTTCTTTTGAGATCAAGAGAGGGTTTTTTTTCTCCTCTTTTTACCAGTTTCTAAGTCTTCAGAAAATCTTGGGAATATTAACACTATTGCAATTTCCTCTAGGATTCTCTATAGGATCCCAGAGCATGTTAATTAATTACATCTGATAAGACCCAATCTCACATCTCTTCCTGGCCAAAACACTCAGGCTGTTGCCAATCACTGATAACTGCACAAGTACTGTCCATTGAAATGAATGAGAGTGCAAGAGCCTCTGCAGGGTGAAGTAGGATTCACCTCCAGTGGCTAATGAGCTGGCTAATGACTATCTTCCCCTTGGAAAAATAGAAAAAAAATGTTTCTTCATATATAAAGTTCTCTAAGACACATGCTGTCACCCAGCTGACTAAACCAGTGGGCATAACACACTGACCAATGCTTTTAGAGCCTTTCAGCCCCCTTCCCATGGAATCTGTTTCAAATGCCACTTTCTTCATCAGCTACACTCACCATCCTTATGCCTCTTTGAAATAATCCCTTTGTGTCCCTCTTGCTTCTGCACCAGTTTTAAGCTATGTGTCTTTCCTTTTACGATTCTGCTCTGATCTACATCTGATTGTTGTAGTGTCTACTCTGACTTTGCTTTGCCAGTACCTCCTCTGCCAGTACCCTTTGTCATCTCCTTCACTCCTGGCTTCTGTACTGCCCCTATACCTTGAATGCCTTCCCTACTGCAATATCACAAAAGGCTTGTCTCTGCTCTTCCAAATCCCTCTTTGTAACACAATTCCTCACTGCAACTCTTTAACTCATCTTATGCAACACTTTTATTCACTTAGAAGCTAAATGTGGCCTGGGCTATTGCTATATAATGGTCTTATGTTTTGGTCAGCTAGGGCACTATGTGGCTGTTGTTTGTTTATGACCTCCTAGATGGAGTGTCCTTTGTTCTACAGGCCTTGTACAGCACTGAACACATTTTTAGTGCCTGACAAATAGAAATAAGGTTGTATGCATAGAGGGCTACAGGCTGCACAGAAGAGATTGGGTAGGGATGAAGGGAGGAGGTATAGCTCTCTATGTAAAGCAGCACTATGCCTCTGTGGAGATCCGAACTGGTTTGAGAGAAGGACAACTTGAGACCCTGTGGGTCAAGATACAGGGGGGGAAGGGGAGCCAAGGAGAAGGGGACTTGATGGTAGGCATCTACTACAGACTGCTACACCAGGAGGAGGACCCAGATCTGGAATTTTCCAGAAAACTGATGGAGACTGCACAATCAAGGGTCATGGTTGTTATGGATGACCTCAATTACCCTGACATCTTCTAGGAGAAGCACTCGGCTAGATCTGACTGGTCACATAGGTTTTTGACCTGCGTGGAACAACTTTATTTAGTACAGGAGGTGAAAGTGCCGACCAGGGGGAATGCTTTGTTGGGTTTGGTTTTAGTCAAAAGGAATGACCTGGTGGGAGATCTGAGGATTAAGGGTAATCTGGGATATAGTGATCGTGAGATGACAAAATTCACTATCCGTTGTAGGGCAGGGAAGTCAGTCATTAGGGCAGAGGTACTTGACTTCAGGAGGGCTGACTTGAATGAGCTTAGGATAATAGTGAGAGAGAACCTATAGGAAGAGGGACTGGAGGGGAAGGGAGTTCAGGAAGGTTGGTCATTCCTCAAAGGAGCAATTTTCAGAGCACAGAAAGGGTCCATTCCTGTATGCAGGAAAGGTGGTAAAGGGGCCAGGAAGCCCTCTTGGCTTACCAGGAGTGTTTAGAAAAGAAAAAGGAGGCTTATGGACAGTGGAAACAAGGGGTGATCACCAAGGAGAAATATACAAGTATAGCCTGTATTTGTAGGGAGAGGATAAGGAAGGCAAGGGCAGTGACTGAGATCAAGTTGGCGACCAAGGTCAAGGACCATAAGAAGTCCTTCTTTAGGTATATAGAGAGCAGCAGTAAGACCAAGGGAAATGTGAGGCCCTTGCAGAATGAGATGGGACAGCTGATAACAGACAGGAGTAAGCTGAACTCTTTAATGAATACTTTGCATTGGTGTTCTGGCATACAAATGGTGGTTGCCTGCCTGGTCAGATACTGGACAAATACAGGGGAAGTGGGTGATTGTCAACCTCTGATCAGCATTGAACATGTGAGGGAGCACTTAGAGCAGCTGTATGTCTTCAAGTCAGCAGAACTGGATGGATTACACCTGAGAGTGCTGAGGGAACTGGCTGGAGTCATTGCAGGATCATTGGTGAAGATATCCGAAGATTCCTGGTGCTTGGGAGAGGACCTAGGAGACTGGAAAAGGACCAATGTGGTGCCATTCTTTAAGAAGGGCAGGAGGAAGGATCCGGGGAAGTATTGGCTGGTCAGTGTCACCTCAATACCAGGTAAAAGTTTGGAAAAAATTATCAAGAAGTCTATTTGTAAGATCCTGGCAGAAGTCACAATGCTGAAGGATAGCCAGCATGGTTTTGTTGCGAGCAGGTCATGTCAGATCAACCTCATCTCCTTCTATGATCAAGTAACAAACCACTTAGATGTGGGAGATGCGGTTGATGTCATATACTTAGATTTTAAAAAAGACCTTCAGTATGGTCTTCTATGGTGATCTTATGAAAAAACTGGGGGATTGTGGGCTGGCAGAATCCATAGTCAAGTGGGTTGGGAACTGGCTACATGATCAAACCCAGAGAGTGTTAGTGGATGGGTCTGTATCATCTTGGCAGGAGGTGGCCAGTGGCATCCTGCAGGGTTCAGTTCTTTGTCCTGTGCTGTTAAAGATCTTTATCAATGATTTAGATGAGGATGTGGTCACCCTGGCCAGGCTTGTGGACAATACTGTTATGGGGAAAAGTGGTCACGCTAAGGGATAGGATGTGGATCCAAGTGGACCTGGACAAGCTGGAAAGGTGGGTGGGGTGGAACCGTATACAGTTCAATAAGGATGAAGGCAGAGTGCTTCATCTGGGGAGAAGTAACCAGTGACACAAATATAGGTTAGGAGAAGATGTCCTGGCCAGCACAATGACTGAAAGGGACTTTGGGGTTATGGTTGATCACAGGATGAACATGAGCTGCCAGTGTGATGCTGTAGAACTAATAGTACTGGGATGCATTAACTGATGGGTTGGGAGCCAGGCTAAGGAAGTGGTATTTGCTCTCTACTGACTGTGTCTAGTTTCAGGTGCCACACTTCAAAAAAGATGTGGAGAATCTTGAAAGGTCCAGAGAAGGGCTGCGAGAATGATTAAGGGCCTGAAGGACAAACTGTATGAGGAAAGACTAAGGGATATGGGACTGTTCAGCCTGGGGATGAGAAGACTTGGTGGCCATCTATAAGAGGTGAATATCAGGAGCTAGGAGAAAAACTGTTCACTGGGGCACAAGGAGCAATGGCCATAAATTGCAGAGGTTCTTGGTTCTCGATCCCCAGTGCTTCAAATGCTTTCTCTTAGGTGGAAAAACTTACAACTATGAAGTCAATGAGTGCAACAACAGGCACTATATACAGCAGTGTTAACAAGTTGAAGTGCTGTGTCAGTGCACAGTCTAAAAACTTGAAGTGTGGAAAAAGACAATTCAGGTCTTTATTGTGATGTCAGTCTAACTACAAGCTTAGACACAGATGGTAATGCTTGTCAACATGGTCTTTATAAGAGAAGAGCTCAATTGTACTTGAATAAATCATTTAAATGTGCAAAAATTCAGTCTCATGCTGGTTCAATGCACTTTTGTATGAAAGGTGCCCTGTCCACGCTTTACCTCTTGCTGCTGTTGCCAAGGGAAGTACTGGTTTGGTTCCTTGCTGAATAGTATAATATTTTTTATCCCTATAATTTCCCCTATGCTAATGTTCAGTGTGAACTTGAAGGCCGTTGCCCCAGGCAGCCATAGATTACATACCTTCTCTGCAGTATTTTTCAAATTCTTATAAAATACGTGCTTTATTATCTCATTGTAGCAGAGCTTGTAAGTTATGCAGAGAGGAGCTTCCAGCAGAAACATGTATATCAGAGTTCCTGCTGGGCAAAGGGCAGGCATCTTTCACAATGCTACTACCTTCCAGCTCCAAGCCTGAACCTCTCTCATCTTTGGTATTGTGTGTGCAGACTCTGCTGATACTGAATAGCAGACTTGTCCTTTGGGTTAAACCCACAAACTGACTTAGGCATTGCTATGTTGGCATTGGAACATGCAGTTGTATGCACCCTGCTGCCCATTCAGATTTCAGCCCAGGCTCAGTGCCTAGACTGTCTTGTAACACATGGGGAAAGGCAGGAACCTAATAAGAATCATAGAGCTGAGAAGGGAGCTGCCCAAGCTAGTATGGAAGTAAATGCAGAGGAGAAATATCCACTGTACCTTAGAGCAGAGATTTTAACCCAGGTCTTCTATATTGCAGGAAAGTGTCCTAGCCCTTGGCAGAGTTGGGTAAAACAGGATGTACATACAGCACCCTGCCCCCATCTCCACCCCAACCCCTCACCCCATCTGTCTTTTATGCAAAGCCAGTCTGAGAACATCAGCTGGAGAAGGCACTGCAGATGAGATAGGAGCAGGGCAGCTGGGTCAGAGCAGCTCTGCAGCATGACAGTGTAGATGTTTATGTGCATGCCCACCAGCAGAAACTAAGGATCAGGGGACATTACTGGCAGAAACTTAGGCTTCAACAGGTTATCCAACAGGCGATCTGTTGGCTATGCAAGAGGTGATCTGAGGAATCCATTGACATCTAAATACTGGATGTAGGTACCAAATGGCTGGTAGGTCCAAGAATCCTGTTGCAGATTGAGCATGAAATAGCTATTAGATCAGTTTGGCACGTGCTTCTCTTAATGACATGCAAAACCAGCTCACATAATTACTAGACTTGCATATATAAAGTAGGTAATTGCACATTCAAATGACCAAAATTAGCCTTGTTTAATTGCCTGATTTATATGCAAAGATGCAATAACTGCACTACTAACATATTTAACAAATAGGCCCTTTACAATTTTGATAAATGTAGGTGGATTGAAGAGCCTAACGCTCCATCAGGGAATGGTAGGAGAAATGCACCTGTCCCTGCACACTTATCCTAAAATATGAAAAAATGCAGCAAACTAAACCAAGAGCAGAAAGTGTGCTTTCTCCAGGGTACCACTTCACAGTAGGGAAATAGCCATTAGCATAAGTAGGAATGGCAGAATAGGGCATTAGCGCCAGGTGCCAAAGAGGAGGCGCATGATCAGTGGCTGTTGCCACTGCTAGCCTAGTCACCACTGCTACTGCCCTAGCCAACACCCTATGCAAAAACTGCTGGTTACATCTCCGTGAATAACTGTCCCTTCCCCTACATGTTTTGTTTTCTTCTGGCTAGTCTGAGAAGATGTACAAGCCCTAAAGGACGACAGTCCTAGGTGCTCTTGGATGAAGAAGGGTTGTAGATTCTGGAAGTGAAGATTCTTCATTCAAAACGCCCTTGTTGTAACTAACACCTCCCCTAACTAACTTGAAGCATCTCCTCTGGTCTCGTATGCTGTCCTGTCGCAGGCAGAGCTTATACCGGAGGGTATATCTGCACTGTGGCAGCAGTGCTTAGTCAGGCCACTGAGGAAATCAGCTCCTCCTACCTGCTCCTGCTTCATGGGCAGCAACCCCAGAAATGAGGCAGTGAGGACATCTCAAACTGCTGCTCTTGAGCACACTGAAATGCAGGATCATCTGCCCACCCCCATTTCCAGGGTTGATGGGTATGGAGCAGAAGCAGGAGGGTGGGACCTATTCCCTGGCAGTGTAACTGAGCCCTCTGCCCTGTAATGCAGAAGGGAGTGGGGGAGGAGGGTCCCATTTACATGACCTGAAAACCTGTATTTAAAACTTAATGAGTTGCCAAAGGCTGTAAACTACAGCCTTTCTCCACCTGAGCTGCATGTTCCAGGGCAAAGAGTAGCTGCAACCTGTCATCTTATAGAAGATACTGAGTGTCTGTAAAACTACAGAGTGCCAAGTCTTACACCCTTAAACCTTTTATGCAGTACAAGAGAAGGTGATTTAAAATCTGTATGTATAGGAAGCTAGAGGGGCTGGCGCTACATAGAAAATAGGTTTGGGACATGCTGAGATTGATAGCTTTGTGACAATGACAGTAAAGTTAATAGCTGATATGAGGCAGACAACAGACTCCATTTTAAAATTTAAAATTAAACTGTGCATTGCTGACAGCATCATACTGACCATTCATTGCTGGAGCTAATTTCTGTCTGGTAATGACTGTGAGAATCTGAATAGACAATGATGTACATTGCAGAATGCTTGGCAAATGCAATTAACTGCTTTGCATTTCCTTTTTTTTTCTTTTTTAAAAAACAACAGTTTAATGATTTGAGGTGGCTATCCTTGAACATTCATGAAGGGTAAAGATTAGTCACTTCATTGAGAGTATGTTTGGTGCCTCTGCATTTTTCCTTCTTAGCATACAGAGGGGGTACCAAATGTGCAAGGAATAGATAGAAGAAAATGGTTAAAATATGAGACTTAACCAAAACCCTGGAGCTGATGCATCGCTACATTGCTCTTTGAGGCTATTCCTCTCCAGGTCTAGATTTAGATATTGCAGCCAGCTCCTGTCTTTAATCACAGGCTGAACCTAACCCCCTTCTTCCAAACATCCCCGAATGTGAGGAATGGGCAAATCTGGCTATTGCAAACATCTGCATAAATCAAAAGGTGACAGCTCCTGCACATGCAAATAAATACTGACAAATACAAATATTAAAACCAAAGGAGAACAATGCAACCTTTGTTATTTCCCACTGCATGCTGTGGCTCCTGAAGTCAGAACCGGGGTATAGTAGCTGCCCATCTTTGCTGCTGCTTCTTCACTCTTGTGTCATAACCTCCTGTTTACTCTCCCCTGAACTTAAGCTATAAAACTCTGAGACACAAATTTGAGTTTAGCAGTTTTATACAGCACCATGGACATAAATGGAAATACGTGCGTCATAAAAGAGAGGGGACAGTGACTAAATGTACATCATTTCTTCTGCTGATTGTAAAAACCAAACCTTAACTTTAAGAGATCTGAAATCTTACACTTGAGGGCACAGCCAGTCTCAGGAACAAGGGATGGACCGTCAATTCAGAAAATTAAGTAAATGAATCAATCCTGAGCCAACAGAATCTGCTATCTTTAGTCATTTAACACTATCATTGTTATTATGTAGCCCAGGTACACACAGGGGTGTGCCCTGTTGGTAAGTGGAAGGGATGGGGTGGTCAGTCAAGAGTGCTGTGAGAGGGGCCTGCCACCGGGGAGCAGGTCTCTCTTTTCTCTAGACAGCCAGGCCAGGATAAAGCACTTAACTATATACAACTATACACAAATTTATTTGCTATACAAAAATAAATATAAATAAGAGACATTAAATATTTACAGTAAAATTGGTATGTGACACTATATAGAGTAACCTGCACTCAACACATTGTACCACTTCGAGGGACTACAAAACATAGAACAGGCAACTGGGAGCTCAGTACAGGTGATCCACAGCGCAGGCAATAATTAACCCCCCTGCACAGATGAACATTAACTCCCTGGAACAGGTAAGTCAAGGCATCAACACAGTAAACATATATAAACATCACCTCAGCAGATAAACCCAGGTAAGTTGAGGTAGCAATGTAATAGAGGTACACAGGCAGCAATACAGGTAAGTTCTGATAATATGCACTAAACATATATCGGTGATAAAAACAGGGAAACCAACATAACCCCCCTTAAGGAGTACCCATAACTATATTAACATCAGCAATACAAAGCAAAGATCAATCACAAGATATGAGGTACACTCAGCACCCCACAGGGTGTTTCCTGGAGCCCCTCCCCTTTAGTGCCCTGGGATGTGGACACGTCCCCCCCCCACCCACAGTGGAGTGGGGGGAGGCTGCAGACCCTCCACTCCCAAACCGGCCTCCCCTGCGGGACCCACTTCCCCAGCAACTCATGCTCCTGCTCTGAAGCAGACAAGGTTCATGCCCTGGTGGCCAGTCCCATGAGTGCCTCTCCAGCGGTGCCTCTGGCTCCCCTCGATGGCATGGTGCCCCACTCTGGGCCCACCCGGCCTCCCACTGGGGATCTTTCCCCGTCCTGGGCCCGCTCTGGGCACCGGGGCTCCTTTAGTTTAATGCTGAGTCGCACTGAGGGGCTCCGGTTACCCAGCCTAGAGCAGGGGTTAACTTGAGCAGCCTCGAGCTGCTCTCGAGGTTGAGTCTCTCTGCGTGGTGTGTGGGGCCCGAGCAGCCTCCAGCCTCTCCCAGGACCAGCTCTCCATGTGCCGATCCACACATTGTCCCACCCAGCTACTTGCCAGGTTCGCAGTCTCAAGAGCCTGAGCATCATGCGCCAATCTGCACACCCCCGAGGCCCAGGCGGGGTTCCCAACGATGGTCTTCTCCTGAGCTCCTCTCTCCTTGCCATCCCTTGCCGCGTCTGCCTCCAGCATGCCGAGCACGCTCTCCTTTGCAGTCCACAATCCGGTCGGGGTGCTCCTCCCCCCCCTTCAGGAAAGAGGGGGTGCCCACTTTCCCCAGCTTGTTCCCAATTAGTGGATTGGTGCCACCAGTTGGAATTGAGGATTCTCGAGCCCCTGGACGTGTTGGTGCTCGATCGGGCAAGTCTGTCACACTTACAATAGCAGTGACTTGGGAATCCTGCCCCACTGCAGCTGGCACTGCACAAACACAACTGCATTCTAATTATGTGACCCATCAAAGAAATGTTGATCATCACAGTTCCTCCTTTTTGCCACCATTTTGACCTGCTTTTTAAAGTAACTTGGGGTTACTTTATATCCCCAAAACGTTTGTCATCTCTGTACTTCCCTTGTTCAAGCTCAGAACACTCTCCTGGTTAGTCACAAACCTACTCAAATACTCCAGTCCAATCTACTGTTTGCATAAATTTACCGTAGAACTGCCTCTGCACTAGTCCTGCTCTGGCTTCATTAAACTTATTTTAATTGTGGTGGCATCTGTAGATTCAAGGAACTATAAAATAAATGGATTAACTGTATTTGGCTTGAACCTCCATATCATTAGTTTCAAAATGGCATGGAGAGCATCATTTTCATAAAACCTAAGCAACCAAATGATTATGAGGCAAACCTGTGACTGGTGCAATGTTAATTAAACACATGTAAAAAACATTTTCTTCTCTGTTGGAAAACTACAATGCCTGTGTTCTGGTTCCATTCCTTATTTCTGTTTTCAGTGATTGCCAGAGGGTTGCTGAAACATATTATTAAAAAAAAATAAAATTCCCAGTTCCTAGCAATTAAAACCTCCCAAGTTGAAGAAAAATATATGTAACCTATGTGAATGCTATACAAATAACATGTGTTTTACATAAATTTTATGATTACATTTTGACTTGAATATAAAATTAACTCTTGTTGTGTTTCGTATATACACACCAAACATGAAAAATGCCATCAATGTACTTGAACAAACATGTACATTTTAGTTGGACTGTGTAAAAATCTTGCCTGGCAAAGCAGGTAATTCTATAAGGGGAAAAAAAGTATTGGCCTCTCAAGTTTCAAATAAGTGAAGGGCTGCATAGGCACTTCTTAGTTAACTGACAGAAGTCATAGGCCAGCTGGTACTCTGATTCTGGAGAAATTTCACAGAGGGATTCTTCATCATTGAACAAACGTAAAATATTTTTTATCTTGTATTTCCTCTTCTGCTTTACTTAAAGAAGGAAAAGAGCTGTTGGGTCAACCCAGTCCATCTCTTTGCCAATGCAACATAGTTCTCTTCAATACATTTTATAGATTCTTTTAAAACTAAATTGCTCAAAAGTACCAAGTAACCTGTGAAGTGCCTATCATCCTGAGAAGATTAATATTTCAAATTTTACTGTACTGCTTTCCTGGTTTCTGGCCCCAAAATTCCTTTCTTCCCTCTGCTTTAACCCCTGTGAACCACCTACAGAACCATTTATCTTACAGGTATGCATGGATCAGTTTCAATTTGTCCCATTTTAAATATTCAATTCTTTTAATGCTTCCTTGTGCACTAATTCACCACATTTTTGTTCTCCTCTTACCGACCAATTACTGGCTGACAAGGGCCCCAAATCAATGCAATTTTTCAGGCAGAGAGGGGCTAGTGTAGCTGTAGTCCCCAACATGCCTCCTCTAGATGTACATCCCCATGCAGTGGCTTCTTTTACAGCCATCTTAGCCTGCAAACTCATGTCTCATTTGTTGTTCCACCACCCTAAAGGCTCTCTTAGCATTGCTGCTCTCCTAGATTAATGATTCTCAATCAGAATGCCACAACAGCCTTAGGTGCCTTAAGATCCTTTTGAGGGTGCCACAGGATGCCTTGCAACGTTAGCACTGTTAGGCGTGCAAACACAATTGATAAGATAAACCCAGAAGCTGCATCCACATGACAGTGGATGTTTGTTTCCATGGGAATAAGTAGTAGTGGCACATGGCAGGTTACCCTGGGTGGGGTAGGGGACGCTGGGGCCAACAACTGTGCTGGCCCCAGCAGCCTTACCTGTGTACTTGGAGGCCTCAGAGAGTTGCAGCTGTGGCGCAGCTGTAGCTGGGATCCTGGCTGGAAGTTGGAGCATGGCTCTGGCTGGCCAGTCTCTGCTTTTGGATGGTACGTTTTGCTCCCACATGTGCCATTCTCTTCTTTTTGGCATGGGTTTTTTTGACCCCGGAGGTTACTTGGTACTTGGCAATACAGGGAATGTCTGCATGTGCAGTGCGTGGCGCCACAGATGTGTCTGTGATGCTACGTACTGCACACATCTGCGTTTGTCTGGATGCATCCAGAGATTTCAAATAGGAATTGAGGGTATTAAAAACATTCTGGCCTCTGAGTTCTTTACAACAGAATAATTGCTGTTGGTTTTTTATAGTCAAAAAGCAATTTAAAACTAAGAGGCTACATTTTTCAAAGGGTGCTTTGAATCTATCAAGGGGTATCTTGAGTTTAAAAAGGTTGATTACCCCTGTCCTAGATTATCTTTAATTGCCTGTATTCCACTTTATTTCTGGCCTGTTTTTTATTTTCTGTTTTGTTGTATAATTTCCCTGCCCTTGTTATTGTTTGTAGTTTTTCCTACCCACTATGAAACTCTACATGTCATTAAAAGACTGCTTTTACTTCTCTTTCCGGATCATTAATGTAGAAATTAAATAAAACCCGACTCGATGCAGTCTCAGCATAACACTCCCATTTTGATCCATTTATTGCTATTCTTTGTTTTAAATCATTTGGGCAATTTACAACCATGTTCCTATCGTTCCTAAGTAGGGTTTCATGCAATAGTAGCTCCCCAATTTTGTGTATATATATATAACATTCTCTTGAACAGCATACTTTCAACACTAGAAAAAAAAACAAAACCTGGTGGTGGAGGGAAGTCGGGGAGAATTAATTTTCACCTATACAGAATATGTGATTTGAGCACTTGGTCATGAGGGAAATCCACACCCTTGAGGTTGGGGCCTAGCCTTTCCCCTTTACATCTGAACACATGGGAAAGTCAGCTATCCGAATTGGAGTTGTAGGCAAGTGCTACCTTCCACTCCTGCCTGTAACTGCTTTGAACAGGGCAATGATCACTATTTCATTCTAACATGGAGAATATAGTAATTGTGCTGCTAATGGAAGTTTATGGAGGCCAATGAACTTGGGTGAATGCTATGAACAGTCTGTTACTATGTGAAACAGAAGGACCTCACTAGCATTTTTAAAAGAAAACAACCAACACTGGGAGGGTGAGGGGCTTGATTCCCCACAGTGTGCGTCACATGTACTTTGAACCTACACACCAAGATATGAAGTGGAGGAGCACCTAGTTCTCGGATCCCGAATTAACTTAGGCAGAACAGAGGCACCGAGCCACTTGCGACTCAGATAGTTCTGGAAATACACAGAAGCAGAACTCCAGGTGCTTAGAGGACTTTAGATAGAGATAGCTTAAATACAAAAATAACTTTAGCTAGAAAGAGTTTTGGTGCTTCAAGGTTAATTAGTCACCTAGTAGGAGCTCCTTAGGTTTACACCTAGGTGTATTTAAGGAAGCCAAGTCCCTTACTGGATTTAGCACATAATAGCAGAACTTCCTACACAAATGGTCACATTGGCCATTTATAGATATGCTCGGGGGGAGGGGATGCTTTAATTAGCAAGCTGTGCTAATTAAAAGTGCACAAGTGTCACATGTATCACTGTCCCTGCAGTGAAAATTGGCTTTGGAGCACTTTGAACTAAAGCTCATTCGATGTTAGTTCAAAGTGCCCCACTGCCATTTTTAAGTGTGGGGACACTGATACACGACGGAGGCTGCCAGAGCGTGTTCATTTCTGCGCTTCAGCAGACTTGATTAATTGAGTCTGCTCCAATGCCCTGGATTTACAGCAAGTCAGAACAGCTTCCTCGCATGTGTCTAAGTGCCCAGTATGCCTCTGGTTATCTTGATGAAACATAGATTCAGTCCACTGCTTTCAGTGGGGTGACTGTTATAACGTATCAGAATATGTGCTGTTGGGGATCTTCTTTTCTTCTTCACACATTTGGTAGTTTATTGAGAACAGAAGTCTGTACTCATCCTGTTTACTTTGCTCTGCTCTTACAGTACATCTAGCGGTCCATGATTTTTCAGTCATCAGTGGTACGATATGTTTACCAATTTTCTTTAGTAACTTATGATGCAGATTATTTTTTTTAAATACAATTATTTTTCCTGTTGAAGATGTGTGGGTTTTAAGCACAGTTCAGTTTCTGTGTCCTTTCAAACTTTGTGAGAGAGCAACACAGCACACGCAATAAATAAAATTAGTTTCTCCCAAATAGCTTTCTACCATGATTTATTTGGAATTTATTCCTTTGATTCCTCTGGTTAGTGTTAACTAATTAGATTCTAATCTAACCTCCTATAAACCTTAACTGACTCACACCATCTCTGTTTATAGCCACCTTTTCTTTTTCCATTTCCAAAGCAAGTTCGATAAGCCACAGGTCTTTGAATAGCCATAACTTATGAAGACTTATTAGTTTTTTCCCCACCTTTCTTTTTCTACAGCAAATGTTATCAGTCGTTCTTTAACTGTCTTTTAGACTTGCACCTTCATGTACTGCTGTAGTATGCAAACCTAATACTTAAAATGGTGAATTCAAGGAGCACTTGGGAATGGGTTTCAATTCTTTCTTCTCAGTCAGCCAGTAGTACAGGATCCAGGAGTTTCTCCTATAGTTGAGCCAAGGCAGTTTGAGTTTAATTTGAGCAATTTACAGTCTAAAAAAGTGTGGGTTTGCTGCCTACATGGCAGAGAAGAAGAAGGGTAGAGCCCTCACTGGTAACGGTTTGCACTTTGTCTTCTGTATAACGTGGGCTTCTGAAAAATGTATTTTTGGATGCAATTTTTATCCAACCAGCCTCTTTATCAATTTATTATTCTGTCATACTGAGTTCAATTCAAAAACACACAATATTGTCTCTGACAGCACTGGATTAACACTTACTCAAAATGTTATAATGCACTAACCTTCAAAACAGAGGATGAAAAGTAAAGTGTATTTGCTAGTTTTCTCATGCAATTATACTACCAATTGATTAACATTCTTTGCTCAAGCTACCAAAATTGTCCCCAGTCCTTTCTTTTCCATTACACCTCTCTCTGGCACTTAATGAACCCCTCCATCTTCAGACAGCTTCACCAAAAATTGTTCCTATTGGCCCCTTGTGGATGCTTTGATCTCAGCAAGCGTGCAGATCAGAACTTATTCCTTTGAATCTATGGATAGCACCTCTCTTCACACAGAAAGACTCCACAGGTGATCAGTTTTAATGCCACCCCCCCCCATTATGGAATTCAGTCACGACTGCATACCTTTTTGACCAGCAGATAATTACTGCATCCAGTTTCCAGGGGGTGGCTTACATGAAATTATATACTGTAACTTTCCAAGATGTAAATGCAGTACATATTTGATCTCTCACAACATAACAGTGAACTCCTTTACTGCCACCAAGACTTAAACTTGTATGACATTTAATGTACCACAAGATATACAAAAATCATTTTAAATAAAAAAGCTGATTGTTTGAAGTCAGTTATATTTCAAATTATTAAAAACAAAAACAAAAAAAAACCTTATGAATAAATTAAAATGGATGACAACCTATAATAAGGCCTTAATATTACTTGTAAGAATCATATAAATACATTAAAATGTTCAAGAAGTACATGTTCTACTGCTAACAATTTAAAGAGAGTCCAGCCATTCAATGGGTAGAAGTTATTACGTCCCTGTAAGTAGAATTTGTTGGATTGCTGGACCAGTTTTAAAACACTTCTGGCCTCTTCTAGAGAGAGGCAGAAGAAATATTTTCCTCATTTAAGTTTATGAGCAGAGTTCGTTTCAATGACTTACATTTGAGGTTGAGAAACCAGTCAGGAATTGAACAGCCAGGAATGCTTGGCTCCCTGCCTCCGATTTGTTGGAGGATGAGGCATGAAAGGATGAGATCCGCTTATCTTGTAGAAAGTGGGGCTAGATCCACAAAAGGACTTAAGTGTGCAAGTCCAAAAGGTAGAGGAGATTCAAATCACAAGAAAGTGCCCAACCAACTGTTTATATGCTATTCTAGTTGGGATTACTCTCCACATCTGGTGAAGCTGCAACACTATGCAGAAGTCTCTTTAAGATTCATTAGGACAGTGGTTTTCAAACCACTGGGGTTTCATGATAGGTCACCAGCAGGGATCCCGGTTTTCCCTGGTAAAAAAAAAAAAAGGGCAAATTTTCTGACAACCGCCCCCCCCCCCCAAAATCCAGTATTAAAATGAGCCCCCCCCTTGGCCCTGCTCATGCTCCTTGACACCCCACCCACAGCCCCTGCCCCCCAGCCCTGCCGGAGGCTATAGGTGTAGCTGCCAGGGCTATGGGGCCAGGGCCCCAGGGCTGTAGCCCCCTGCCCTCAACAGAAGTGGCAGATCTGTGCTGGGGGAGCTGATGCAGGCTAGGTGTGGCTTCCCTGAAGGGCGCCACTCTGGGTCCATGCACTTCTGGCTGGATGGACACTCCTACTCCTGCAGGAAGCTGGCTGGGGACTGAGGGGGTGGGGAGGTGTTGGGGAAAGCCCCACATTGAGTGCCCACCCAGCCAGCAGCACGCAGACCTAGAGCGGTGCACTCCCTTGCCAGGCTGGGCTTGTCTGGGGCCAGGGGGTAGGGCTGGCTCTCGGCAGCAGTGCACACTCTCAGGGAACAGGGGGGACCCACGCCCTCCAGATGTGTGTGGGGCCAGGGTGGGTGCATGCTGCGAGCTCATGGTCCTGGCTCTGCAGCCTGTGCAGTGCAGCATGTGCAACCTGAAGCAGCAGGGCACAGAGGAGATGCACACAAAAGCTGCCTGCCACTCCGAGCTCCACACTGCCCTGACCACACTCCTGTGCTGCCCTGGTCTGTGCCACTAGCTGCAATCTGTGGTTTTCTTTGTTTTTCCGTGAGAAACGGAAAACCCACATCTCTGGACATCAGGTGTTCTGCAAAGAGATTGGGGATAATAGTGGAGGGGGCCAAAAGGCAGTGTGTTGCCACTGCTGGACTAGGTTGCTTGACTCTATGTCAGTCTTTAGGAGAGTACGTGGAAGATTAAGTAATGATAGGTTCACTTTGAAGGAAGTTTGAAAACCACTGCATTACGGCCTAGAAAAAGCACAACTATATCCTAGTGATCAGGGCACTCAGCTGGGAGGGAATCACAGGCTCCAACCCCTGCTCTCAGAACTGTTCTTGTATTTTGTCCAATTATGGTTTAATGCAAATAACAGGCGCAATTCTGATATGAACACACCAAAATAATTATATCAGTAGTCTTCTGGTGGAATTTGCTAACACTTATGTTCAGTGCTGCTTCACTAACTAGCAGATAAAATGTTAAATCTCACCATATGCAGATGCACAGTAACTCGTAAAAGGTCAGTGCCATGATGCTACTGGAAAATATTCTCCTCAAATCTGCCTTTTACTGTTGCTCTTGATAAAATTCTATATTTCTTCACAGATTTGACAGTTCAGTGAATTGTGCAGACTGCTCTTACTGTCATTCACTCAAAGTCAAGGTGCACTGTTTTGGCCCAATACCTGACAAAGTTTGTTTTGACAGTATTTACTCTGATGATTTACAACTCTGTCACTTCCTACACTCTGCATTGTAGCACTATTGTGCTCTCACTTCTGGTGGTGAATTTAAGTATTACTTTTCCTTGGTCTTAAATGAAATATTGGAACCTAATCCTTGGCCACCACCGGCCAACCTATAAAGTATGCTGAATATTACTACCACTTGACATCTGCAATATATAAACTTTTACTCCTACTTCAGTTTTTTTGTACTCTGTTCACCTACAATTCAAAACCAGCCAACCAACCAACAAGATTTAAGGAAAAATTAACAAAAATAGAGATACCATGTGCATGTATCAGATGCATAAATGGACCTTAGTCTCCACTATTATGCATCTTCTCTGGTCATTTACACTTGTACAAAAGGGAACATCAAGTGTTACAAAATAAGAATTACTCACTGATGGTACTGTTTTATATCTATTGTATCCCCCCCTTCTTTCTTCTGGCAAAGATACAATAAAATTTAAAATCCCCCCATACATGCACACACAAGAACCAGAAAAGGATAGCTGCTGCAACACCTTTAAAATAAATGAACAACCAACCCACCCACTGCCAGCTACCTGCAGCTACTTTTCTAAAGCTCTGAAGAAAAAATAAAAAACCTTATCTAATGTTGACCTTTCCTACAGCAGGTAAGTTTGCCATTATCTTGACAAAATAGTACAAGCCTGGAATTTCAACAGCAGCTCACCCTAATTCATTCAAATTGAACAACAGTATTGGTTTATCCAGACTGAGACTCAGTAAGACGTGGATGCCATTGCTCTCTTTGTTACTGCCTTATGTGACTTCAGGCAAATCTCTGCCCACCTGTGCCTTGTTTTTTCCATCTATTGTGCATTAAACAGGTGTATCACAAACAGCTCCAGGGAGGCGATACTTCCCCTCTTTCTGGTGAGGCCACAACTGGAGTACTGCATCCAGTTTTGGGCACTGCACTTCAATAGGGATGTGGATAACCTTGAGAGGGTCCAGAAGAGGACCACTTGTATGCTTAGGGGCCTGCAGGTAAGGCCCTACAAGGAGAGATTGAGGGACCTGAATCTCTTCAGCCTCTGCAAGAGAAGGCTAAGAGGCGATTTTGCGGCCATCTACAAATTCATCGGGGGGGACAGCAAGGGATAGGAGATGCTCTGTTTACCAGGGCACCCCTTGGAGTAACTAGAAATAATGGCAACAAACTGATGGAGAGCAGATTTAGGTTGGACATCAGGAAGAACTTCTTTACGGTAAGGGTTGCCAGAATCTGTAGTGGGCTTCCAAGGGAGGTGGTGCTCTCCCCTACCTTGGGGGTCTTTAAGAGGAGACTGGACAAGCACCTGGTTGGGGTCATCTGACCCCAGTGCTCTTTCTTGCCTCCGGCAGGGGGTCGAACTCGATGATCTACTGAGGTCCCTTCTGACTGTAGTATCTATGAATCTATAAAATGTAGATAATGATAATGATCTTGTTTATAAAAAGTGCTTTGAGGTACACTGATGAAGAGAGATACATATATCATTATCACATAACCATTATTACTTATTACATATCCAGCATGACTCCTTCACTTGAATTAAAAATCTATGAGTATAAACTTGTGAGTTGAGAAACAAAACCAATTCAAACATCTGCTAATCTCTATAGTTCAAACACCAGAGGAGGAATGGAATCAGTCATGTTGTACCTAACCTAAACCCCCCGCCCCCCAATAAACCAAAAAACAGTATATTCAAGTTTTATGTACTATCCAATATACACATTATACTTAACAGCATAATACTATGCCAGTCCCATGTTTTACTTATTGCTTACATTAATCAATATGCAAAACTGATGTTTGATATAAGTACATAAAATGCCTAAATGCACAATGCCTTTCAACCCCACTATCTACTTTGTAACCATTCTGTTTAAAGGCATAACAACTGGTGCCAAAAATAGTGAAGAGAAAGTAACTGTCAAAGGCCTATTATTATGAGCCCTGAAGCTGAAAGGAGCTATGTAATTTCAGGGTTGCTATTTGGATTAGCTCCCCTAATTCCTAAGGCTTCTAACAGCAGTTATGGAACTGTCTGGCACCTAAGATTTTCAGGATTGCTAATACCAAAGAAGTGACAATTTTATGCACTTAATAAGCAATGTGTACCTTAAGTTCAGGCAAGGGCACATTTCAGGTAGCCATTGTCTTAGTTCTAAAACTACACACTTAAACAGATCACACTCTATTGGGCTGACCATAAGAATTATGTAATGGTGAGTCTTTCCTATGGGCCCACATAAGTTTGATGAAAGAGTAATTAAGGAGCTAATAAATGCTGTATTAAAATAAAACATTAGAATTTCCACTAATGAAAAATTTTGCATTTCTAATCCATTAAGAACACTATGGAGTATAACAGAGCAGTGGATAAATAAGACTAATCTGAACTGTCAAAAGGTTTCTGAGCTCAGTCACAGAGACCATTAAGGAAACTAAGTATGAATTATATAAAATACTGGATTAGGAAGTGACAGTGATGGAGAAGGAATATATAGCCAATTTTCAAAATGACTACTTTCAAATTTTTTGAAAACTTCAATATCAACTGAAAAATGCCCTAAAGATCTGTGTGGGAGCAATACTTTTTAACACACACATTGATCTGGAAAAAGAGGTGTACAGGTAGGTTGCAAAACCTATGAATAAAAGAAAACTATTCACAAGAGTCTCCATGGTAGAGGGAACTGAGAAGAATTCCAGAGAGATTTGTAGTTACAAAAACGGCAGCTCAAATGGAGATTAAATTGATGACTAATGCCAGGTAATAGACTATTGATATGTACTGTTTCTAAATAAACTGCAGGATAAAAACATGAAGAACATAATGAAAAGTTTGCTCTATGCACAATAGGTAAAAGGAAGAACCAAAATATCCACAAATTAAAAAACATCTGAATTATTATATCATTAAACAACAGTACATAGTTAGCTGAAACACTGCATTAAATTTTGATCTCAGAAAAAAAAGGTTTCAGAGAAATGGATAAAAAAAAGACATGACTGTGACAGCCAGCATGAAAGAAATTAATAAGCAATAAATTTACGCTTCTTGGAAGCATTTGGAATTTTTGTCTAATATAAAAGCTTGTAAGTTTGTAACCCACAAATGTAACTTGTAACTTTGTGAACTGACTAGGCCTCAAAGACAAAGCTATAGCTGTAAGATTAGCTGACCTAATGGTTTTTGCTCAGAGTTCAGCCTTGATGATAAAAACTGGATTCAACCTCCCGGCATACCCAGCACATTGCAGGAAAGCACATCTCAAAAAAGCAGTCAGAGAGATCTAAAGGGGTTGGATTTAGGTGGAGTAAATGTTAATTTCAAACCTGAAGATGCTACATTGCAATTTGCTTATTGGATAAACCCAAGTTTGGGTAGTAATCTTTTATGACAATTTTTAACATCTTTTAATCCCATAGGGTAACAGCTATAGGGCAAGATTGTGAGCGGCTCTAAAACCAACAGATTAGCGTAAGACTAGGAGCAAAGCAACTGCATCAAATAACCAGCAGGGAGGAGGGAACAGGACAGCAATTACTTTTCCAAGCCCAGACCCACACTCCTGGTGTGAGGGAGGATCAGATGCTGATCAAGGGACCTTCCCCGGTAATCCCTCCAACAGCATCAAATCGGGGATGCCTGACTTCGCTGGAATCACCTGGCACGCACCTTGCATTGAGGAACTATTGATAAGTTGCCAACCCATGTCTGCCTATTTGTTGTTTTAAACAACCCAGTGGCCGATACCCTTGCAGTGCGCAGCTGGCCTGCGACAGATTGACTTATTCATCTGTTGTTATTATTTACTATTAGCTCTTTAATATTTCATTATCTGCTTATTGCATTGATCTTCCTGTTAACTGTTTGTTGTGTGCGTGTAAACTAAAATAAATTTGCCATTGCTTCACTCCCAACTCTACCTCCTCAATCCCAAACCAAACAGCCCAGTGGCTGATACAGTTGCAGCACCCAGTCAGCCTGCAACCCAATTAACACACTCAGTGCCCAGCTGGCCTGTGACACATGACTCAAAACCTCCACACAGGAAAGAATGAATGCAACAGAGAAGATAAACTGGACAATCAAAGTTGTCCCTTCTCATAATATCTGATCACATGCGACATCCAATTAAACTGAAAGTCACTATACTTTAAACAAATTACAAAATAATATTTTCTTTTAGTCTCAGCACATAATTAACATGTAAAACTCAATGGTGCAAAACACTAAGGACAAGACCGTAGCAAAATTCCAGGAAAAAAAATGCACGAGGTACAGATAAACATACATTTTAGCTGCTTAAAAAAAGGAGGGGGAGCTGCTGTTCAAAACAGGTATCAGTTGCTATGACCCAACTTAAGTCTGAGAGATCCTCTAGTGCTACAGGTTAGCTACATTGCCTAATTTTGACTCTGAATAAAGGATTTAAGTTGTTTTCCCTTTACTACACTTCTATAGGCTTCAGAGTCATACAGACATAACAGTTGCACTGAAACAGCTCGTGAAAGTATCCTCTGTCTGTATCTGCAGCAAAAAATATGCATAATTATACCAGAGAGGATACTAATCAGGAGGCAAATAGATCTTTAGGGCTGAGGATTTAAAAACCCTCACTTAATGATAATAGTTAGGAAGGAACCTATGGTCCTATACTCCAAAACTGCTGCTTTTTGCACCTTATTCTGAACCACGTAGTAAATATCCTGTCAAAGCAAGGATACAGCACTAGATGAACAAATCATTTGATCTGGCACAGGAATTCTTGCGTTCCTATAATGGATTTATTTTAATCTCTGTGAAATTCAATTACTACTTATTTCAGGCCTCCGCTTAAATCTCCTTCCTATCACTCACTCCCCTTTGCATAAATGATTTTCACCATGGATTGATAAATGCATCAAAAATAATAAACAGATTTCATTTGTTTTAACAGAGACATTTACTGCAAAATGCAACATAAAGCCTTCAATCTTTAAAAATGTAATTGACTCAGAAGATCAAGTACAATATTACAACTTGTTATTAAGATATTTATTTTGCATACAAATTTTAACAGGATTCTTTTAATCAAATACATACACCACATAAATACCACAGAAGAAGCCACACATGAACATTAAAGATTTTCTTCTAACAACACTGGGATAAAGGGGGAGAGGGGGAAAATGAATGACTTCTTAGAAAAAAGAAATTAAATATTTTCAAACAGAGAAAGAAAGGCAATTTTCATAATTAGAAAAAAAATACTTAGTGTGCATCACAGTTCAGTTCCTCATTGCTAACATGGCATTTATATCCCAAATGAGATTCCGTAATTGATCCATAATTTGTTTCAGCTGCTGATTCTTCTGTTTCAGTTTCTGTGAAAAAGAACAAGTTTATCAAGAGTTGTTTGTGATCAAATGTAGATTATGCAGCTGGAATATCAATAAAAAAAAGTTAGACTATAAAGTAACAGACAAATCTATTAGGAATATAGGATGGGAAGAGACTGGGCCACAAAGTCCAGTCACCTCTTTAATGAAAGAGCCATTATGCAATTCCTAAATTAAATTGAGATTCATTTTAGAAGCATTTTAGGTGCTACTGGTTTTAACCCATTCTTGTGATAACACTGTCACAGAATCATAAACTAATACAGCTGGAAGGGGGTCATCTAGTCCAACCCCCTTGCTTAAGGACAGGATCATCTCTGAAACCCATCCCAGCTAAGCGTTTATCTAACTGTTCTTGACAACTTCCAAGGATGGAGATTCCACAACCTCTCCAGATAGCTTGCTCTAATATTTAACCACCCTTATAATGAGGAAGTTCTTCCTAATATCCAACCTAAATTTTTCTTGCTGAAATTTAAGACCATGAATCCATGTTTTGTTCCCAGGGGTTACAGAAAACAAACAAACAAGGAGTTTAATCACCACTGTTTGCATAACCACCCATCAGGTATTTGCAGACTATTATCAGACTTCTCTTCCACAGACTAAGTAATGACAGTTCATTTAGTCTGTCCTCATAGATCATGTCTCCCAGGACTCTGATCATTGCTGCTGCTCTCTGCTGGACTCTTTCCAACCTGCCCATGAAGTGTGGGACCCAAACCTTGACACAGTACTCTAGGTGAGGCTTCAATGCATCAAACAGAGCAGAAGAATCACTTTCTATGATTTGCAAGTGACATTACTATTACTACAGCTCACCATGCTGGGTTTTTTTTGCAGAAAGAGCACACTCATGGATCATATTCAGTTTAAAGTCCACTATAACCCCCAGGTGCTTTTCTGCAGTACTGCAGACTATCCAGGCATTCCCCAGTCTCTGTATGGACATGCACCCGATCTATCCCAAGTGCAGGACTTCGCATTTGTCCTTACTGAATTTCATTCACATAAATTTGAACCATGTCTCCAATTTACCAACATTATCCTGAACCCTAATCCTAATCTTCAACCTAACTCCAACTCCACCCAATTTGGCATCATCTGCAACTTTGCTAAGTATGCATTTAACCTGTCTTCAAATAATTAATAATGATACTAAATAGTTCTGAGAAGAGATCCCTGAGAAGTCCCACTCAATACCTCTTCCCAAGCAGACTTTGAGCCACCAATGACAACTCTTTGGGCACGACCTAGTCGCTTTGCAGTATTTTGATCTAAACTATATTTCCTTAACTTACTAATGGGAATTCCTTCCATCTGAAATAATTCACCCTTCTTATGATTTTCCATAGATCAGGTGTCAGCAAGCATGTACTAAGGGCAGTCCACCCCTTGTAACTCAGCTGTGTCCACGGGTAGTCAGTGTCCTCCAGCCACATGTGGATAGCTGCTCGTGACTTGGTCCTGCATCCTCTGCTCACTATCACCAACCAGAAGCATAGTGAGGAAGGATTTGGAGAAGCTAATTCAGTGGCAATGGTGGTCAGAGGTTGCAGCTGCAAGGGCTGGGGTAGGGGCAGGGGAGGAGGAGAGAGAGCAGTATCCTCCACATGGCTGGCTGGAACAGCAATCAGATCAGCCAGCTGTTAGTAAAATATGGGCCACCTTTGCCACAAGCAGGGCATCAGTCAACTGTTCCAAAAACACAGGCTAGATCAGACCTTCAGTTGCTGACCACTGCTCTAGGTATATTTATACACTGAAATCATATCCCTTCTCAGTCTTATTTTTGTTAGGCCTTGGCAAAACCAGCCAAATTCTTTTATTTTCCCCCACATATGATAGGTTTTCCAATCACTGACCACCCAAGTCACCCTGTTACAGCACCTGTTACAGTTCAAATTCATTTCTTTAAACATGGACTAACAGAATTGTATTCTATATTCTACATGAGGCCTCCCCAGGGCTTCATACAATAGCTCAGGCACACAATACCCGATTGTATCCGAACTATGAAAAATACAGTTTCTTGATCTGCATTAGGAGAGGCATTTACCTTCTGTGTGGCTAAAATACAATGGTGACTCGCTTATCCTGTGATCAACTAGTGAACCCAGGTCTTTTTCCATTTATTCTCCTACTGGTACAAATACCAATGTTCTCAGCAATGTCAATAGATGTGCTCTAAAACGTTTTTTCAAAACACTGGAAGGACTAAGAGTTAAAGAGGGCTGTAGGGATACTGTTTCTTTCTATAGCTATCATTTGATCTGAACCCTTGCTTTTAGAACAGGACAGACAATAACACCTCCGTTAACGGAGTGCTTGTGACAAAAGAACAAGTTAGCAAAGCCTTTACAACAGCAACCTTCTGCAGGAAGAAAATACATAATCTGAATCAATCCATGGATTCAGGAACAGGTAAATTTATGAGAACACACTTTGTAGGAACTTGGTACTCAGAAAAATGATAGATTAATGGCAATAGTTCGAACCAGGTATAATGTGCAGAAGAGAGCCATTCAGGCTTCTGCTGTACCTCTGCCAGAGTATCTTAACCTTGATTTACAATTGAGATCCAGGCTTGTAGACAGATGCTCCTTATCATGCTAAGTTCTGTCAAACTGTGCATTTAGTTTGGTAAAATACACAAATACTCTAGGGCTTACGAAGAAACTAACAAGCTCATTTTCACTTGTGTTCACAACCAAGATTTAAAACTGGGTCTTGATAGATGAAAGGATAATGCCACCACTCTCACTGATAATACATGTACCCTGTCCAATTTACTCATTCTTCCTGCTCAAATTGAACAGAGCCATCAACAACTGTTTTGTGTATTATGAACCAAAAAAAAAAATGTTCGCCATTCATTTCATTTGATGAGAGCCTTTTAAAGATGGAGATCTAGTTTGTTCACTTTTTAAAATCAGGGAAGGCCAGAATTCCAAATGAGATCAAAGAAAAAGCCCAAAGGAAGATCTATGACAATTAAATGATGACAAACTCTTGAACTATTTTAGAGTTTTTGACTGTGGTTGTTACTTTGCATTGTATTAACTGCAATATATCGTAATTAAAAAGATAACTCAGATCACTTGTTTTTAAACAAAGTGACAGGAAAAAACTGTTCAGATTAATTAGTAAACCTGTATATGCTTAAAGCTGTTTCCTAAATTTAGATGTAGATCCTATAATATTTTATTGGATTCTCTTTGGGAGGGAAGCAGCTGTGGTTTGTGGTGACTATGGATCTGTGCTCTATAAGGTGAGCCCTAAATACAGGATTTTTGTGGTGACGAGTTGAAATGTATGTGGGAGAAAACAGATTTGGCATATGCCTCCTAGCTTGACATAAGGCTTGTGACTGCTGGCCGTTAAGGCAAAGCCTAACGATAAAACAATATAGTAACCAACACTGAGGTACCATTTTAGATACACCAGCTGGTCTACTGAAGAAAACCAGCTAGAGAAAAAGAAGGATGCACATTTTAGGCTTGTAACAGTGGTCTTTTTAAGCAAAAAGAGTAAGAGGCTCAGGTTTATACAGGGAGAATGGTACTTGGAGAAAAGGGAGTTTTCCTGAAAGGAATTGGAAACTGAGACCAGGCTGGGTCACAAGGGCTTTTGGCTTGCTAAAAGAATGTAAGTATGGTAGTTCTTCTGTAACTCAACAAGAAAATCCATCTAACTTCCCATCTAGGAAAGTGTCACATCAGTTTAACTGCAAAAGGCAGTCATTTATTCTTATGTTTTTCTAAAGTTTGTTCTACATGCTAAATAAACTTACATTTGTTGCATGCATTTAGCTCATCACTGGATAGCACGGGTGATAAATTCCTCAAGGAGAGACAAAGACAAGCACATGCAAAAAGATGTTCAACTGGAACCATCCGGCAGTAGATGGCTACATAGACGACATGTACCCAGACATCTCCCTCTGAGTGGCAGAACTGCAAAATTCCACTCACGAGAGGTAAGGACATGAAGCCTAACACCTGGGAGCATGCCCTCTGAAGACTCCAAAGGAGACAGAGGTACAAAAAGCTCCCTTATCGTGACATTCCTAAACAGCTTGCATTTGCCTATATCAAGACTGCATTCTGGAGAAAGCAAAAGTTAAAGAAATAGAACTTTGGATGAAAACCACTGAGTTTAGTCTATGCTTTGTCACCAACTCACTTTGTGACCTCTGACATGGAACTTATACCTCACATCCCTCATTTGGAAAATTGGAATAATCACACTTCTTTATTTGCCAGGGGAGCTATATGCTTCGATGATGCTGCATGATGCTTTGAAGATATAAACTGTTATCTTAATAAACTTGAACTTTAGATAAGCAGTTAAAGGTGCTTATGTAAACTGTAAATAGAAAAGATGATTAAGCTATGCTACTCAAAATGGAAAAACAAATTTTGATTGCATTTGTTCCTTGCACTTCCTTTCATTCCTAAATATACTATAACAAACATCTATGTTTGTAGGTATCAGCACATGTACCTTAATTGGAATATTCCATATTGGAGGACTTCAGGGGTGACTCACATTCTGTGAATCAATTCCTTTAACTGCAGATGCAAATGCTAAGTAGCTGTAAATGACGTAATCTTTGATATATACTATGTAAGGCATCCTTCATAGCAGTTGCTTTTGTTTGCAGAGTGCTTACTGGCAAAGATGGGAAGCAAGCAATTTTAGTTAAATTCAATGGCACTTTAATTTCATATCTGAATGCCCCCTCTCCTCCACGTTTCATTAATTTGATTCATCTATTCTATTTTCTCAGAGACAGAAAAGAGATATTTAAAACAAAATACAATCTTAAGGATGTTATAATGACAAAAAAAGGCATGGGAGGGAGTGGGCAAACTTTTCACTCGGTGGAACAAGGGGTCCTTTCACTATGTGAAATGCAAAATGATCTTTATCAGATAATGGTCTACTCCATAAGCTACTACATGCTACGCGCAACTAGCAGTCTTAGCGGATATAAAGACTAAATAGATGCACTAAGAATCAATCTCTTTCAAATTCTGGTCCCTCAAGTAAGGGTAACGTGGTCTTCTCAGGAAACTGCTGAGTCTTCAAAACAGTATCTGTGGCAGTATCTGGTATTCTTTCTTCAAGACCATCTTGAAATTTCCTGCTTTGTCCTACAAAAAGTTGGCCTGCTTAAGCTCAGCATCACTTGTCAAAGTACAAAGTGCCTGAAACACAGATGCAATACATACTTTTCTGTGGTTCAGCTTTTACCAGAGGTACATGACACTGATATGTTTTTGTATGTTTCAGGAAATTTCACTTCCTCATTAATTTCCCCTTCTTTTGTCAGTTAAATAAAGAGGGGAGGAAAAAAAGGCCACATCAAATTCAAGACAGCCTCTGTCTTTAATGAACTTTTCAAGACGAACATTGCCTCTTGTGCACAGATTCAGCAAGTTAAAAATTGGAGCAATTATGATGGATGCTGTGCTCACTAACTTTTGGCCTAGAGACTTCCACCAGAGCTATATAAGCAGACTCCCTCCTACCATCAACACTCCCAATCAATACCTTTTACATATTACTATGTTATTATTAATTGCTGGCTCTTAGTCGAGGATTTATCCCATTATAAGGGTGTGGTGTGCATGTCAACTTCTGTCTACCCATGAAAGGTAGGAAGATGGGCAGCATGTAGATTGTGTTTGTTTCATCTGTCACCCACAAATTAGATCCACACTACGAACTTCTGTTTTATAGACGTGTCTTTTTCTTATAAAGAATTTGAGTCTCCTACTACAAACATAATAAACCACCATTTATATTTGTGTCAAGTTGCATTGCCACAAACAAACAGGGCTTGTGGGTATTTCTGAGTTTAGTAAGCACGCACAACAGCACAGAATGCATGAATGTCAGGACATTTACTGTGGTTACCCGAATAAAACATGACCCTGACTGTAAGATGACCCCCCCCAAATAATTAGATTCTATACACAGAAAATTTATAAATGTATTATAATTTTCCATGCAAGGAACCCAATTATTAGAGGATCACCTTAAATTCTCCCCACCTACTACTGCAATTGGTGGGGGGGGGGGTGATGTGATGAGTGGGGCAGTAATGGGGCAGGCAGTGAGAGAGAGTGGGGAAGGCATTAGTGGGGCACATGGTAGGGCAGTTATAGGGGGTGGCGTGCCAGGCAGACAGAGAGAGAGGCAGGCAGCTTGCTCCCTGCCCCATCCACTTATCCCCCCCACCTTTGTGCCCAGCCCCACCCACAGCCTCAGGTTGCCCCAATTCCCGCTTCCCATCCTCCCCTTCATTTCTGCCAGCTGCAGCCTGAGGTTCCTGCTCCCCTTCTCACCCCCCCCCGACCTGCTCCACACCCCAATAGATGGGGGGAAACCTTGTCTTCTAATCAAGTAAATATGGGACTTGTACAATCTCCCACCAAATGTACAAATGTTCTACAGTTCTGCAAATCAGGCTCCAGAATCTTGAATTGGGTGCCCAGAAGATGTGGAGAATTGCACTGAATTATTTTTAAAATAAGAACATTGTATCTCCAGAAGTTTTCAGCCTCGTTACCTACCTACCATCTAACTTTTAGAGCAAGCAAACAAAGGACCTACAGCCTCTTTCAGTACACAATATAGATTCACCTCCTGAGATGATGCAAGTGTTTTGTTGAAAAAATAGTAAGTGATCATATGGTTGATTAATGGCTACATATTACATGCTTGCCCGAATTAAGGTTTCTGGGGCATTGCTTAACTTCTGAGTGCTTAATTTTGCAGCCTTTATATTTTTCTAAACAAGAGCACAAACTGAAAAACAAGTTCAATCCTATGGAACCATAGCAAGCTCCACTGGCACCATCTTTGGGGCTAAAACCTTTAGTTCCAGAGCACAGGTTTATATCACCTGAGCTAACAAAAACTGATAGGAGAAGATTATCTTCCTCTGAGGGGGTCTGGTTTGCAATATGGAGTCGACATACTGAAACCAACTTGTACCAGGAGTAGTCTAGATTAGTGAATCTCAACCAGGGTGCCATGAGATCCTTTCAAAGGTGCCATGGGGTGCCACACAAACATTAGCACTGCTACAAATGCAAACATTATTCATAAGCTAAACTGAGAGACTTCAAATAGGAATTCACAGTGTTAAAAACATTCTGACCTGCTGTGGTCTCTCTCAGTTCTTTGCAACAGAACAACTGCTCTATTATTTTTCCATAGTCAAAAAAAAAAAATGAGTGCAGACTAAAAGCTAGCTAGCTAGCATTTCCCAAAGAGGTGGCTGGAGTCTAAAGCGGTTGAAAACCACTGATCTAGATGCTCTATACAGCTCCAGAATGCTAAAATTAGCTTCACTGAGAAGGGTCATAGGTAAATAATTCTTCTTCTGTTGTCAGGATGCTCCCTAATTTCTGCCTAGGCTTTGAGCACAAAGGGAGAAAAAACTGTTTTACAGATAAGGGAAAATTTTATGTGGGTTCACAAAGAACAATTTTGAAGGCCACGGTAAAGAAGCATAAATCCCTGAACTACTTTGAGAAAATTTGAGCCGAGATCTGCACCAAGGAAATGAGTTCATAGAAGGAACATTTGGTTACAAATAACTAACGTTTTAAGGAAATAAATACTCTCTCTGCTATATTTGGATTTTTGTTAACATCTTAAGAAAATTGCCGATAAAGCAAGAGAAGCAGTCAAGCATTATAAAAGCACGACTCGGGGTGATGAAAATCAGTTCAGGGATAGGCATGAGGAAGCTAATCCAGGATTTCATCTGTAACCCGTCTTGACAAAAGCTGCCATGTTAACTTGTGTAGTTTTAATTTGGTTTGTTTTCACCCCCTTCTATAACCAACAATTTTTAAACCTTCCTTGCAACTTTTCGCAAAAGAGAAGGCCTGAAACGTCCAACTGGGATACCTATATGTATTTTCCAACGTTTTCCCCCCAAGAATATGTTAAGAAACAAGTAAAGTTTTTCTTTTTAACTGCTTGGATTGCAAACCACATTTGTATTATCTTAAAAAAATTAGAGCCACATAACCTCCATCTCCAATTACCAGTAGCAGAGAACACTGTTGACAATCCTTCAACAGACTGAAAATACCAAAGTTATGAAGCAGTGTAAATTTTAGTCTTAAATTAATGTAGAAAATGTTACTAAACCAAGGGCTCAAGACCAGTATGACATCTTGAAAACTATCTATGAATGAACACTATATACCCAACTGAAAGTCCATAATTCAGGCAATACTTTCTAGTAGCTCAAAAGTTATCAGTTGCTATAAAATTACATTGAGGATATTATTGCAAAACACAATTATGGCTCAATAAAACTCACTGAATTCTCAGTGTAAAGACTACACTGATTCTGGAATACCGAATTAGAAAAACAAAGTTCTAAAGTTGAGACAAGATGTCTCATTCATAGCTCTGAAAAGGCTATATATGTCAATAAAATTTTGAAGGGCTCTCATATGTGTAGGCAAGCTCAGGAAACCAAAGCAATTCATGTTGAGCAATGAGAAAGATAAGTTATGCATTACTGTGTTAAGCATATCAGCCTTCATAATTAGTTTGCTATTTACAGTATCTGCTTCTTGGGAAAGTACCCTTTTCATTTTAAGCCTCAAATTATTTCTTTGCATCTACAGGTGTTAAATATCCCGCTGGACAATATTATCCTGTTGGCCAAGACAGGAATAGATTACCTATTAAATGCCTTGTACATGGGTCCGCATTTCAAACTAACGAATGGTTAGATTTTAGGTAAGACAGAATCACAAGAACCTATAAAAAGAGGAAAAAACTGAGAGAGCATGAGCACAGCAACAACAAGAGGGTTCATCATGAGACTGGAGTATTCTAGAGTGTTTCCAGGCACACATCTTTTCTTTTCTGCTGCTTTTTAAGCTTGTCAAGGTAAGCCAACAGCACTAAACCCAAGAATTACTTCACATATTTCCTAGGATACAAAGGCAAGAAACTTGTGGAAAATACTGAAATTTTAGAATGGATGCAAACTTCCAAAATCTTTAAAAGCTTTGCAGAACTTACTTAGATTTTCTGAAAATGGCAGCTATTAATGCTACTACTTGGCATTTATACAGTGTTTAATTTTTAAAGCTCTCTATGTACATACCTAAATTAACCCTAATAATATTCCTGTGAAGCACTGTAACTATTTGATAAAAAGCTGAAGCACATAGGTTGGCCATCTCACTTCTGCTGCTGCTTCACACCCAGGACAATTAATTTACATAAAAAATCCCAGTAAATAAAAATCAAGAATTCCTTGCACCCACTACCACAGTCAAACAACTGAGGTAGAATATGTGCTTTCCCTTCCCCCATAAAACAGGCAATATACATACAAATACAGTAATTTAAATGAGAGAACCACAGCCCTGTCCAGACCATGCTTTCAAAATGAATCCATAATTCTCTGTTGTCACAGCAAGCACTAACTATGGCTTGTGCCCACATACAACAAGGTTTAAACTGAAGAACGAAGTTTCTTGTCAGAGGTTTGGCTTTTACACAATGGTCTTTTAGCGAATGGTTTATCCCATTTTTAATTGGCTGTGTTGACAGAGAACCTAACCCTATTCAACAGGTTCAACCAGGCCTCTATCCTCCAGCTTCCCTTAATGGTAGAAAATTTCAAAGGGCATTAAAATTCACCAGAGCACAAGCTGGTAATGCCACCCTTTGTTACTGTATGCTCTACTGAGCCTCTTTTACCTTCTCTGTCATAGATGTCACGGCTGGATTCCAACCTAAAAAGGGCCAGGCAGGAGCAGAAGAGAAAACTGATGTAGAGTTGGCAATAGTAACGAATACGGTGTTCAATAAAAAGCCCTGATTCTTCAAGCACTACACCAGTCCCCTCCTGGTTCTGTACAACACATAGCATAAGTTTAAAAATAAATGAGGAGTTTGAGTGAATATGCAGACACTGTTACATACATCCCTGAAGCCTGAAGGGTGCAGAGCCAGGATGAACTCTTGGTAGAAACTGGGTATGGCTAAGGAAGGAGAGAATGAAATAAATGATGGATCTGGTTCCACTGGCTTTTCTTAGGAGAAAAACATCAGGGAGGAAGATTTACTATTCCTAGTTAATAAATTCATAAACTTCCTATTCATCAAACATAATGAAAATCACCCATGTGCTTTTGAACACTCAGACGTACACAAATTGTAGGGAGTCCAGCAAAAAGCAAAAAAAAAGTGGTTAGAGGTCTAGAAAACATGACCTACAAGGGCACATTTGATAACAGTCTTCAAATATATGAAGGGTACATATCTGGAGGATAAACTAATAGACCATGGCTGCAGAATAGTAACAGTAACAGCAACAGCCCTACATTTCAACAAGGGAAATTTAAGCTGGATATTAGGAAGAACTTTCTCATTATGACAGTGGTTAAGCACTGGAAGAGATTAGCTAAAGAGATAACAAAATCTCCATCCTTGGAAAATTTTAAACGCAGATTAGACAAACACGAGGATGAGATGGTTTAGATCAGGGCTGTTGTGGGACCAGATGAGTGGCATAGTGCTCCAGCTTGAATGGGACCCATACTGTGTTCAGCACTGATCCCAAACTGGCTGCAGTGAGTACTGCATGCTGTGCAATCCACTTGGGGCAGCCACTGCATGCAGTGTGGCTGCCACTCTGGCTGGAGTGGACCACATGCATTGTGCATTCTGGTCACTACAGGACCTGTGCCACAAGCTGCATGGGTCCTAGACCAGCTGGAGTAGCTGCCAGATCCATTATGCTGGGAAAAGGGAATGGGGAAAATGAAGAAGGTCTGTGTGTCTGATTTGACACCATGACAGAGGCACGTGCCATGCCCTGCATGGGTCTGATGAGATCCCAGGGATAGCATGGGGGCTGGATAGTAGGGCTCTGCAGGCCGGATCTGGCCTGTATGTTTGATGTCCTTGGTTTAAACAGAGATGATTCTGCCTTGAGAAGGGGGCTAGATCTGATAATTTCCTGATATCCCTGCCAGTCTTATTTTTCAATGATTCTATGAAGATAATGGTCACTGTAGTTTTTTTTATTTAGAGGGAGACAGAACAGGAGAAAAATCCAATGGCAAATAGGGGGAACTGAAGAAGTTGGTAAAGATTTAT
This sequence comes from Crocodylus siamensis, assembly GCF_052110815.1. NCBI lineage: Eukaryota > Metazoa > Chordata > Crocodylia > Crocodylidae > Crocodylus > Crocodylus siamensis. Next base: position 236,479,171 of record NC_143397.1, on the reverse strand, counting down.
CTGAAGAAATATTATGGAAAGTTTAATTGTTCTCTCAAAGGTTTTTTATTGGAAATCCGAAGACTAAATTCAGTTATTTAAGTGTAAATTAGAAGTTCAGGGCAAATATCCATGCAATCCCAATTATGGTGTTGCCAAGAAAGCCTCCACATTATGATCAACCTATTTTGTTAAAAATAAGATTTAGCTCCCATCATAAACATTTATGAAATTCCTTTCACAAGATCATCCCAAGGAGGTTTAAAAACAAATTAGCATACAAGTACAACAACAAGGGCAAAAACATGTCATAAAACTATCAAAAACACAGAAAATATAGACAGTTAAGCTTATTAACAGTTAAAGATTGCAAATTAATGTGCATAAATTCATAGTATAACATTACATAGGATTTAATATATACGATCCGGCTACATTGACATGTAACAGATAAAATACAAGAAAGCTGACAACTGTTTTCCTCTACATTCACATGCTGTCCCCATTTATTCCCTGTGTAGAATGCATGCGTGATTAGAGAGTTTCATACCATCTTTCTAAGTCTAATTAGCAAAGATAGGAGATGAAATATCAAAGAAGGTATTTTAGTGGGTTTCAGTTTTTCAAGTGTTTTTCCTTACAAGAATATTTTATTTACTTGGAATCTAGATACTCCTTCTCCTCTTTGTTTTTTTCCTACTATTTTACATGTGTGTCCTACTTTTTGCCAGACAATTACCGGTCTGCTTATTTTACTCCCTCAAATACTTAGTAACTTACCTTTATATTTTACCTATTGAAAGAACAATGTGCAGAATTATGCTTTAGAAATACTACAAGTTTAGTAACCTAGGTACACTGTAGAAAAGGCCAATGTCATGCATTTTCGATTTTAATCAAATCATAATTAAAAAAAACTGTACCTGTCATTCACACACTGATAATTTAACACAATGCTAACGTGCTAGTATTTCTAGCATGTACCATTCCTTTGTCTGGTTGTGTCACTGGCATAAAAAAGCTCTCCCTCCATTTGTCAAAATACAAATTGAAGCCCTCTGCACTCCTTATCCACAACACTACTCTGATAAGACTACTGTCTGGCATACCACACATACCCAATTATAACATATACCTTGGTCTGGGAAAGCAAAAACAAAGAAGGAAAAAAAAACACATGGGGCAGTGGGCCTAGCTCACCTGGAAAACCATACAGCTTCCTTGGTTCCAGAAAGATGCATACTAATTGATTACTGGGGACAAAAACAATCAGGGACAAGAGTAAATGTCACAGATTAGTAAGAAGGATTCCAAGGGGTAACACTAAGCAGAGAACATAGAGGAAGAGCCAAGTCCAGTACTTAGTATCACTCACTCCCTCTATTCAGCTCCAAAACGAAAGATTTAACCCTAACAGCTGCTGCTGAATTGGCTTTTGCTAAGCCAAAAACTGCAGCTAATTCAGCAGTGGCTGTTACAGGGTGAAACCTTTAGCTTTAGAGCTGCAAGGAGAGGGAAGTGACACTCACAACAAAACCCTGTCTCTCCTGCATGGGCCTGGGAAGGAAGCATGGCCCTAGCAGCCATTCCACCATTTCCATGCTTCCATTGAAATCAGCTCTCTCAGCTAACACACACACACACCAGTTTTGGATGGCTAATTTTTGTGCAAAAGGCAAGCTCAGTATGCAAGTAAATACAGACAAAGCACACCTGACTTCCTCTATATCTTGTGCTATCCACTATTTTAGGAGAGGGATCTAAGCAAGACAATAATTAGTCATCCTCTTACAATGAAGATACTAGAAGTGGAACTAAACATAGTACCGCTGACTATGAAGGACTGTGGAGAACCGAGTCAGGAACCTTAATTTTGCATTCAGCTAGGGGAACAAAAATTTGAATCCTGTCCTGATGTACAACAAATATTTACTACTGAACAATTTGTGATGTGAGGCCAATTAAGCAAATGTTGCATTTTTGAAGCTATGTAATAACAGAAGCTGCACGTTTACAGAGCAACACGTTTTCTGTTGTATGCAAGTGAAACTCTTTGGTACCTTATTTACTTCCATGATTTCCCTTCTCTCCTCACTAGCAAAACGAAGCTGGCTGGCAGCCCCATGATCATCATGCTTGGATCCATCCTCTTCAATATATGGAATAAGTTGCTGTGAAGGCAAACGAATTGTTATACAAAACAAACACTCTTGTTGCGTGCTGCAAGCAGGAGGTCATTAGGAGGCGACACTTGCTTTTTTTAACTAGTGCACACTGCCCTAAACAGAGGAGATGGAGACATGGTCTATATGCAAGTCCCGCTCTACACGTTACAGGTACTGTGCAATTAAATGAAACCAGCTACAAGCCATAAGAAGTCCAACCAGCTATAAAGTTGGACCTTGAAAATGTGTACCGATTATAGCTGGTTGCTGTCGAGCCTTAATTTGCATAGGTAGCAGGGTCTGCTCTGTGGCGGGACTCTCAGGCACCGGGGTGCACCATACTGAGCCGGAGCTGAGTCCTGCAACTGAGGGCCCTGGCAGAGCTCCACAATTGCCAGGATCCAGAGTCCCACAGCTTCACTCTGGGTCAGAGCAGCACCCTGTAGCTGTTAAGATCCACAGTCCCACAGCTTGGATGCTGGGTCCTGGCATCATCACGCCCAGTGGGGGAACTCAGCTGGTTTCTGTCAGCTGCAGGGTGCGGCTGTGATGTCCCAGGCCCAGGCCCAGGGGTGTGTGGAGCCCACAAGGCTGGGAGATCACAAGAGCTACATCTGGGGATGTGTGGGATTCCCCCTTGGCTGGGAGCCCAGCAGTTGAAGAGCCTCCCAGGCATGGGAGCTTGCTTTTTGCCAGTAGAGGAAGCCCAGAATCAAGCTCCCCCTGTAATGGCAAAAAGGCTCTTTGGGATCTAAAGCACACTCTCACAAATCACAACTCCTGCCATATATGTGTGGCATGGCAGGAGGCGTGATTGTGTGGATCACGCGTTAGATCCCATTGCACCTTTATTTGTATGTGTACAGGGGCCTGGAAAGGCCTGCACAATGGTTGCATACATTGCCCCGCTCACCAGGGAAAAATTATGCTTTGAACAAATACAATCCCCCACTGAGCAACACCTGGGCCAATGTACTTGCACAATCTTCAACATGGCCTGTAAAAGGACAAAGTCCAACCATTATTTTTAAGTCCATGCCAACCACCTTTTTATTTTTGAACTTTGTATATTGTGGATGTACCTAAAAGAATCTTGACAAAAAAAGATGTCAAATAAGACTTTGGCTTTAAAGACTTTTAGAAATCATAGAAAATTAGGGTTGGAAAGAATCTCAGGAGGTCATTTAGTCCAACCTACTGCTCAAAGCAGGACCAGCCCCAACTAGATCATCTCAGCCAAAGTTCTGTCTAGCTGGGTCTTGAAAACCTGCCAGAATGGAGATTCTACCACCTCTCTGGGTAGTTGTAATAGTGCTCAGCTCAAATATCACATAATTCATCATTTCCTGCAAAATTACCATAGTGAATACAACTGGTCTGAAGCCAAAAATCACTGATGAAGCACACCTGAATGGATATTAATATCAGTACCATTCCTTTACGGAAAAAACCCTCCAAAACCCCCCACAGGATACTATTTTTTGTCTATGTAATGAAAAGTACTACTGTACAAGTTAAGAACATTAGCCCGTTAGATTTTTTAATAATGGCTTATAGTTAATGGGCTCTGCATATGTAGGCTGCTGACAGATGCAAATAAAACAAACAAACAAACTCCCCCAAAACCACTCCACAAACCAGCGCTTTACCAGAAGAGGAAGTGCGTTATTTTGACTCAGCTCCCCTGTGTCTGTATAGACTGTGCAATTAAGTGGGGCTTTTTGGCATTTTTATCTAAAGCTGTTTCAATCAACTATTAAATAAAAGTGCCAAAAAGCCTCACTGAAGCACACAATCTATAAAGATGCTGAATGAGCCAGGTCAAATTAATGTGATGCCTTGGTATGTGCTGTTTTTGGCGCAGGGGTGCACCAAGCTTAAAGCGCTATTTTTTTTTCCATGTCTGGAAGCAGCCGTTGTCTGTTACTTGGTTCTTTATCCTTCCATGCTGGGAAAAAATGGGATTTTGAAATGCTATAAATTTCAACACAGTAACTGAGTCCTCAAAACTTGATGCTTCCAGCAAAATTACCTTCTTTCAGATGTGAAGGCAGTGTAACTAAACTGAAGAATATTAATTAATGGAAATATGGAAAGAAAGGATAAGGATGAGGGAATATGTTCTCAATCAAATTTATGCTCATGTGTGGCTCTGGAAACTCAACCATTTAGGTTAAAAGAATGTGGCAAAAAAAAGATCTCAACTGTTACTGCCACAGTTCAATATTTCTGTTATACTTCAAATGGCACAAGCAGTTACCTCGTATCCACCACATTTATAAACTTAATGCACTAAGAGTGAAAGTTTCAGTAATGCTGCAGAATCGGTCTCTGCTCAAGGGTTTTTTAAGCAAACACAAAATGCTCATCTTAAAGTATAAGAGTAAAACCTACTGCCCACTTCAGACTTTCCCCAATATAAAAACAAAACAGGAAAAAAAAAAATGCAACACATTATTTGACAGCAGCTCTAGGAACAAAATGGCTCTGGGTAGGAACTTTAAAACTTGGCATGTCCATGTCCTAATTTCAGAAGCATCACCATGTTAAATTCTCTCAGAAAACTGATTTTAGGTACCAACATACACTTGAACTGTCTTCGAAAGCGGAGAAGCCATTAGGACTACCCAGTAGGGAAGTGAAAGGTTAAACAATTAATCATTTAACCAATAAGTGCAGTGATAGCCAGTTGGCTTACTGGTTATCTTTTAGCTTGGGGAGGGCAAGGTTGGGCAAGGAAGTGGGGAAGCGAAGCAGTGTGGTACCTCAGCAGCAGTCAGAAAATCACCAGGGCAGGCAGAATGCAGGAGTGAGGAGGAGGGGTTGGGGACTAGTACCCATATCCTAAGATGGGTTTTCAACCTTTTTTAACAAGCATACCCCGCCTTCTGTCTCAAAGTTTCAGCTCATGTACCCCTTTATACTAAATTATTTGGGGAGGGGGGGCCTGAGCACATGCACACGTGCACTTCCCCCACCCCCAGCAGGTAACTTTGTGGGGTAGGGGAATGGCCCAGGGTGGAAGGCATACTGAGCACCCCCCGTGGTGAGAGAGAGAGAGAGAGAGAGAGAGAGAGTGTAAGGTACAGACAGGGGCAGAGACTGGGGTGAATGAGGTCTTGGCTGGGCCAGGTCGTGGGACAGCTGGAGCCTGGGTGGCTCATCCAGGGGCATGGGGGGCCTCCTGCCACTGTGCACATCCCAGTGGAGGCCTGGGGTAGATGTGTCCTCCTGACTGGTGTGCAGGGCAAAGGTGGCTGTTGCTGTGTGCTGGGCTTCGCACACTCCTGCAGCTGCTCTGGGAATGGTGTGATACCACATGTGTCCTGCCAGTGCAGCACAGCGGTAGCAGGCATGTGGCATCACACCGCTTCTGAGCCACTGATGAGTCTACCTCCAGTCCCAAACAGCATCTCCCTCTTCACATTTGACTCCACTATGAGTCTATGTTTGCCTATAGTACAGGATGCTAGCCTGTGGTATTGGCAGCCGGTGTGGGAGGGAGCTGGGAATGTAGCAGCAGACAGGGCAGAAAGCAGAGCAACAGATCAGTCAGGGAGCACAGACTAGGGAGCAGAAAGCTAAACACCAAATCAGGCAGGGGAAGCAAACTGGAGTAGCACTGGGGGAGGCTGCAGAACTTGCCTTCTGGCATATGTGCTAAAAAAATTGGCTTCCACTGTTTCACAGCCTTTGATTTAACTTCTTAGAAAGTAAATTTTTATCTTGCTTCTTTTTTTCTCTCTCCCCTCTTTTAATAAACGTAGTATTTGATAAAATTTACTAATACTAAGAACATTAAAGTTGAATAAGTAAAGCACTCAAAATTCAGGGAGTCTAATCAACTTAAATTAGCAATAAGATGCATGTCATAGTTGCTTCATGTCCTGACAAGGAGTTGAACTGTAAAACGATGCTAACTAAATTATTAATACATTTACACTGAGAAGAGATTTATATTAAAATGTTTAGGTCAATAAACTTCTATCAAAGAAAAAAGTACGGCAATAAATAAGAAGAAAGTCTTTAAAGATGATAGTTTTGTTGATGGAATAAAGAAATCTAGGAGCAGGAAAGGAGACTACGTACGACTCAACAGCTTCTCCTTTTGAATGCAAAAATAACTGCTTTACATCACAAGTTCACCCAGCCCAGCAGCATAATTCTATTATGTTTAGCTCATCTTGCACCTTTTCAAACTACTGTGTTCTACTAGCACATTTTTCCTTTCTGTACTAGTATATTTTCACTTCAGAACAAATAAAGAGGCTCTGAAGGAATATGAAAGGGGGATAACAAAATACCGAAAGCTCCAGACAATGTGGATAAGACATCTCTTCGCTCTGTTTCATAATACACAAGACAAGGGACAAATGGAGAGGTAGCACAATGCATAATGGAGGTATTGAAAGGTATCCATGAGGTCATGTTTTAGCAGTTTGTGGGGAAAAAAAAAAAGGAAACAAAGAGCAACGGTCTAAAGTTGCAGCAAGGGAAGTTTATGTTAGATACTAGGAAAAATTCTCACCAGGAGGGCAGGCTATGCAGAGAGGTTGTGGAATCTCCATCCTTAGAGGTTCTTAAGACTTGGCTAGACAAGGCCAAGGCTGGGATGATATAGTTGAGGATGGCGCTGTTTTGAGCAAGGGCTAGACCAATGTTTCTCAGCCCGTGGGTCATGACCCAAAAGTGGGTTGCAAGAATATATAAAAGGGTTGTGAGCAAATATTAAAAATGGAGTCTCCTTTAAAGGAGAAAAACCGTGGTAAACTGTGGCTTCTCCCTTGCAGGCTGGCAGAGTTCCAGCCTGCTTGGGGCAGCTTGATGCCCCCCATACCTTACACTTCCTCCCCACCATCCCCCCCACACAGAGGGGACTGGGGGCAGCGGGTTGGGAGTGAGGGGCACTGAGTTGGAACTGTCCACTGATGTTTACAAATGGGTCCTGGTACAAAAAAAAAAAAAAAAAGTTGAGAACCACTGGATTAGATGACCTCCTGAGGGCCCTTCCAGCTCCAATTTTATGATTCCTTTAAAATAAGCAGCTTTTTTTTTTTTTTTTTTTTTGACTGAAACAGTTTAACAAAGTGACAGATGGTAAAATAAATATATGTCAGCCACAACAATTTTAAATAAAAACAAATGCTTACCTCTATGGGGACAGGATCAAGCCCTGCACAGTTTTCATTGCATTTGTCATAGACTAATCTTAATTTTCTGAAGAGTATTGACAGTTGACGGAGATGTTCTTGCAGCTTTCCTAATCTGTCTTGGTATGTTCCAGTGTGATAGGTGACACCATTTGGCAACTTAAAAAGCCAAAACAACAAGTTATTTATTTATTTCTGTATTAACACAAATTCTCTCTTCCACCAATAAAATAATGTAAATAAGGATATGGACATATAGAATAATTTACCATATGGTAAAAAGGACCTGGGATTTAATTTGGGTCTTCTATTTTGTGGTATCTGCTATGCACATACTTTTTATCCAGTAAGTGGAAAGCCTGTAATTTACTTCTCTCTTTGAAGGCTAAAAGGTCCCAGGTTAGTTTCTATTTATGAAATAGTCAGATCATGCAGTTAAGCAGTTATTGTGAAATACAATAATCTCTTAGTGTATATATAACCCTACAAAATGGCCTTTTATTTTTAAATACATGACAATACATGCACTTTGCCCACTAACACAGTCATGGATGTTAGAGTGCAGAGCTTTGCTGCAAAGAGAATGGGAGTATCTGCTGATTTGATGTGCTAAATCACACAGATCCACACACATTCACCCCAATTCAAAATAGAAAATCTTTTTCAAGTTTTCCCTACAGTCAGAAATGAAAATAATGACAATTTCTTTCCTTTAGAAAATGCTCACGCTCATAAACTTTATAGTAATCCAAGATTCCTTGTGTCACACATCTGCCTGGCTAAGAAACAAAGTAAAAAACTCATTTTCTTACTGCTGGTCATTCAGAGAACAAAAGAGATTTAGTGGAGATCCATCTTTGCCAAGTACTGAAAGGATATATACGCATAAATGTCCACAAAAAGAACTGAACCATCAAATCCATAAAAAACATTTTAGTACTGCTACATAAAATACAGAATAAATGTGTTATTAAATAATAATGTTCATTTCTATCACTCAATTTAGGTGCATTAGAAGCATATGGCTTTCTTTAAGCATTAAAAAGAGGATCTGGACAGACGCTTTATATTTATTAAATCAATTACATATGAATTAAATTGAACTTAAAGCAACATTTCCTTGGACTGTTTATTTTTTTACTAAAATAATTTAGGTAAAGAATACAAATGTAGCTTTTGTATTTTTTTTTTTCAAATCTTTCATCTGGTTGAAGGTAATTTTTCAACCAACTGGTTATACCTTGATTACTGTATTTTCCTGCATACCACACTCTCCCCTACCCCACACAACACATACCCTGTTTTTGGAAAACAAAATGTAGGGGGAGAAAAGATTTTTCTAGTCATGGCTGGCTGCATGACTCCAGAATAAGACTTTCTGGAAACAGAGCATCCAGAAGCCAGTTGGGAGCTGGGTGAGGACTGGCAGCAGGAACCTCCTGGTGTGGTAGGACAACAAGAAGGCTAGGCCACAGACTGTGGCAAGGGCAGTCGTAAGATTTATTTCTTTAATGCATATAGTTTTTATATGAGTTTCTGTAAATAATAAAGTGTTGCTTCCATGTTACAAAACTCATCATGCTATTATAGGCTGCATGCAGCCGCCTGCTCAGCCCCGGCCAGCTCAGTGGCTCTTCAGCCAAAAGCTACTGCCTCACTAGCATCTGTGAGAAGGTTAACACTGGACTCCATGCCTGCTGTCTGAGGGACAAGTGACAGTCAGCTTGGCAACCACAAGTCACCATCTGCTTGCTCTATTCTAAGGACAGGAAACCCCCAGCACATATGCCAATTAGTGGCATGTGGAGACATTTCCCTCAGCATGCCAGGAGGTGTGCCGAAGAAAATATTAAAAAAAAAAGAAGAAGTTTTTTTTAAGTTACTTCTCTGAAGCAACCACAGCTCCCGGCACGATAGCAGGTACCGAAGGTGGGGTGAGGAGAGCATAGGTAACGTGGAAACACTGTCTGCGTTCTGCTGACCATACCCCCATGTCTGTGGTGATGCTGAGCACGTCACAAAGCTTCAAACTCAGCCAAAGACAGAGGGCAGGGCCAGCGAATACAGACTACGTTGACTGCGTTGTCCTGACCCCACCCCTGGGGCCTGCTGTGGTGCTGGAGCTTTTATGAACTTTTGTGAAGTGCTCAGCACTGCCATAGACATTGGAAGCCCCTTCCCCTCTGCATACACGAGGGAAGCATGTGGCTCTGGGCAGCAGCTAAACTCTCAGTTTGCAAAGCATAGCACCAGCACCAACACACAGTAGTTTGTTGGTGATGGTACTGTGCTTTGCAAACTGAGAACTAATGTTGCATATTATTCAGTTTACTTTGCTCTGTTAAAATCGATTCACACTTAGTTTCTGCTCTTTCAACCCAGGTTGTGTTATTCTGTTTTTTACTTGCTTAAAACAGTTCATTATTCAGCTTATTTTAATCTCTCTACTGTGCATTCCTACATTTAAACATTTCATAATGCACACCCTTTTTGTTTGTTTTTCTGCTCTCCAAATGCCTTCTTGGAAATATTTCAATAATTCAGTTCTTTCTGATTTTCTGCTTTCTGTTTGCCTGTTTACATTGTTTGCATGAACGTCAGGAAATGTTAGTTAGAAGGCATACAAAGGTAGTATATGAAATCTTATTTATTGTCACCAGGTTTAGAATTTTTAGAAAACCTGGTATTTACTGAAAAAGGCAACATCTATTATTATTAACTACTTTAATATACAGTGTGTCCTGCCATGTACCACCCAACTGTGGTTTTGTTTTTCTGGCATGCCAGCGCTCTGGCACCTTACACGGTAGACATATTTCTTTCAGCACCCTGGCCAAAAATATTGCTGTATTCAATGCTGCTTCTACTCCAGGGGACTCACCTGTGGTTTAGTGGTAGAATCCTTTTCTACTACACAGGAGACCTGGGTTCGATTCCCAGATACTTCTACAACTACAGCCATGGAGGCACCAAACATCTGGACTCAGTCTGATCTTTGGATTCAGTGGCCTAAAAGGAGGACGGAAGGTCTGGGCAGCCTTCACTCCTCCAAAAGTTTCTGTCCAGATATATGTATATGTATATGCATATGCTATGATCCAGGAGGATTGATGGTTGTCATCTACTCCAGAGAAGGAAGGAAAAAAAAAAAAGAAAAAAAATCACCTTCCCTACTTAAGATGCATACCACAGCTAGGATGGGTGATTTTGTAGAAAAAGTGTATGTGGTACCCAAGTAAATACAGTAAAATTATTCCACACAGACATCTCTGCAAACCTTACAGAATCTTAGTTGGCATATGCTGTTTTCCCTGGCACAGAGTTGTATCATGGATGCAACACTCATCTTTTTTTTTTTTTTAATTAAAATATGTAAATTCATGAGGAAAGATGCTAGATACCATTCTAAAATTATCAAACTATTATTCATAATTTTTTAGACCCAGTGCCCAATTCTTTTGGAATATTTTTGTATCTAAACAAAATTACAAAATAGCAACAGGTAATTTCTAAGCAAGTTTAAAAAAAAAAAAGCATGACAGGAACAAAACATGCCGATTTTACCCGCCTACATGTTTCGAGAATAAGAGTCTGTTCTCAGAACAGAACTATAGCCAGGAACGAGTTTGTTAATTCTCTCAGAAAACAGCCTCTTAGCCAAGATTACCTGTGCCATTTCTGGACTAGGGAAAGAATATGAAAAGTATAAGACTCAATTTTGGCTAGAAAACAGTATTATGGAATAAGACTGATCAAATGGGATTCTTCAGTCTGGAAAAACGCAGGCTCGGGGGGACCTGGTAGCTGTCTATAAGTACATCGGGGTGTAACATCAGGATCTGGGGGGAATGCCTGTTCACCAGAGCGCCCCAAGGGATGACAAGGTGAAACTGTCACAAACTCCTCTGCAACTGTTTTAGGCTGGACATAAGAAAATACTTCTTTACTGTCCAAGCCCCCAAAGCCTGGGACAGACTCCCCCCTGAGGTGGTGCAAGCACCTACTCTGGACTCCTTTAAGAGACATTTGGACCTTTATCTTGCCAGGATCTTGTGACCCCAGCTGACTTCCTGCCTCTGGGGCAGGGGGCTGGACTCCATGATCTCTGGAGGTCTCTTCCAGACCTAATGAAATCTGTGAAAAGATCTCTGCAAAAGTATTATTTGAGGGGCAGCAAAATACAGCAGTGCAATTTGTTTACAAGCGGACTGCCTTCCTCTCAAAACTTAAAAGCAAAAAAAAATGTCTTAACTGGAGATTTGCAAGACGCTCGCTCACTCACTCAACAGAGAGACACGAAGGAGCCTACAAACAGCCTCCCAGCCCGTGCCTGACCCCTGTCCTTCACGCGGTGGGGTCAGGAACTCGCCATCCAAGCGACTTGCCAGGACAGATGCTGAGTCCACGTGGTCGCAGCCCGCGAGCGGTCCAGCACGAGCGACCTGTGCCCGGAGCCGGCCGGAAAGACCCGGCGGAGGGGGAGGGGAGGTGGGCGGCGTTTCTCACCTGCATGTTCCTCAGCAGCTGAAAGATTTCCATGGTCCGGAAGACAATGTCCTGCACGGTCTCCTGGCCGATGCGGCAGAGAGAGGCGGTGTTCACCTCCCGCGCGGCCTGGGCCTGCGGGCCCGAGAAGGCGCCGGGGGGCATCGCTGCCCCGGCCAGGGGTGGAGTGGACATCACTCGGGTCCTGTCGGGGGAAGGAGACGAGCGACGGGGAAAGCTTTGATATCGCACCTCGGATCCAGGCCGCGACGTGGGGAAGGGGGGGTAGTTACCGTGGAAACCACCGGATGGGAAAGGACAGAACAGCCCGGATATCCTCCCCGAGCCCGCCGGAAGTGACGTTTGAGCAGGAGGCGAGGCGGGGCTAATGGAGCAGGGAGGGGCGGGGCTAGGAGGCGGCCTAGTGATTGGTGCTCGCTTGGAGCTCAGAACCCCTGGCCCCGGGGAGAAGCGGGGGGGTGGGGGTGAGCTGCAGACGCAGCAGGGCGTCGCCTGAATGCGGCTTTGTGAGGCTGGGCAGCGGCAGCGGTAGAAAGGGCCTTCCAAAAGGAGGTGCCAAGCATCATTGGAAAGTGCTTTGTGTTAAAAGCCAAGGTAACAACGCCAGACACTCATATGTTGGTTCCCCATGGGGAGTGAAGGGAGTGAGTGCTGAAGGTGTACTTGGAGACCGTGATCCATGATGCATGCTAGGTGAAAAACTTGAGAGTTATGGATGGAGTCTACATTTTAGTACACCAGGATCATTTTGCATAGATTCATCTCCTCCCTATTGAAAGTAAAACAGCAATTCTGCTACAAAGGAATGGGAAATCATGGAGACAACAGGTCTTTCTCAAGTTTTACAATTAAAAAAAATGCATGTTTCGAAAGGCCACTCAAAATCATAAAATTATTAGTTTGGATGGAAAGTAAAGTGTCATTTAGTCTACTTCCAGGACACGTGTGAGAATTCACCTTTCCTAAACATTTCAGCCTTTTCTTCAAAACTTAATGTAACAGAGAATCCATAACTTCCCTCTGCAGCTTGGTTTAAGCTTGGTTTGCCACTCCCAAACATTCAAAAAATATGGAGCATACTCTCACAACCATAATATTTGTCTTAAAAATCATAATATACATCTGGCGTTCTGATTTTGAACAGTTATGGTAATCTGGGATCATATTTTCATGCTTTCCCCTCTGCAATCATGCAGCCTGGAAACTTCTTTTTTTTTAAATAAAGACTGAGAATCTCGTGTATCCATATGAGTACAGGAACTGAGGCCACTGTTTTTCATTTATCTTATTAGTTTGAAAACCAAGCACAAATCCTGCTCATTTTAATAATATAAATAATATTCCATGAATAAAATGAGTAAGATTAGGTCCTCAAGCCTACCTATTTTGTCAGTTCCTTCTGAGACATGATCTATACATAGTTTTGGTTAATTAGGCATATGGTTTTCTTTTGCCAATATAGGTATACTAGTTCAAATCCTTCTGTGGATCCACGTATACCAGTCTAGCCTACCCTTCTTTTCATACAAGAATAGCTATAAAGCACCTTCATACTGATACAAGTATGTCTGCTCCAGGGAGCTTATATTGATTTATCTATTCTTTTTAATTAAATTGGTGGAGCTTTCTAGTATAGAGCCTGAGTTAGCTATTGTACACTGAAAACACAGTTGACTATCTGAGGGCAAATAAATATACTTCTGAACAAATGGTGAAAAAGAAACTAATATCAGTGCTGGCTTCCTTTTTCTTTTTTAAAGAAAATTAAGTTTGAAGGTGAAAAAATCAAAATTCCTGCTTTCACAATCAATTGTCCTATAGCTAGGACATTTTTAAAGATTCTGAAAATGACTGCCTGAAAACCCGGAGGAGGTCATTTGAACACCAGAAGCTTTTTATATCTCCAGTGCATTACAAAGTACAGAGTAAAAGTAGTTTTCTATCCTAATATTACCTTATATACAGTATATTGTATGAAATGCATCATGTTTTTATTTCTAAGGAAAATCAAAAGTCTGAACTGTGACATACAGATTTCTTAATAGAATGAGAGAAGAAAGTAGCTAAGCATTATTGAGGGACAATCAGAAGCAAGCTGTTGCAGCAATTATCTTTGCCCCTTGGAAACAGATTAATAAGGGGAAGGAAACAATACATAGCTTTTTCTGACTGTGAGAAAACAGTAATTTTCTTTCTAAGACATTCCCCTAGCTAACGCACAATGCAATTACAAACGATCATAACAAACACATGTGCATTAACAAAGCTGCAAAATAAAATGTATTAAGATCATGGCTACATTTTCTATATAGATTATACAACTAGATAAGGATTACACTGACCCAGTTCTTTCATGATCAAATGTGTATACAAATAGTTTGCTACGCTCCATCTGCCCTGTTTTCCGCATATATTTATACAGCTTTCTAATTAAAACCTGTTTCATAAATTGATTATAAAAGTTTCTTATAAAAATCAGAAGCTATTTTCAGGCCAATAGGCTACTACCATTACTAATAATAAGTAAAATAAAGTACAGCCCACCCACTATCTCTTGTCTAGTCAACATTTGGCAGATATAGCGCTAGCTCTTACAGAAATGCTCTGTGTGAAGGATTGAGCTCAGTTTTGCCTTGCTGGAAGACATTAGTTTGTGCATATAGGCCAGGGCAACAATGCAATTAGTATTCAGTTCCAGTTTGCTAGAGTACAAATGCCAGTGCTTTCCTAAGCATGCATCCACATGCAAGAATCTAGTTGAGAGTCCAAACACCCTTTCCTTTGTCCCTGAGGGACAGGATTCTCTGAATCTTGGTTGGATTGTACCTTCTAAGTTTTTGCTCCCATACAAGGGACTAGGAACCTCCTCATAACTTTCTCCTACTTGGACTGGAAAACACAGAAAAATATAGGTAGGTATTCAGGAACCCCTTCATAAAATAAGGAGTTAAACATAATAATATGGCACACTTGCTTCTCTTTTTGACCAAGAGTGTTGGTTTGGAAGTGACCAGCTGAGGAGGTTCCCTTGTTCATATCAGTACTGATTTTTATGGCATCATTTCAAAAACGTCTCTGGATATATTGCCAACTGCAACACAGTATCAAATCTCTCTTCTTGCTCTTTCTAACCAGGTTTATGGAGAAGCTAGTAAAGGTCTGTCAAAGAGTGCATGCTTAATAGTTTAAATTGGTGGAGCTCCCTGGCAGGGTGTTTGCCTTCTGGCTGCACCGTGGGCCACAACTCCCTTCTGGTAGGGGAGGGAAAAAAAGGGACAGGCTGCCAATGTCAGGGAGAGAGGGGAGGGAGAGGAAAACAGAGCTTACTTCCCATAAACAGTACCTGCCTTAGAAGAAGTGGGAGGGAGAAAGGGAATGAGAGAGTAAGCTGTACCTGCAGAAGTGTAAGGGAGAGGGAGAGAATAGTCTACAGCACACATGCTTAAAATCTGGAATTGTACCAGAAGGATGCTCCAGGGGCACCAGTGTTGGTCTCAAACATGTTGGGCCTCAAGATCAGCCACAGTGAGGTGCCTTGGAGCATCTTCACTTCAGTATTTCTAGTTTGGAAGTGTTTTCTAGGCAGAGGTGAGCAGGACATTCTCAGGAGGTCCCAGCCAGGGCATGTGTTGCTGTGAAGCAAATGTGCACTTAATTATAAGGCAGGACAATTTTATACTTGAGCTCAGAATAAAGTCAATCACCAGATTTAGGGGAAAGAAAGATTTTTCCCTTCTTTTTTTAACAGATTTTTTTTAACTGATTGGCAAACACTCTGACATTTTACTCTGTAGTGCTGAACATGAGCTTCTTCCTAGGATTATTTGAGCGTATAGGGCACAGCTACATGTGCAGTTAATATAACTGAATTTACTCCAGGGCAGTTTGCACCAAAGAAAATTGATCTGGGCACAGCATCTACTCATACACCCAGTGATGGGAGCAAATTGAGCCCAGAGGGAGCAGTTTAGGCCAGGGATGCTCCTGGCCTGTTGCTGCAGCCAGGGGGAGGTCCAGGTACCAGCCGCAGCTGGCCACAACTACCTGGGCACCAGCCCCATCCTCTAAAAGGCTGCCCTGTGCTGCATTCTCCAGCCATACACTTCTCTGGCTCCGAGCAGTTTGAAGCTTGCTGGCACAGCCTTCCAGGATGTCGCATGAGCCTATGCCAGGGGCTCACAAGCTGAATATGGCCCAGCGGGTGCTCACTAATTAATTGGATCTGGCTCAGACTGGCTGCCCCTGCTGTGCTCCACCTGGGGCAAGCTGTGGAGGCAGCATGTGCACTCCCAACCTCACCCATGGGAGGGCCTCAGTTTTGGCCCTAGCCCTGGCCCCAGCTAGTGCACACAGTTTTCAGGTGGGGCTGCTTTTGCTGCTTCTGCAGCTGCCCAGGGAACCACTTAGTTCCCCTGGCCTCCAGTGGCTTCTCCTCTGGTCCCTGCTGCAGACTCTGGGCAGCAGATAAGGAAGTGGTGGTAGGCAGGGGGGAAGCTGCAGCTGGGTGGGAGCAAGGTATTGGCTCTGGGGCTGGTGAGAACACAGAGCCTGGAGCATGAGGCTGGGGCCAATGGGAGCACAGGGCCTATGACAGCTCCAGGGCTGGAGGGAATGCAGGGCCCGGGTGGGGCAGCAGCAGCTCCCACTCCAACCCAGTGAGAGTGCAGGGCTGGCCTGGCCCCATTGTGTGGGGCTCCCTGTGGCTCATATGCTGCTCCTGGGACTCACTTGAGAGCCACATGCAATGGAGCTGGGAGCCTGGCTCAGTTCCCTGCCACCACATGCAGCTCCTGGCTGAAGCCATGTTACCAGGGGGCTCTGCCTGCTGTGGGCCATGAGCATCCTGAGGGCCTGCTGCCTGCTAGTGCCGCTGCCACCGGTGGCAGGGGATGTGCATCATGGGGCATATGTGTGTGTGTGTGGGGGGGCCCACACCTGCCCAGACCCCATCATACCCACACATACACGTACACCTCCCACACCTTCCCCCACACCCTCCCTCAAAAACCACCACATACCCCCACACTCCCCACACCCCCACACATCCCCAGAAACCCTAAGCCCACACCCCACACATTCACACCCACCCACACATCCGCACCCCTCACAAACTCCACATCCTCCTACACACACCCACACCCCTCACTCTCCACACGCTCCCTCACACATGCACACACACCACCCACGTACAATATACAAGAGTAAGTCTTTATTTGGAGCTATTATGCAGTCACCTCTCTATATACTATGCAAATGCACATAACCCTCATCCCTCTCATGAAACTATAACTGTTGTTGTTCTCATGTGGTAACTTGTTACACCATGCGCATGAACAAAATGGAACCAGTGACAATAGTATAAATGTACCAAAAACTATTTATTAAACATACAGGTTCTCTGAAAGAGCATTTATGATGATTTGAACCCAAAATATTATTTAACTAGAACTATTAACCAAATTTAAACTTTGTTTAGAGTTTCAAAACATGAATGAACAATTTTCTAAGTCTGCAGTTCACACTGTTTTCAAACTAATGGTTACTTCCAAAAACATTTCCTAATTGTTTTAACTAAATACAGCATTCTTCACAAAGCAGCAGTTATGTACTGTGGTGTACACAAGCAAATTGCTTACAATCTTTGCATCATTTCTGGGTTTTGCAGTCATCTGTCCTTGGACAAGGAGCACAACATCCACTCATGCTTGCAGAAGGTTCTACTGGGGCGCGTTGTAGCATTTTGTAATTTAGGACAGTTATCAGGGGTGACCACCAGGATCTGGGGGAACGTCTGTTCACCAGAGCGCCCCAAGGGATGACGAGGTCGAACGGTCACAAACTCCTGCAAGACCGTTTCAGGCTGGACATAAGGAAGAATTTCTTTACTGTCCGAGCCCCCAAGGTCTGGAACAGTCTGCCAGCGGAGGTGGTTCAAGCACCTACATTGAACACCTTCAAGAGTAAATTGGATGCTTATCTTGCTGGGTTCCTATGACCCCAGCTGACTTCCTGCCCTTTGGGCAGGGGGCTGGACTCGATGATCTCCCGAGGTCCCTTCCAGCCCTAATGTCTATGAAATCTATACCAGACTTGATGGATTTAGACAGATTACATGTATCCATCATTCTTCATTTTATTTGTCTATTGATCAACTGTTCTCCAAGCTCCTGCAAAAAAAAGCGCTGTCTTCTTAAATGTGATCTTTGCTTCCAGTTTGCATTGTGGCCTAGACAAATGATGAGGCTGGCAATGGCAGCCACATCCAGCATATTGAAAAATAGTGTCATTGGCCACCTGTTGATTTTCCATCTACCGGTGATCATACAGATTAAGTGGTCAAGGTTACGAGCGCCCCCCCCACCTTATTTTTACTGTAGTCATGGATGATGTCCAGCTTTCATAGTTTCATAGTTGGTAGGGTCGGAAGGGACCTGAGCAGATCATCAAGTCTGACTGCCTGCCATGGGCAGGAATGAATGCTAGGGTCAAATGACCCTGGCCTACTTTTGAAGAAACCCAGGGTAGGAGCCAGCACCACTTCCCTTGGAAGTTGGTTTCATATCCTAGCCACCCTGACTGTGAAGTGGTGCCTTCTGATATCTACCCTGAACCAACTCTAAATCAACTTGTGGCTGTTATTCCTAGTTACTCCTGGTAGTGCTCGGGGGATCAGGGACTCTCCCGTTCCCTGCTGGTCTCCCCTGGTAAATTTTGGCCACGAGGTCCCCTCTCAGCCTTTGCTTGTGGAGGCTGAACAGGTTCAGGTCTCGTAGCCTCTTTTCGTAGGGCCTGCCCTGCTGCCCCTGACCATGCAAGTGGTCCTTCTCTGGACCCTCTAAATGCTGTCCACATCCCTCCTGAAGTGTGGTGCCCAGAACTGGATGCAGTACTCCAACTGTGGCCTGACAAATGTCAAATAGAGGGAGAGGATCACCTCCTTGGCCCTGCTTGTGATGCATCTATGGATACATGACAAGGTGCAGTTAGCCTTCCTGACTGCGTCCCCACATTGGCGGCCCATGTTCATCTTGGCATCAATAGTGACTCCAAGATCCTTTTCTGCCTTTGTACTGACAAGAAGGGAGTTCCCCAGCTTGTAGGTATGCTCCTGGTTCTTCTTCCCTAGGTGTGGCAGCTTGCACTTGTCAGTATTGAATCCCATCCTATTCCCATCCACCCACCACTGTAACCTGTCCAGATCTAGTTGTAGCCTGTCCCTCCCTTCTAGCATGCCCACTTCTCCCCACATCTTAGTATCATCCATGAATTTGAACGAGGTGCTTTTCACCCCCTTGTCCAAGTCACTGATGAAGATGTTGAACAGTGTGGGCCTGAGGACCGAGCCCTGGGGCACCCCACTGCCCACATCCCTCCAGGTCAAAAATGACCTGTCCACCACCACTCTCTGGGTGTGGCCTTCTAGCCAATTTGGGACCCACCTGAATGTGTAGGCATCAGCTCCACACTCGCCTTATTTCTTAATGAGGATGGGGTGAGAGGCAGTGTTGAAGACCTTCCTAAAGTCCAGAAAGACTATGTCCACCGCAACACCTGCATCTAAGGATTTTGTGACCTGGTCGTAAAAGGCAACCAGGTTGGTCTAACAGGACCTGCCTCTAATGATCCCATGTTGGTTGCCCCTAAGCATAATCTCCTCTGCTGGTCACTCACAGATGTACTCCTGGATAATTTTCTCAAAGAGCTTCCCCAGGACTGTGGTGAGGCTCATGGGCCTATAGTTTCCTGGGTCCTCCTTCCTCCCTTTTTGGCTCTTTTCCAGTCCCCTGGCACCTGGCCAGAGCACCACAAGTGCTCATAAAGCCATGCCAGAGGTCCTGCCAATTTCCTCAGCACCCTGGGGTGGAGAACATCTGGACTTGCTGATTTAAACATGTTCAGCCCCTCCAGAAGTTCCCTAACTAGGTCCTCTCGGACTGTAGGCCTGGCAGTGCCTCCCCTGGGTCCATCCGGAATCCCGGTGGGGGGGATGTCCTGGTCTCTGCTCAGAAAAATGGAGGCAAAGAATTTGTTAAAGAGGTCAGCTTTATCGTCTGGTGCAACCATCATATTGCCACGCGTGTCCTGCAGGGGCTCCGCATTACCCGGTGCCTTCTTTTTACTCCCTATGTATTTAAAAATGACTTCTTGTTATCTTTGATCCTAGTTGTTAGTCCTAGTTTTGTCTCCACCTTAGGCTTCCTAACCATCCCCCTACAGTCTCGAGCAACGGAGGTATAATCTTCCTTGGTGATGGCCCCTCTCTTCCACCAGGTGTATGCCTCCTTTTTAGCTTTCAGACATTCCTGAATGCTTTTGGTGAGCCATGGGGGCTTTTGAGCACTCTTACCCCTTTGATTCGCGTTGGGACTGTTAACCTTTGGGCTTGGAGGATTGTCTCCTTAAGGAATGATGACTCATCTTGGACTCCCAACTCCCCTACCCTTTCTTTGCTCTCCACCCACTGATAGGTCATGGTGCATGCTTGACAGCAACAGCACAACCTTGGACTTCTTTGGACTTCACTAGGGTGAGTTCCCCACCAAAAGCAAAAATGGATGAAAAAGTCTCCCTTCTTTAATTTGCTCGCATTTTGTTTGGGATATTGCCATGTTTTTCCAAGTCTTACCCATATAGGTCAAGTTCTGCTGTAGCAGTCTTTCTTTCAGGTCTATTCTTGTGAAGAAATTGTCACCTACAATATTCCCATCTTGTACCAGGGATGAACCAGTTTTTCAATGACCTGAGTACCAAGGTTACCTTGGTGTGGAGCTTCTGGTTGCTTGCCCAGGTAGATGTCTCCAGACAGGGGGAATGATGTTGCTGCATCACAGCACCAACACATTTTCAAGCCATATTTGGCAGGCTTGCTGGGGATATACTGTCTGAAGAGACAGTGACCCCTGAATGCAATAATCTGCTCACCAACCGTCAGGTGTCTTCCTGGAATATACCATTTCCTGAGCTGCTCCACAAATTGTGTCCAAATATCTCTGAAGGCAGCAAGCTTGTCCACAGGTCTTGTTTCCACACATGTCAATTTGGTGTCAAATCTCAGGTAGTTGGTGATTTGACAAAATCGTTTTTAACTCATGGTGGCACGGAAGCCAGGATGTCCAGGAGCTCCCTCAACTCCTCCAGTGCCTCGTGATCACTGTAGTAGAGACCACTCAGCAGTTGGAGGCCAGTGTAGGCTTTCAGCTCTGTTTCATCCAGCTTTTTCCACTCTTCTCTATTTTCAGGATGGCTATCATTTCTCTCCCTGAATCTTCTTTCTGCCTCTCTGTTTGTTTCTCTTATGATAACAGTCAGGATATCTTGTGAGAGAAACAAGTGGAATGTTTCCATCACCGTGTCTTTATTACTTTCTCTTGTTGGCCCAGCACTTTCATGGATTATGTTCTTGGCTGTTCTCCAATGATGTATTACCTGTGAACTTCCCCCCCACACTCTGCCATTCCATCTTCTAAAGGTATCATCATCTGCAATGTTTCCTGGGGTGGTAGCAGTGGTTCTGCTCCATGTCGGGCTGTAGCTCTCCTTGGTTTTCCATGGCAGCCCTGGGCTGGTCCTCTTTCCTTTCCCACTGAAAGTGTTGGCATCACTTCTGCTTGTGGCACCAACTCCTCCTCATCTGAGCTGGATGAAGCTTCCACAGACACATGGTCTTCTTGCTCTGAACAATCTCTCATGTCCGGAACAAAGTCAGCATCCTCACTGCCTTGGGATAAGATTTCATCCTGGACTGTAGAATAAAAAGAAAAAAATGATTACTACTGAATACATATAAATAACAATCAAAGACAAGCCTGTCCACCTGTGCTGTTACAGAAGCAAGTTCGCCTTTCTTTATGGCAGCACAGGTAGCACCCTCTCCTCCTGGGCACAGAAGCCAGAGACCAGCATCCACTCTTTGCAGGCAAGCCGAATGTGGGTGGATGCTGTTTGGAAACAACACATGCAGGGACTTACTGAAAGCAGGTAGAAGGGGCATGGAGGGTGTCAAGCCCTTACCATTGAAGGGGACTCCATAGTGTATGCTGTATTGCATTATGATGTTGTTCTATTTCTTCTCTGCTGTCCCTTTGCTCCTTGTCCTCACTTCCAATGAAGGCAGAGCAAACTAGCTTGTATGTTATGAAAGGACATACTCCGCAGGTGAGGCGGAGTTTTGCCATGAGAAAAGAGAGCAGAGGTGGATTTGGGTGTGGCAAAGGGGTTTTTTTTGGGCAAAGGACAGGGTGTTTGATGACCTTGCAGCCTGCAAACAAAGTGTTAGCAAAAGGGATTACCACATCTTCTGCAAAAGCAGAGTGGAGGTTGGCCATCCATTAGTTACCATGGATACCTGAAGTGGACATGAATGAGGTGTGAATGAATGCTGACTTTTCAGATATATCCACTGGAAGTGGCCAAACAGGTCTAGGCCTGTCATTTATACAGAAATTGCATTGGGATAACAAGTTAACATGGGCTTGGGGTAAATTGTTACCCCATATGGCAAAAGACATTCACACTTGGGGTAACATGTTACCCTGGGCAGTTTTTCATCCACAGAGAGCAAACCATTCATGTAAGCTGGCTGTTTTTTGGGGATATTGTGCAAAAATCTCCTGGTGCCAGTGACTAGGTGCCAGTGACAATGTGCACAAATTTCCTGGTGTCTGGTGCCAGTGACAATGTCCTAAAAAGAAAAAAATTTAGGATTTAGAACTTTAAAATACTGTGCAAAATATGTGTCTGGGGTAGGAACTTACCCCATGGGAACGTATAGAGGTTAAATCAGGACAAAAATATTTTTAAAATAAAATATGTTATTGTAGATGTTTGATTTTTAGTATATAATTTAATTTTTTTCCAGTTCCAAGATGGCAAGCCCCTCCCCCCCAGGAATACTTCTGCGCATAAGGGTGGAGCCTTCCAGTGGCAAAGGTCAGGGGTTAGGGGCGGGATATCCAGTCTCAAGATGGTTACCAGAGGGCAGGGCACCTGTCAAAGGGTGGGGCTACCGTTGCAGCCCTTGACAACTCACCAAAACTCGTTAACTGGCCCTCCAGCCAAAATAATTACCCACTGCTGGCTATGGTTAGTGTGCCATGGAAGCTCCTCGCTCTTCCCCCAGCAGCAGTGAGGTGGGTACTGTGACCACAAGGCACTCACTGGCTACCTCCTGCTCCACCCCCACAGTAGAGTGCCTGGGCAGCTGCCCACAGCCCCCAGCACAACCCCTAGAACATGCATACTATAGACAGTTTACAACAAACACTAAACTTTATTTCCTTCCACAACACAACAACAACCCCCGCCCCCCCGTCTCAACAATGGACCCCCTCCTTCATTTCCCAATAACAGACCCCCTCCTTCCTTCCTTCCCAAAAAACAGACCCCTGTCCAACCCCAATGCATGCTACCAAAAAAGCACTCTCGTCCCTTTGAAATGATGTACTGTGTGTATTTCAGGGGGGGAGGGGGGCAGAGGCGCCTAGGATGCAGAGCCCAGAGGGAGGCACGTGGCACCCCATTCTCCACCAACACTACCTTGGGACTGGATACTGCAGTGAGGCCAGCAAGCTAGAGGCTGTCCCAGGGGCCAGGGTAGATGCTGTCCAGCCCACTCAGGCCACTCTCCCTCCTACTCCACGGGGCTGGGGCCAGCAGGGTCTGCATGGGGCAAGCTACCCCACTGTAGTGGACCTGAGGCAGGCCCATAGGCAGCTGCCATGGACCAGTCAGACCCAAGACCAGCGCCTGGATGCCAGGTGGGACAAAAGACACTGTCAGGACACACTGTCAATGACGCACCGGTCATCCTCAGTGGCCTCCACTGCCCATCACACCACAATGTGCTGCTCCTCCTGGGCCTCCACCTGCCTTTGCTTGAGGGTGAGGTACACCCTTTGGTCCTTGTGGCTGGCCCAGTCCTTCTGGTGGAGCCTGTGGCACCAGATCTGACTCTTTTTGAGTTGGGCCTCAGAGAGGGTGACCAAGTGGTTGAGGAAAGCCATCCAATCCTGGCTCTGGCGCTGATGGAGATGGCATATGCAGAGCCTCCAGAGGGTGGTAGCGTCCTTGGGGTCCCATCTCTGCTAGCGGCAGGTGGGTCTCTCCCATGTCCAGCAGCTGGTTCTGCAGAGCAAGGACAGAGAGGCTCCTTGTGAGAGCTTGCAACATTTCAGAGGTAACAGGCACTGTACAGAGGGGCTGTGTGCTGACCAACCTCAGTTTGGGGGTCCTGCATGCACAGGTGCCCAGGGACCATGTTAATTTGCCCAGGTTGCCTCCAGGTAAGCTGTTTCCACAATGGGGGCAGGTGCCACAGGCAGTCTGCCTTCTCTGTACGCTACCCTGGCCAGGTCATAGCTGGCCTCTGCTGGCAGCTGCTGCAGTGGCTCTGGAGCAACTCCCCACCTTCTCCTCCCTCCATCGGGGGAGTGGCAGTTAACACTGTCCTGCTCCCTGACTGCCAAATTTTCAGACCCGTGGGGGATCCCTTACGTGGTAGATGACATGGCTCCATGGGCAGTTCTGGCCTGAAGGCTGGGAGCAGAGCACCCCTGGTTAGACAATGGATTTGTAAAGGGCTGTTTGGATAGGGGTGATCCTGCTTCGTGCAGGCGATTGATCTCGATGGCCTCTGGATGCCCCTTCTAGCCCTGCTTTTATATTATTTCACGATTCTATTATAAACCTCATATTTCAGGGCAAGCACCAGTTGTCTGAGGTTAGGAAGAAACTTCTGCTAAAGGAAGTCTTTTGTATAACTAAGTATTTTTCACCTGACTGAAGCATCTAGCACTAGCCCCTGACTACATGTATTCTGGTACACGCAGAGCACTCTGGTGCCTGCAGGTCACCTGCAGAGTCCTGATGAGATGGCCTGACTCACTGGGCAACTTCTATTTCATATGTGATGCAAGATTAATTGGGCCAGTTCATCAATGTTTGTAGTGTTGCCAGGCCAGGGCTATTTCTCCATAATTGTAAAAACTCTGGGGTTTTCAGGAATGCATTGAAAGGCACTCTCTGCCCACAATATAGATATTAATAGACTCTGTTTCTTCCCTACAATTCTCACGCATACTTCTTCCCTGGATTAGGAACCTGTTGCCTAACTCTACATCTCCTGAAAGATGATGGTTCCAGTAGGTGCAGGAGGGGCAATGCAATGTGTGTTCTGAAAGCTTAAAAGCAAGGTGCAATTTCCGTTTGGCTTTACATGTCCTTGGGTTCCTGCAGCACCTCTTTCATGACACAATTCTATTATATAATAGTTTATTTGCTCACTTCCCTAAATTATTTTTGGCAATCTGCTTCTGACTCCATCCCAGAAATTCTGTTACTGTCCCATTTGATAGCTCTTTACACACAAAAGTCTAGTGTCTTGTTCTCTGCCTTTTGTCAAGACAATTATTCAAGGGCTCTTCCCTTTGAATTGTCAGATGCCTGGTCACTCTCTTGATCCCTAAGAGGAACATTTCCTGCACACTATAATCTCACTGCAACTGTAATGTCTAAAAAAAATGTAACAAAGAAAAGATTAGCAAGCATATTAGCACACTGAGCACCCTGGCAACTTCATGGACTATAATGAAAGTAATATTTGCAGTTTACTTGCAGATGTCAAAGCCATCACTTCAGGCACTCCAGTGTTAGGATTCAAGTCACTGAAGGCATGTACTCCTAGCTGAATATTATGCGGTAGAGGGAGAATGAGTTTGCAGAGGACAGATAAATGGATTAAATATTATGATATTTATATGTCTGCTAAGTTGCTTATTGCAGTACACATGACTTTCTTCAGTCATTCCAGTGTCTGTGCTTTTGAGATTTTCTAAATATTTACTTTTCCTCCTCCCCCTATTATTTTGAGTCCAAACACTTGGTATAGCCTGACCTAGCCAAATGCTCTGCACAGCTTCCTGAATACTTTTACCATTACAATGAAGAATGACTTGTGTAAAGGAAATCAAACAAGGCAAGAGGGCCTTCAACTGTCATAGGCCCCGGGTAAGTGAGCAGAACCCTGCAGGGCCAGTGGGGAGATGCAACTTCCATGTTCACATAAGGCTGCATCTACCCAATTTACAAGAATGATTTTTGACTTTAAGTTGAAGACTGACAATACCCATGGCAGAAAACTGGAATAAAAACAAATGCAAAACACTTTACACAGAGATCTTCTAATCTCTTCATTCTTGTACTTCCCACACATTTTGAACTCTTTGGGGTTTACACCTATATTGACCAGTCTTGAGCCCCCTAGTCTATATCCTGAATACCCTTCCGCTACAGAGAAACCCAAATGCTGAACACTTAAAACCAGTAAGTTTTTCCAATAGCGGTAGGTTTTCACCAACAGCTGCTGTGTCAGAGCAGCTATTGGTATCCCAGTATTGTGAGACCCCTTCCAGTCCTACTTTCCTATGATTGAACCTATAACCCCAAGTGTATCAGGGCTCTGTGTCCTTCTCTCAGTCCTGATCATGCCTCGTGGCATGGCAGTGAACTCAGAAACTGCTGGTTCCCACGTGAGGGAGAAACCCCGGCCAGGAGTGTATCCCACATCCGGGAAAACCCCACGTAAATGAAGTTTCCTGTGGGTGTGGGGAAGAGATAGTGGGCAGAGGGGCAGGTCAATTGGTTGCCCAGCATCTGTAAGGAGAGTTAAAAGCAGCTGGGTCTGACTGGAAGAGGAGGGAGTGGCGCTCCCAGCTGTAACACTCTCAGATGCTGTGAGAGGGGTGGATGGCCCCAGTTTTTTCTGTTATTATATATTTTTGTTATCCCAGTGGATGTGGAGGGAGCGTAGGGGTGGTGGAGCTCCCAGCCAACAATGCTGTGCTTAAACACAATTGGACAACTGAACTGGCAAGCCTGGCCAGCTGTTAAAGGGACAGGCCCTAATTTGGATGGACTGCTGCAAGTGATAAATCCTACCTGCAGGAGGATTGAGTGTAATGATGATGAACTGCCTCCTGTTACATGGATTAAGTTTTCAGCAAGGCATGGTGGGTGAGAAAGACAAGAGGTGGTGGCACCTGTAGGATAATCCCGGTAAGAGTAGTGCCCAGGCCTGGGCACCTACCCCTGATGTGCCCATACCAAGCCCAGCTATACAGGGTGTTCGAATATTTTACCTTCCCATGGTTGTGTCTACCAAGCTATGGATACCCTATTGGGCAAGATGCTTTGATCTTGGCACATTTCAAATGCTAGGCTCCAGTTGAGGCAGTGTGCCTTTACCAACCAGATGTTCTGCAGTATGTTAGTGGAGCCAATGGACATATTTCCATCATGCTTATCTAATGGGTTCTTCTGGAACTTGCTTAAAAATGGATTGGTAACATAAAAGTTTGCAAAAAGGGACGCTGGCAAAAGAATGCATTACAGCAAGAACAAGGATATATGGAACCCAGTTTCCTAATGTGAGCAGCTTCTGGAAAACCTGACTTCTGGCCTGTAGAAAACAAGGCACAGACAGAAATAACATTTGTCGCATGATTGGCCCCTTGAAATTACTCTAAAACTGTGGCCAAACAGAAGATCACAGCTGCGGAGCCCTTTGATTGCACAACAAATTAACCCTCATTGTATGAGGGTTCAGATGAAGCTGTTCCTAAGCAGAACAGTTTCATTAATTTCTGTCTGCTCTGCTGCAACAGCAACCCAACTCAAGCTGCCGTCTCTGGATAGAAGGGGGAGAAGGCAGCAGAAGGTCCCTTCTGGGGTTCTCAGGTCTGCTGGAGATGAGGGGTGGCAGATTGAGGCCCCTCACCTTGGTGGGGGGAGGGCTCCAATCTACTCGCCCCTCACTCCAGGGCTGAGAAAACCCCAGAATGAACCCCAGAATGACCTCCTGCCCTGCTTTCTCCCCCTTCCATCCAGAGACTGCAACAGAGCTGGGGGATGGAGCCAAGGAAAGACACAGCCTCTCTTACTCCAAATTGGAGCTGATCCCCCCACACTCCTGATACAACAGTTAACATATTTTGGATCAGGAGGATTGGTCTAACTCATAGCAGTGTTTATGAATAGCCATGAGTTAGACCTGGGAGCTGTACTTCCATCTGTGCCTAAAAACTTATCCAAAGAGACCACCTAATCAGTGGCTGATGCTCATGAGACAGTGGCAAGGGGACTAATTGCACTTCAGCAGCTGTTATGCCAGTTCCTATTATGCATGCTAGTTGTATACTGGTGAAAATTAACCTGGTGGCAGTGAGCACATTAGTGTTTACTTTTTCTGAGCAAAGCTAATCTATACAGTGTTGTGATTAACCATGCACTGTTAGCAGCAAATCAATGCAAAGCTGAATTTTCCTCCAGATGCATATTCTGGGGTACAATTTTCTAACAGCCTTCTATTTAGAGGTTGAATCAAAAATGATAGAAGTCGTTGGTGGGCAGCCCTCTTTAAATTGGTGGCACTTTCTAACAAGAGAAAGAGTCTGTGCTACCCTTCTTCCCAAACCATATCTGGCTAGCTGAGAAAGGAGAGCCCTACCTCACTACTCTACAAGGCTTCTGATTCCAAGTTCTTGTCAGTAGCCTTGCTTTTTTTCCAGACAGTGTTTCTGTGACATCACTTCTTGTGTCTCAGCAAGCCTTTCAGTCTTTCATTATTTTTGTTCTCAGTCTGTCCAAGAACTCATGGAATGGGTTAGTCTACACCCAGAGACTTCAAGGGCCAGTGCTTTCTTGTTTAAGGAGATGAGTTTCCACATGTTGAATGCAAAGCTATATAAGCTCTTCTTTGCTTAACAATGTGCATTCTCAGGTTCTTATTAGACTCATCACTTCCTCTGGATACACATAACAACTGTGGTAAGAAATGTTTTCTTTCACCTATCACCTCATTTTTTATGAGCAATTATAATTGCTGTTTATTCCCTGTCAATCAATTTAGGTTCTGCGGTATCCCATTTATTTTCAGGTTTCGCAACCCTTGTAGCATATGAATCAGATTCTGTGTGCAAAGCCTGAATGGCATGTAAAGCAGTTATTAACGAAGAGGTAAAATCAGTCCCAGCTAGTGCTACAAATATAGTCCTGTGAATTTTTTGTATTCTGTGTAGTTGCTCACTTGTACTTCTTCTTCGACAATCCCTTGCAGTCGAGGATGATTGTCATATATGATTGTTTTATCTGCGTGTCCGAAGATGGCTGATGAGGCCTATCTGGGATCGACAGACTATTGCAGTTCAGACATGTGTTTCCATGTGGGGTGGGTGGTGCTGGATTTTTTACTTGGTTTGTGACACACTTTTTCTGCTGCTCCTGCTTTTCCATCTCCTGTTGTTGGTGTGAGGTTTCAAAGTACTGAGATTCCTGTAGCAGGCTCCTCTTCCATTTGGGGCAGTCCTGGGTGATAGTCTCACACAAGTTGGTATTGATTTTAAGTTGGCCTTGAGGATGTCCCCTGAAGTGCTTTATCTGCCCTCCTCTTTACTATACACCTTGGCTGAGCTGGGAGTATAAAACTTGCTTTGGGAGTCTGGAGCCCACCATCCAGAAGACAAGGCAGGCCCAACAAACTTGATGTCAGATGATCACTGCCTTTGTAGTCGTGGTTTTTGCTTGCAGGAGGATGCGAATGTTGGTGTGTCTATCTTCCTATTGGATTTGGAGGATCTTCCACAGGCAACATTGATGGTACTTCTCCAACAACTTTAGATATCTCCTGTACATGGTCTATGTCTCAGCTCTGTACAGCAAGGTGGGGATCATGACTGCTTGATAAACCATGAGCTTGGTTTCAGATCTGATGTCATGATCTTTCATAGATTTCATAGACATTAGGGCTGGAAGGGACCTCGGGAGATCATCGAGTCCAGCCCCCTGCCCAAAGGGCAGGAAGTCAGCTGGGGTCATAGGATCCCAGCAAGATAAGCATCCAATTTACCCATTTCTTCAGGTGTCCAAAGGCTTCACTTGCACATTTGTGGCAATGCTTGATTTCTTTGTTGATGTCAGCCTTCTGCAAGAGATGGCTTCTGAAGTACGGGAAATACTCATCATTTTCCAGAGTCTCACCATGGATCTGGATTACTAGAGCTTGAAATTGTTCATTAGGAGCTTGTTGGTGGAGTACCTAAGTCTTCTGAATGTTACGTGTTAGTCTCTTCTTTCTTGTATGCCTTGGTAAAGATGTTGACGATTGCCTGAAGGTCTGCTTCCTAGTGAGCACACACAGCAGCAGCAGCAGTGTACTGGAGCTCAGTGATTGAGGTTAGGGTGGTCTGTGGGGCAGAACTGTACTGCTACCCAGTGTGTCCACAGATGGTGGATAGTGGAATGACCTTCAGGGGAGACTAGCTGTGAAATAAGCACAGATAACTTTGATGAATAAGCAGTCATGGACCAAGCAGCTGCAGCACCATTAGGGTGTGGTGAGGGCAGCAGATGTCAATGGTTTCCCTCCTGAAAAGCCACATATATCCTTTGATGGTGCTATGACATGGTGAGTAGAGGTCACCAGTATAATAAGCCTGCCCAGTTCCCAGCCAGGGGTCTACAAGTCCTCAACAGCAGAGCAGGCGGAAGAAGATATTAGGATCTCAATGGCTGTGAAGGTGGATGAAAGCTGCAGTGGAACAAGATCCCCATTTGTCTTGGTCTCCTGGCCATTGGATCAAGTTCCCATTCTCATTTGTACATACAACTGTGCACTGAAACATTCTGTCTTTCACTCATTTAATTGTGCATTCAGCCACATAATCCATTCATGTCAAGGCTTGGCTCTTCTTTTGTTTACTGTATTGGTCATATAGTTTTAAAACTATTTAAGCAGGTAGTGGCACTACAAAATGTTTGTATTATGGTAGCACCTCGAGACTCTAGTTGGGAGAGGGACTACTGTACTGTACAAACATAGAAAAACAATGCTTCTACCCTAAATAGCCTACACTTTGGGTATTGTCTATCCCAAAGTACCAGAGAGGATAGATGAAGGGAGTGTTAGCATTTGCGGGATGGGAATAGTGGAGTGTCATAATCTAGGAAGAAAGAAAGGGACTTTATAGAGGTAAAAAGTCAAGATATGGAAATCATAATTTAATAGATCCCATCCAAGGAGCTAGTTTCTTCAGTGAAGAAATAAAAAGCCATTGGTAGTCTTCTGATATACTAGGACTGGCATAGTAGGGCTGTGGAGTAGAACAGTACATGAAAAAATCCTGAGACACAGGTTTGAACACAGATTGTCCCTCTCCAGGCTGGGTGTTATTGCAGAGATTCTGCATGGGTCTACACTGAGACCAGTGACAGAAGAGCCTCTACCTTCATTCCCTCTCTGCAAGCAAAATTAAAAATTACAATCCAACCAAGGTACCTCCTGTATTTCCCCAGAATGTTCTGCCCTATTTTAAATTAATACAACTCTGCTCTTCTGAAAGTAAACCCACCCTTCTGAAAGTGTTAAGCATAACTTAGAAAATAGGCTTTGCTGCATGGAATTAACTGCTGAATCCTGGTTGGGAATTAAGATCCAGGCATCTTCTGTTTTAGTGGACCCTCCTCCTACAGGTATTACAGGCTGATGCTGGATTAAAAGCTTGGGATGCCCTCTGTTAGATACTGAAAGACAGGTATATTGAATATTACTGCAAATATAGTAGTGATTTTTAGGCCAAAGTTCCCTGACACTAACACCTCTCTATTGGTGCTAGAAAAGACGAGCAGATAAGTTTACAGCAGCTACCAGCTGTTTTACTACCATATCCTTTAATTCAGTTCACAACATATCCAGTACAACATTGGTACTGTAGGTGTCTCAAGTTGCTTGAAGTCATACTGTGCTGTAGGCCTTGGGAGCTGTGTACCTGCAGTGCTCATATGGTATATGGTTTGACCAATTTCATGATCCATAATTTACTTTTGTTTTATGCTCTCAGGACTTGCAAGATGGGCATTTGAGAGCCACTTCCACGTAGTGATCCCTGGTAATGACTCTGACGGCCAAGAGCTACTGAACAGACAAAAACGCCAAAAAACCCTGCAAGACAATTATTTTCCAATGAAAAAATGGGAGGGAAGAGGAGAGAGCTGCCAGTATAAAATGTCATAGAATTGTGCAAGTCATAGCATTTCTAAAAGGATAAAGTTATTTTTTAAAATATGAAATTTAACATGAACAAGTGCCTCAGACCTGTCACCGTGAATTGGGAAGATGCTAGTGAGAAATCTGGTGTTGTTTCAGATTCACAAGTTTGTCAGTGCCTGGAATGAAGCTTGTTCCCAAAACAGAGATGATAATTAGTGATCTGAGATCTAAACTCATTTTGAGGCTTAGATTTAAAAGAGCTTATTAGCAGAATGAGCATCCCATCAGCTGCAGTGTGATAGCATGGAGGACAAGGAGGCTGCTAATGTTTGCAGTGTTAGTAGAATTTGGGTTTGTGATGGGATTTGATTAATTTAATTTCCCAGTGCTCGAGTTTGTGTTTTGGGACACTTGAACATAGTTATTCAGTACTAAAACTTTTAAAAACAACAAAAGGAAGTAGAATTGCTATGGCCTTGAGCATCAGCATTACTTTTTGCTATATTTGACTCTCAGAGATGATAAATGCAGGTGCCTTTTGGAACAACTACAGTATATTCTCAAGGGGTTGATGTAGTCCTGCTCCTGGTGGAAGGAGCATCTGGGGTGCTCATCTCAGCCTTAGGACAGAGGCACATCCTTATTTCCCTCATCAGAGAGGTGAGTGGGGTAGACATACAAGCAGAAAAGGCAGGGTAGGGTGAACTGAGGACATATAATGGATAAGAGCAGGGACTGCATAAAATAGGCAGTGGAGAAAATTTACAGCAGTAGTCAACCCCTGGCACACAAAGGCATTTTGCTTGGCACGTGTGCCTCATGGTAGGGGCTGGGGCTGTGCTGCCACAACAAGGAATAGGCCCCTTGCGGCTCTCCCACCATCTGTCCCTGGCACGTTAACATCTTATAAGTCGAGATTGCGGGTGTTTTTGGCACGCTGCTCAAAAACATTGCCGCCCTCTGATTTATTTCCCCAGTATTGTGGGTAGGATTCAAACAAGCACAATGCCTTAAATTACTGTAGGTGCTTTTGCCTACAATGGTTCCAAGGTGCATCAGTCCAGAACCCCTGAAATGTACCCAGCCTGAAGAGGAAACATCTGTGTTCAAATTGGTGCTTAAGTGATATTTTTTCCTATGTCCTCACCCCCATTTTTCCCCCTCAACCTGTTCTATGCTATGATATTCTATGCTATTGGAAGGCTACCAGTCCTGCTTCACTGGGGAATTGCCAGTCGTCCATTCTCCCATCCTGAAATACATTTTTTTATCTTCAGAATAATCTCATGTGTAGCTCTTTCCAAAGCAATGTCTCTGTAACCAGATCTTACATTTCCCACAAATGTAGCAGACAATGCTGCACTAGTTTGGTGTCCCAGTCCTGTCCTTTACTTGTCCTTTTAAGAACCAACACAAGGACAAGGGCAGCTACAGGGACATGTCATTGAACACTGCTACTGTGGACATGGCTACTGTGGACTGGAGCTGGGACTTATTGCCATGCACATGGATGCCCAACCCTCTTCAAGCTTAACGTAGCTGTTACAGACATCCTTCAAGTGCAAATGTTTTTTATATGATGCCTGGATAGCTGAGGCATATCTGGTAGCTTTTGCACCCTGGACAGCAGACTTGTACCTGCTCGGGTTTGCACCTTGGGGAGGGTCAAAATGGAGGCAGAGGTGCTCAAGACCCCAGCAGTGCAAAGTGCAGTGGGGCAGAATGCTTCTGTGAGAAGTACTGCTGTCAAACTGCTGGGTTACTCCTCCCCTGGCCACTCAACTGCCCAGCTTTATAAGGCAACTGAGGATCCAAAGCCATTAATTTGTCAGTGGCTGCAGGATTAGGGAACGGTTAACTTTGCTCAGGCAGCAAAAACCTGATACTTTGCTTGCAATGGCAGCATCTCCCATGGGGAGAATGGGAATGGTGGTAATGAGGGGACCTGGCTCCACTCTGCATGGTCAGAGCCTCAAGCCCCATGCCTCCATTTTGCTACCCTCCTTTACTGAACACCCCAGGACTCATTCCTGGCCACTCACCCTTAGTTACCCTTAGTTAGTGCTGGACTATTATTGGAATTTGGTATTATTGGAATAGTATTATTTGGCCCTAAATTTGTGTTGTAAATACAAGCTTTTACTGAACACAAGGACAGAGGGGTTTCCCTGATTTGTTTTCAAAATTCAGTTAGAAACTCACTTTTGGGGTTAGCAAAGAGAACTGATTGGGAAACAATATTTTCCTCCTATGAAAAATGTCAATGAAGTTCTTTGTTTAAATTGATTACTTTCACTGCGTGCTTTAAAAATTGTTTGGGGTCCCATGAGAAAGTTTATCTTTTATAAAAATATATCTGCTTTTCTACAAAAATGTTCATTTAGGTGAAAGGCTACTTTCCAGCAAAAACATTTTGATGGGATAGGAAGTTTCCAAGTAGTATTATTCACAACACAAATATAGCACTGTACTAGGTAAAAAAGAAGCTGAAGGCAAAACTGATTGGAAAGGAACAATAAAGGAGAAACCTGACTATTTTGTTTCTATTGTCCAAGCAGAATAAGGGGGGGGGGGAAGGTGTGCGCGTATGCGTGTGTGTGTGGAGGAAAATAGATGACCTGAATAGTACACACTTGTCTAGATATTTAAAATATTCTGTTTTAATGATTTAAGGGATCATTTGGAATATGTGCCAAGAATAATGACTTTGGGACTGATAGGACAGGTTGATTTTTTCATTAAACATTATTTATCCGGGCACTGGCCTTTTCAGTGAATCAGTTTTCATAAACATTAGCAAATCCATTCATATGGATAGCAAATAATGTAGGCAAGTGATATGAAAAAAAGATATTGGTCTTTCTTATGCTACCGGTGACAACAATAATAGTGCAAAAAGGAACAGATAACATAAGTTCATACCTCTAACAGGAAAAGATACCCAGCTACTTTCAGGGTTTTTGGTTGTAGCCATGCTGGTCTAAGGACATAGGCAGGCAAGGTTCTTTGAGTAGATGTGATATCTTTTATTAGACCAACCAAGTACTCAGTTGGTCTAATAAAAGATATCACATCTACTCAAAGAACCTTGCCAGCTACTGCCAGGCTTTTTCCGTTTTCAATTTCTAACTTTTAAACAAAGTTTGGAAAGCATTCAACAGTGTGCTGAGCATATTACAGTCTGCTTGGGTGAGCTAAGGATCCTCAGATTTGCAGTATGTGCTCCTAAATCTCTACATCTCTTTCTCAAGTGAGGATGTCAAATTACCCTACATAGAAAGGCATATATAAATAACACATACAAGGGATATTTTTTTAAATCAGAAAAATCAGTGAAATCTTTTTTGCAGCCTTTACTGAATCAAAGTATTGGTCTACAAGAGTGCTTGCAGGTGAAAGTCTGCGTCCTGTTGCTACTTCTGGAGTTGAGATTAAAAGAACTTTAATTTTATCTAGAAAGATTAAAATCATCTGTATGATGTGTATTTCGCATGCTGCAAGAAGAACTTTTCCTTGGAGCTCTATGTTTATATCAGTCAAACATTGTTTATATTCTGACAGCCAACATACATATTTCCATCACAGATGCAAGCCTATTCCCCCATCTTTCCTCTTATAGAAAATATTAATATTCAGAGATAAAAAGGTATCTGGGATGCTGTTTCCAGAAGTGACAGAGCTAACAGACAGATTTATCAGGGCGTGGGAAGAGGTCCTTCTGGAACTGGTATCTGCTGAGTAATAGCTATAGGCATGGGGAGAATTAAAAGCTTATCCCCAAGAATAAAAAGAAAGAAACTACAGTGCAAAGTCAAGCTAGCATTTCGGCATCCACTGGTTAAGTTGACCTACAGTTACAGAACCATTATATCCAGCTGCATAAAATGTGAAAGTTCTGTTAGAGGCTTGTCTTATGCCTCTATGGGAGTAGCCAGAGTCAGATATTTTATTTGGGAATCTGGTTAATAAAAGGAAGAATACATGCACCAAAGCAGATGCATATCAGGTCCATTAACTTCCAAGAATCATGCATTAAAGTCAGGGGTGACAACTTACTCCCACAGTAGATTTCTCCCATGGCTCTGATTGAGAGAAAGCTAATGATAAAGCAAACCTCAAAGGTTTGTTTCAGATAACATACAGAGGTATAACTACCAGGGCGTGCAGTGACAGTCGGGCCAACAGTAGGGGCTGGGATGTCTGCGGCAGCAGTGCTAATTGGGCCAGCAGTGGTGGTAGCACTATATGTACACTCACTCTAAGTGAGCACCTAGGACTGATGCCCCAGTTGCCCACCCTTCATTATCATTACATTACTGATTAGATCTGCAGCCTGACCTGCAATATTTAAATCTAAATTCAGAATACTCCAGTTTGAGGAATTTTGGCTTTGGGAACTTGGTTCCACCCAAATCCACTAGTGAACAGTGGGTGTATCTACACGTGCATTGGATGCAGGAGCAGTTTACATGCGAGTAAACTACTTGCAAGGAAACACTCCCAGGCAGGCATCTACACATGCAGGGAAGCGGGAGCAGATTTGCTGCTAATGGCAGCAAACTGTCTCTGCTTCTTAGGGCTCTGCAGTGGGTCCCTGTTGCCACCAGGGGAAATTCTAGGCTCCCCCTGGGTGCTAGCCCAGGGGCTGGCAGGGAGCACCGGGCCAGGAGAAACCATCTCTTTGCCAGGGCTGGGACACTGCACCCTACTCCTGGGAGGGGCTGCCTGCTGCAGGGGTGGGGACGATGTCCCCCTGCCCTAGCAGCAGGGAGCTCCTGGCCCCAGCTCCCTGACTGGGGACAGGTGACTTGGAAAGAGCTGCAGGGGAGGTGAAGGTCCCAGCTCCCTGCCCCAATCCTCTGGTGGGGCAGCTAGCAGCTATCTTGCTGTTAGCTGCTCAGTGGTAGATCAGGGTGGGGGGCTGGGACCTACCCTATACCTGCAGCTCTTTCCAAACCCTGTGCCTTGATCACCTGATCAGGGCATGGGGATGTGACCTGCCTCTGACCGGGACAGTTCCTAGTCCCTGCTCTACGATCATGGGGTGGGGGCTGGAAAGCTTGTTACCCTCTCAGCTCCATGATTGCAGAGCTGGATGTGGAAGAGGCTCCCTCCTGTTCCCCACCAAGCTCTGTGACCATGGAGCTGGGCAGGGAACTGGCTCCCCAACCCCAA
The DNA here is from genome assembly GCF_052110815.1 of Crocodylus siamensis. Classification (NCBI taxonomy): domain Eukaryota; kingdom Metazoa; phylum Chordata; order Crocodylia; family Crocodylidae; genus Crocodylus; species Crocodylus siamensis. The sequence continues at coordinate 236,442,158 of NC_143397.1, read as the reverse complement.
CCAGCAGGGAGCTCCCAGCACCAGCTCTGTGGTCACAGGGCCAGTTCTGGGAGAGCCTTATCTATAGGCCATGTGGTCATGGAGCTGGCACTGGGAGAAAAGGGTCTCTCAGCCCCCACTCCCTTATCACAATCTCAGAGCGGGGGGCTTGGAGCTCCTTGCTGTTGGGGCAGGAGGTATAGTCCCCACCTGGCAGCAAGCAGCTCTGGGGGGCAGGGAGCAATCTCCTGGTCCCTGGTAGCCGGCTGACCAGGAGCAGATTCACTCCCAGTCAGGACTCTACATGAACACTACTGTGCAGTAAGTAATTACAGTAAGTAATGCTACTTGCATTTGCAGGTAGCAAATTTATTTGGGATTAGTGTGGCTTACTGCACAGTAATGGTGTGCACATGTAGATGCACATACTTACTGCGTAGTAAACTATGCTACTGCACAGTAAAGCATCTCACGTAGATGCACCCAGTTTGTAGTAAAAGACACAGGTGAAAACATCTGCGTTATGTCAGAAGCCGATATTTTGAGAGTTATAGTGGGTTTAAAAAAAAAATAAGAAGTCTAAAAATCTGTGAAAAGAGCAATCAATTTTAGAATTAGTTAGATTATTCCTGGGAAGCACTGACATACTTCATCGCTTGCTGTCTCATTGAAGCATCCTTCATCTCACTACTTTGTCCAAGAGTCTGAACAATGACAGGAGCATCCTACATTCCTTATAGGTCTAGGACATTAAGCGTTTACAATGCAAAGTAAGGGTCATGGCTTCTTTTCAGGAATGCTAACTATTGAAGAGGTCTTAATCAGAGTTAATCCAAAAACAATGTTTCTTTATTTATAATTCTTTATTTTAATTGTATGTTCACAGCTTTCTGAAAATTTCTCCTTTATGCTTATTTAGTCGTAATTAATTTACTTATCCCTGACCAACCCTATACTAAAGCAGGCAATTGAATAGAATAGGAAAATGGCTTTACTTGAAGCATCCATCTACCCTGTGATAGTACTTCAAAACTAGCATTGTTCAAAAATACTGTGTAGCTTACTGTTTCAGATGAATTACTTAGCTTCAGTGACACATTTCAGGATACTGAATGGCATAAAATTAGCAGTATAAATAAAAAAGGATGATTTAGGACCAGACTCAATGCCTACTGAAGTCAGTAGAGAGACTCTGGATTAGGACTTTCATAGACTAAGCTAAAGGGCTGAAATATCACGTTTCTCAGAATCAGAATCTTATTAGGGCTGAGCTTGTCCTTCAATGATCTATGGTAAATAAATTGAGTGCCATACAGTTTACTACATGTGGGTCTCTTAACTCTGGAACTTAAAAGTCTCATACCCACCCTGCATAGACAATAAGGAGCCCATGGAGATTTCTGTGGGAGTATGGTTTGTTCTGCTGTCCTTGACCAAATTCACAATGTCTACGTACCTCTCGTCCTCATAGGTTTTGCTATCTTATTGCTGCTGGATTTAAAATCTGTTAAGCATCCTGCCCTCTGTTAGCTCCATTGAAAAGACAAGGTAATGGAAGTACTGGGGCATTGGTTGTAGCAGTTGAACTGAACATGAAGATGTGGAATTTGATCTCTTTTTCAGAGAAATTGGGTAGGATCTTCTAGTGGTGTAAATAGGAATATTTCTATGGATTTAAATGGAGCTCAGTCAATTCATACCACGGAAGCATCTGGCTCACTTTTTACAAAAAATTTTGCGAGGAACTCTTTTAATATTTATAAATGTAAGATATATATTTCAGCCATGTGGGGGCTTGATTCACCACTGCTTTGCACCATTTATAATAATTTATAGCTATGCCAAGGGAGTGTAAGGAGAGGATAACATTCAGCCACATGGGTTTTCACACAACAGACAATGGGCTGGACAGTTGGGGCATTTTGGTGTCTCTTTAGGCAAGTTCTTTTCTTCTCTTTCGCTTCCTGTGGAGGTCCAGGAAAACTAGATCTTAGTGCCTCTCCTCTCTCTGTCTACATACATTCCCTGATTAATCTCATCTGCTCACAAAGCTCAGTTACTATTTCTGTGCCAACAACTCTGAAATCTGCCTTTTCAATCCTGATCCCTTTAATGAATCCTTCACTTCTACAGGTCCTATTGCCCTCATCCAGGAAAGCATGTTAAGTACGTGCTTACCTTTGAGCCAACTGCAATTTTCTTACTGAAAATTTATTGTTTCATTATTGAAATTGCTGCAGTGTGTCTTACAAAGGGGACACAAAAATCAAATGAATTTTGACCCTTTCTAACAAGTTGGTAGAAAGTTAGTCACTCAGCATGCAAGTTTCAAAATGAGCACTACCAGAAGACACATTTAAATTTAAAATCACTTATTGCAGCTCAGTGCAACTTCTTTTCCTTTAATATTTGCAAGTCACCTTTAAATGATTAACTACAGTATTCAAAAGCTAGATGATAAAAAATGACTGCCTTTCTGACCACTCAATTAATTTTACTGTCTGACTGAGCTCCTGAGAAGCATCTGGACAAAAACGTTTGCCATCTTTCCTTACACTTGGAAAAACTATATCAACTCCTGCCTTGTCTTGTCTATTAGTTATTTAGTGAATATCAGCATTGGTCTGAGGGAATTGTGCTGCCGCTTCTAACATCTGTATTGACACATACCAAGAAAAGATGCCAATATATGGTGGTGTTTTTATAGTAGGGAGAACATTCTCAGAATGAAATGAAGTGTTACTTAGTTGGTAGAGAAAGGAACAGTAGAAAATAATTTCAGATTAAAGTGTTCCTTAGGCACAGATATGATCTTTATTTGACCATATAAGGTAACACCTAAATTTAAACACAGCCTTTGAAAGAATATGAGTGAGAACAGATTGGATTCCTGGCATGATGCAAAAGAATTGCTTCAGCAATTTCTTCTCATTATGTTCCCAATGCCTTAATCACTAGGGCCACGTGAAGCTTCAGTTGCTGATTCGATTTGAAGGAGGTTCGGCTTGATTTGGCAGCGAAATCTCCAAATCCAATTCGAATCAGGAGACCCATTGATCTCCACAAATTGAATTGGAAGCCTCCGATTCAATTAGGAGAGATTCAACGATTCAGCCATAGTCACAGCTTTATATGTTTTTTCTACATACCTCAAGGTATCAGGTGCGGCTTGTAAATGGCAGATGGAGCATCCCACAGGAGCGGGGTGGGGGATGGGGAGTGTCCCCCTGTGTGCTCGGTGGTGGATCCGGAAGTTGACCAGAAGTACGTCCTGTGGGATGCTCCACCTACCCCGCCATCTGACTCTTGTCAGCACAGAGGCAGAAAAGGATCTTGGAGTCATCACTGATGCCAAGATGAACACGGGCCGGCAGTGCGGGGAGGCAGTCAGGAAGGCCAACCACACCTTGTCATGCATCCACAGATGCATTTCGAGCAGGTCCAAAGAGGTGATCCTCCCCCTGTATGTGGCACTGGTCAGGCCGCAGCTGGAGTATTGCGTCCAGTTCTGGGTGCTGTACTTCAGGAGGGATGTGGACAGCATGGAGAGGGTGCAGAGGAGGCCACTCGCATGATCAGGGGGCAGCAGGGCAGGCCCTACAAGGAGAGGCTACGGGACCTGAACCTGTTCAGCCTCCAAAAGAGAAGGCCTAGTGATCTAGTGGCCTATTACAAACTAGTCAGGGGGACCAGCAGGCACTGGGGGAGTCCCTGTTCCCCCGGGCACTACCAGGAGTGACCAGAAATAACAGTCACAAGCTGGCAGAGGGTAGATTCAGCCTAGACATCAGGGCATGTCATGGCAGGGGGTCGGACTCGATGATCTGCTCAGGTCCCTTCCGACCCTGCCAACTATGAAACTATCTCGGCGCTCATGAGCTGTGCCTGGTACGTCGAGGTATGCAGAAAAACATATAAAGCTGTGTCTATGGCCTAACTGATCATTCTTCAAATCTGAATCGAATCTTCAGATTCAGATTCGGCCTAACTGATTTGATTAGTCTGAATCAACTAATCAAATCACTGTCCCCCAAACTGGGCAGAATGTGAATCCAAATTGAATACTGCCCGCTTTGCACACCCCTAATAATTACTACTCTTGGTTCATATGTTTCTTTTGGTGAATCAAGTGTACTGATCAGTTCAGACCAACATACATTAATCGAATGTAGCTGAACACCTCTCAGGCCAAGAGCAGGGTTTGAATTGGATTACTTCCAGTAATAAAATCTTAGACCTCTAGGTCAGGGACAGACATTACACATAAACCAGTTTAAGTGATCAGAAACTGGTTTAAACCTGTAACAGAACAAATATTCAGTTCACATAAACTGGTTTCAAAATGGCTGAAACTGGTTTGAGATAAACCTGGTTGAATGTAGTATCAGACTTAACTGATTTGGCTCAAAATGGTTAATGCAACATCTGTCCCAGACCCTTTGCTGGGTTGAGTTAAGTCAGAGACCCCAGGATCCCGGCATGCCCTCTGGGCTGGCCTCTCTGCTCCAGCCCAGCCAAGCTGGTTCTGCCCCTCCGCTCCCCAGGCCAAGCAAGGGCAGGCAGGGGAGGAGGTCTGTCCAGAGAGGGGTTTAATTCCCCCCTCCCTGCCGCTGCAGCAGGGGGTGACAGGGCCCTTATTGGGGGGCAGCAGCCCCTGTTGTAATGCAGAGGAGCGCAAGCCCCTTTCCGGTGGTGGCACAGGGAGTGGGGAATTAAACCCCCATCTAGCCAGTTCAGCCTGGGTTGCCTGCCCTTCCCAGCTTCCCTGCAGCTGAGGGCCACTCTAGCGCCCCCCAGCACCAGGCCTGAGCAACTGCAGGCATGTGCCCACATTGCCTCAGTGCAAAGGTTGAATCAGTTCAGGCTTTGGCTTTTTGAATGTCTGTCCCTAGACTTCCTGGTTTGAGACTAACAGAAAGCTGCAGTAGAATCATAAATCATTCTGGGTCCATTGCTAGAGAAGTGACAAGAAACTGATGTTGAAGAACAGGTTCTGTGAACATTTATGAAAAATGGGCAACCAGATTTCTGAAATTGGATATGAAATTCACAGATATGCTTGATTTTTTTGTAACTGGCGGAATCAAAATGCCCAGAACCAGGGAATGGCTTTGTTCAATATCTTTGTCAAGGACCTGGAAGATGGGATGGAGTGCACCCTCAGCAAGTTTGTAGAGCTGGTGGGAGTAGTAGGTACATTGGAGGGTAGGGCAAGGATTCAGAGTGACCTTAATGAATTGGAGGATTGGACTAAAAAAAAAGTATGAGGACAAGTACAGAGTACAGCACCTATGCACTGGTACAAGCTGAGAACTGACTGGCTGGGCAGCTGCTCTTCAGAAAAGGATGTGGGGGGTTACAGTAGACAATAATCTGAATATGAGCCAGCAGTGTGCCTTTGTTGCCAACAACACTAGCAGTATATTGGTCTGCACTGGTAAGAGTGTTGCAGGAAATGGAAGGAAGTGATTCTTCCCCTCTATTCAGCACTGGTGAGGCCACATCTGGAGTAGTGTGTCCAGTTTTGGGGCCCCCACTATAGAAAGGATATGGAAAAATTGGAGGGAGTCCAGCAGAGGGCAACACAAATGGTTAGGAGGCTGAGGCATATGACTTATGAGGAGAGGCTAAGGTAACTGGTCTTATTTAGTCTGTAGAGGAGAAGACTAAGGGTGGGGATGTAATAGCAGCCTTCAGCTACCTGAAGCGGGGTTCGAAAGATGATGAAACTAGACTGTTCTCAGTGGCGGCAGATGACAGAACAAGGAGCAATGGTCTCAAGTTGTAGCAAGGGAAGTTTAGGTTTGATATTAGGAAAGCTCTGTCACTAAGAGGGTAGTAAAGCATGGGAACATGTTGCTTAAAAAGTGTGTGGGAGGTTTTTAAGACCCAGCCAGACAAAGCCTTGGCTGGGATGATCTAGTTGAGGCTGGTCCTGCTTTGAGCAGGGGTTGGCCAGATCCCTTCCAACCCTAATTTTCCATGATTTCTATGAAGTATTCCTGAATTTTGGAAATATTGTTATTTGGGACCTATTCTGATTAAAAGACATTCTTAACTTCTTTGTATATCAAGAAGAGGAAGCAACATATCTGGAGGTAAAAGTTATTTTACAGAAGATCTTGAAACACTGTGAACTGCTTTTTTCTTGGTGACTTTGCAGGGCAAATTACATAAAAATCTTGGTATAATCTGGGTCAAAGGAGGCTTCATTAAAAAAAGGATCCAAACCCTGGTGAGGGCTGTTCCTGTGGCCAGAATCTACACTACTACATGAGATGTTCTTTAGTCCTGGCTCTTGCTCCCTGATTTGTTTAGAAAGGAAATGTCTAAAATATACTGGGACGAATCATGGCCAGTATTGATTGGCAGATTGCTCCCGCAGCATTCCTAAACTTTCAGAAGGAGGGAGCCTCTTGCATGACTGCTGCAAACCTTGTTTTTGGACAAAGAGGAAGAGCACTTAATAAGCATCTTTCTCACAGAAGGAAGGTTACTGCAGTAGGAACTCCCTTATTTTCCCACCCTGGCTATTGTATGCTGCAGGGCAGTGTTATTGTTTAAGAATGCTTTCCAGTCTTGCAACTCTATACTAATGCAGTTACTATGCACAGGGCCCTGCCTCTCTTCTTATCATTAAATTGCATGGTGATTTCCTAGTTTGCCAGGCTAATGCAGGCTGCACAACTAACTGTATGATTTAGACTGCAGTAATATACAACAACTGTATACTTATGTAGCTGCCATACCCAGGGTCCTTTATTGTCGTCCAACTCTACCAATCTATGTAAGAACTGTAATGTTGACATCTTCTCAATAAAGTTTTTGATCTATTTTATAGTAATGTTTTGACACCTTAACTGAGAGCAGGGCTCCATTGAACTAAACAGTATCCAAACACAGAATAACAAGCGGTCCCTCTCCCATAGGATTTTACAATCTAGCTAGGAAAAAAGATCTCATGAGCTGAGAAAGGAAATATTACTACTTCCATTTTACTTGCTAGGTATAAGAATATAGGAAGATCAGGAAGGAAATGCATGGTCGGGGGAAAAAAAAAGACTCAAATCCAGATCTTAGCTATCCTTTTCTACAAATGGTAAGAGGGGAGCTTTAGACCACAAAGAATGGAGGGATGAAGAAAATCTTTGAGGAACAAAGGGTGGTGGCTTTCTGGAGAGCTGTGAACAGTACCTCTGAAATGATAACCATTTTCCTCCATTTCTGAAAGCTTCAAAGACTTGAGAAGAATGTGCAGGTTAAATGGAGTTAACTGATGTGGGAAGCGCAGTTGTGATACAGGGAATGCATGGCTGTGGCATAAACAGTCTGGCTCTATTTGCAGCAGAACTTTAAAAGTGGCACAACAGACCTCCCCATCTTTCTTGCTGGCCCACCATCCTACCTGACAATGATGGATAGAGGTTTGTACCCTCAAAAAGTACAAATTAAGAAGCAGCCTCTTTGTGGGTCTGACTGATGAAACCACCCACAAAGAAATGCTTTAAAGGGGATTAGTGATCTAAACACAGGACTTGGCTTTCTCCAAAGAGGCACTAAGATTAAAGGTTACCATCATCCCCCAAAATGACATTTGGCTTAATAGGTTTTGTTCTCAAGTTAAATTCCAGGCAAAGGGCAGGGAGGTAGAAAATAAACTGGGCAGCTTGGGAAGAAGAAAATGGATGTAAATTTGTTTTGTGGGAAAACAGCAAGCTGAACTTAGTGAAACTTGTCCTGCAAGATTTGAGAAACCCATACAAATGACTCCTGCTGAAGTAAATAGAACTAGCGACCAAGTGATGCCTGTGTTACGTTGTCCAAGCCATTCACAAATAAATGACTCCAGCCACAAGCGTTGGCACGAGCGCTGCCACACTGGCAGGCACAGAATATGTTGTAAACATAAAGTAAAACCATACACGCATCGGCATTAGCAGATTAAACAGATAGCAGTTTAAGATTCACACATGCAGATTCAACACATTCTTATATGGCTCCACCTCTGGTCTACACACTAGAATATTTTCTTTCATATTTTTCCCAGCATAGCCTGGTGTGTCTCACTCATACTTCATTTTGTCTTGTACTCATATTTAATTCTCTCTTTTCTTTGGCTTTATTTCCCTTTCCAGAGTGACAGAAGCTCCCTGCTAGTAGACTTCTGCTGGCACAGTGGCAACATGAACGCTTGTACCATATCAATATAATCAGCTGCCATTCCACAATACGACGTCTTCCTCTCTGCTAGAACTTTTAAACTCTGCTGCCCAGGGGTCACAGTGACCAGGATTTTGCTCTTTAAATACCCAGTGCTGTCTTCATAGCTGCTTCTGTTCCCATGTATGGTGCCCATTATCTGTGTCATTCATAATCTCTCAGGCTAAGTACAGACATTCAAAAAAGTCCCAGGCTGAATCGATTCAATCTCTGCATAGATTGAACTGATAAGCAAGTGAACAGACATTCACTTTGAAACTGGAAAGGCAGCCAGACCCCTGCAGTGGCCCATACCAGCAGCTGGGGGGTGATACAGTATGCCTCCCAGCCTGCTGGCCATTGCCAAAGGCACACCAATGCGGCCGAGCAGGACTTATTCTTGCTTGGCTGCCCAGCACACACTCTTCAAACCCTTGCAGGCCTCCTCCAGGGGAGTACAGTCCCTCTAGCCCTGGGTTATCTGGGTCCCCCAACCTTAGAGAGTATTCCCCACCCCTGGCAGGGTTCCCACCAGGTCTGGTCTTGATGCAGAGAAGGGATTCTCCCCTTGTTACCAGAGACTTAATATTAGAGTTTTGGGTGGGTGAGGGAAGAAAACACCCCTACCCTCACCAGACCCCAGTCGGGTGCTGACCCATGCATTTGGGGGTGGTGGGGAAGGGAAAGCCCAGAGGTGCTTTATTCCTCATTCCTGCCCAGAGCTGTAAGTGGTTACCCTAGCCATGCCCCACAATCCCAGCTTGGGTGGGCAGTGAGCAGGTGGGGTGGGCTGGGGTCTGCCTGGTTGTGGGGGGGGGCAGGAAGCCCTCAGGGGGTTTGTCCCCCTTTCTGCCCGAGAATGAGGCAGGGCATGGCCAGACTTCCTCTCTTCCCCTCCCTCCCACTTGCCTGGTGTCCTCAGCTGCCCATACCCTGCCTCTGCTCCGGTGGGGAGGGGGAAAAAGCCTCCAGGGGCTTCCCTCCTCCTCTCCTCTCCCCTCCCTTCCCCCTCCCACCAGCAGACCCTAGCTAGAATCTGATGTGGTCCAGGGTGGGGATCTCAACACCCCCCCAGACAGCCTGGCGGGGCTGGGGCCTGGTCACACCCTCCCCTCCACTCAAGCGGGCAGGAGAGAAAAGTCTCTGGTGGCTTCTTCCCTCTCCTGCCCCCACCAAGCAGACTCCAGCTGGAGTCTGGTGCTGGGGTCTTCCCCACACCCCCTTATCTGCCAGCCGGAGCAGTGATAGTGCTCCAGCTAGGGAGCAGGGTAGACCCTGCTCTGCTGGAGCAGACAGCACAGCCCAGGGCTGCAAAGCTTCCTGCAATGCTCGGGAACTATGAGTTAACTTGAACCAGAAAGAGGTCTAGGACAGAAGTTCCATAAACCGGTTTGACCTAAATCAGTTAAGTCTGATACTATATCCATCCAGGTTTATCTTAAACCAGTGATTTTGAAAGCAGTTAAATTGCACTGAACTTCTGTTCTGTTACAGGTTTAAACGAGTTTCTGATCACTTAAACTGGTTTATGTGCAACTCCTGTTCCTAGCTTCAGAGCCAAGAAACCTGACAGTGGTCTGCTTCAGCCAGTGTCTGAGTTCCAACAGATGAGAACAGAATAACATGAGAATCTCCTCAGTGCAACCAGTTTTAAAGCAGGTTTTGAGAGGCTCTTAAAAGTGCAGTTGCTCAGACATACACAGTAATAATAATTAACCATCAAGAGGAACATAATGCAGAAATTCAAATGCATATAACCAAGCAATCCACCGACCAGCATCCCTCAGAAGCCTATGTAATCACATGAATCTGAAGCACCACAACCAGTGAGTCCACTACTTCTGGTTTTGTTAGACTCTGGAATCAGGCTTCTCAGCCTGCTGCTGGTTTTTTGTTGTTAGTATGCCTGGTTTAAGATTTGCTAGGGAATTTGAGAGAGAACATCTCTCTAGCACTATATTGTCAGTAATTGGTCATAGGTACGGAGTATGAGTCTGCTTCATTCTGTGTCTGAGTTCTGATTCAGTTTGTGCAACACAGCCTCTGCACAACCCTGGCTTGTGTGAAAGCTTTTTAAAGATACGGTTCCCTACGCCCTATTTGAGTAGTGCATTGCTCTTCACTCTAGGGCTTGTTTTTTTCTCTCCTTATTTTGCTGTTTCTTGGTAGAAGGAGATATTCAATTTCCTTGCACTGTGCAGGGAGAAGTGTGTGCAGGCATTCCCATAGAAACAAGAACGTTTTCAGCAAATGAGATAGTGAAGTTTAAATACCCCAGTGTGAAGTTTAAAATCATGCAAAAGAAAGGAGCAGTATTCCAGCAGAAGCGGTACTGTTTGTTGTACCAGTACAACACTCTGGTGCAGAAGAAGAAGGCTAAGAATTACTGTTTGGCGTTAAGCTTTTCAGGATTTGAACTGCAGTGCTTGTTTTTCAAATGTCAGTGCTAGACCTTGAACATCCTCTGTTCCCTTCACTTCTTCCTACCTCACCCAATCTGCATCATAAAATGCTAGATTCATCTTTAAGACATCCCAAGGGAGGAGGGGTGATATGGGGTGATTCAGTTCTAGTGTGCCTGACTTAAGACAGCTTTCATAAAGTGCCAGACAATTACCTTTGAAAATATTAGCACTTCCTGAAACGTGTCACAAATTGGGCCTCCCAAAATATTAATCATCTCTGAAAATCTTAGCCTGATTTTACCATTTTTTACCACCCCCCCCCCCCTTAGAACAGGGCCTGTGCTGCAAATCAGCTGGTCATAAATGATGTTTGCATTGTGGCAGCTTTTGTACCGTTTAACGTTCCCCATTGGTGTAGCTTTGGCTGTTGGTCAGGTCAGAGATTTGATTTCCTTTTGCATACTTACACCATCAACAAATTATTTCGGGGAAAGAGACGGCGATAAAGCGAACAGGAATTCAGACAATCAGCTTGAAATGACATGCAGGCATATTGGCAAAAGCCCAATCTATCACCAGCAGTAGCAGTGAATCCAACATCTTTCAACACTTCTAAATCATCACTGGCTTTATGGATTTCCCGCCTCCCCCTCCCCACCAAATCCTAAGTCATTTTCTTGGGCTGTATCATTTTTCTTTTTAGAGGATATTATTTCTTCTTATTTTTCTTTGCTTCCAGCTTATTTCTATGCTAGTCAGAAAAGATGTTTTGTCACCTGCAGCTAACCTGCCAACAGAGACTGGCTGGTGTATGCATATAAGGCTAGGAAGCTGCAAGCTTCACTAGCTGCTAATAACATGCTGGATTGATGTTTAAATTGTCTGTTTAAAGGTCCTATGTATAGAGTTATGTCTGTTAGCTTTATTTATTTATATAGTAGCACATGTACCACTTAAGAAAATAAATAGGGAGGCAGGGTCCCTGCCCTGAGCATCTTATAATCCAATTTAGACAGGTTTGAAGTACAATGACTGGTGACCGTGCAGGCCGTGTTGAAGAGGACCTGAGTGATTAAAGGATGAGCAAAACAGGATGATCTTCAGAGACAAGCAGGCAGTTAGGGTACAGGACAGGAGCTCCAGATTTAGTTCCTGAGTCTCCCACTGTCCGACTCCGACAAATCACATCGTTTGCAAAACGTTGTGAACTCGTGTTCTGATTCACACAGGTCTTAAGCACGTGTTTAAACTTTAGGCATCTGGCCTTCAGCAGATGTGTATCACTTTCCATCACCTGGTGATCTGGACCTAGCAAAAAAAAGAGCTTATTTCTGCGAGCTCTCGCACCTGAGTACAGAGACAGATATTTCCATTGTTCTCTATGGCTTTATGACTGTCTTGGATCCACATTAGATTACATCCTGCATACAATTCCAGAGGAGGCACTCAGTAGAGTAAATCATTTGAAACAAATTCAGCTCTCTTTTCTCAGCTTTAACATATCCTTTTTTCTTTTTTCTTTTTTGAACAAGATGCACAAACAACCTCAATTTCTCTCCCTCTGACGACTTGTTGACAAAACAACAAATCAGTTCCACCACTGTTCTCCGAGGTATGCAGATAATTCATTTCAGCCTGCAAAGGATTCGTTTATGACAACCTGTTATTCCTCTCCCATTGTCCCACTTTCAGTCTTATCTGCCAATGTTTCTTTCTCACGCATTAGACATTCATTGCTGGTGGGCTGTGATATCAAGTGCTTTAGGACATCTCAGCTAAAGGATGCATCTCTCTGGAGGAGCGTGTCATAGGGATCTTCAAAGAATTCTAACAAAAGACGCATCTGAAGGCAAAAAAGCACGAGTATTTTAACTATTCCTCTGTTTGATCCCTTAAAATAGATTGTAAGTGTGACTGCTCTGTATTTTCTGCTAGGTCCCTTGCCTCTTTTTAAAAGGTTATGTTACTTACTTTTTAGTCCTGAGGGACTCTCTCCTGAACTAAGCACATTTGTGAAAATGTCAGCTGAAACTCCCCCACTTTCCATTCTTGTTTGTTTTAATATTCTCAGCTTCACAGCGCCTGAATCCTAGGCCCCCCTCAATTTTCAGATCCGTGAAACTTTCCATGGATGTTTCTGATACTTAGTATCTTTTCATATTTGTCCTGATAACATCACAATCTGATATGGGCTGTGGCTTCTCTTTTACATTTCTAAATACAGACAAACACTTCATTATTACTGTGCTTGTCTCCCCGATCTATAGCTTCAATCACCCTTTGACAATGTTTTGAGTATTTTTCCCTTTGAATTTTTGCCATAATTTTTTAACTTTCTTTAATTTAAAATCAGTCATTTTTATTCTCTATCTTAAACTCTTATCTAAAAAAAGAAAATGTTTATCCTTTTAAGAAGCATCAGCTATTTGAGAAACTTCACTGAATATGCCCCCCTTTTGGTTTTAAAATACTTTTGATTTATAGAGCTTCTGTGGTAAAATTATCATAATTAGAACTCTGCAGGAAGTGAATTTTTTTGTTTAATGTGGAAGCCTATGTTTTCATTCAGACTCAGAATAAAGCATTAAATTAAAAAAAAATCTCATTAAATACTTCATTTAGAAAGGAAGAAAGAAAGAATGAAAGAAAGAAAATTGAGGAAAAATTAAAATGATTTTTCTTTGACTTTATATACAGGTGCGTGTGTGCGCGTGTATGTGACTTTTTACCATATACAATTTCAAAATGAAAAGTTGTTTTGAAATGAAAAATTGAAATGTTCCATTCCCAACACGTTGAAACATTACATGTCATCATTACTGAAAATGCTTCATTTCATTTTTTTCTTCTAAGTGAAACGTTATTGAAAAGCAACAAATACCTGAGCACCGTTGTTATTTCAACAAATTGCATTTTTGATGATAAAACTTTCCATCAGAAAATTTCCTACCAGTCCTAATCACAACCAAATATTTAATGCTGATAACATTGAATTTTATGTCTCTTATGGGAACTTGGTCTAAACAAATCAATAAGAGAATGATGGGCTACTAGACTGAATGTAAGCAACATTAATTTAGCTTAAAAAAAACCCTTTATTCAAAGATCCTGTAATGAACATATTTGTCCAATGTCCATATAAAAGTTCTTTTACCCATTCTTTTCCACTGAAAAATGGATCTAGGGTGCTGACAGATGTGGGAAAAAAACACTTTACTGCAAGAGGCAGTGTGTTAGTTCAACCCGGCTCTGCAGCATCTGAACACTTCGACAGGTCTTCTGGTGCTTTTGTGTGAAGCTGTTCAACGAGCTATTAGATAAAAGCACCAAAAAAGCCCCACTGAAGCACCCAATCTATACAGATCTTGTGTAATCTAGAGGTGAGTCCAACTAACATTATGCCTCTTCTGGGCTTGTTCTGGGCTCAGTGCAGGGCCATGCCACGTTTAAACTAAAGCGCCATTTTTTTTTTAACATCTGTAATCAGTCCCTATGTCCAGAAGGGGACAAGAAGCATTGCATCCAATCTTGCAAGCACTCCAGGAATAGAACTCCTATTGATTTCAGTGACTTCCATGGTTACATAGTTCTTGAGGCCCCACATATAAGAGGGATGGTGGAGATGGAGAGAGGGTATTTATGAACAGTAAAACAAATTAATAGACCTATATATAGATGTATATTTCATCCCCCTGATCACAGGTACTGGTGATGTGAAGAAGTATGAATAAGGAAGGAGGAGGAGAATGCTTTTGACATGAGATCTCTACAGACCATGAGGCAGTAATGGTGGGGCTGTACCAGAATGTAGGAGTTGCACTTATTTGCTTCTCTAAAAACTGCACACTCATGTGAAGTCTTGTCAAGTCCTGTACGTCACCACAGGATATATATTTTCAAGATGGACGATAAGGTCTCATGGAGGAACCTACCCTCCCACTGCTGGCTGTTTGCCAGAGATTACTGCTCCGTTGTATTTCATCCTGCATAGGGTCTTAGCGCTATGGTGCCAAGACTCTAGCTCTTCCTGTTTCATCCATTCAGAAGGGAATTGATAGCTATGGAAGCATTTTAATGTTAGATTTATTATTTATAACAGAAACACAGATCATTCATCTTCTTGTATTCTATAGCATTCAGTCAACATGATGTTGGGCCTAAGTCCAATCAAACTGTAACAATTACCAATCTATACTAGTGAAATTAAACAGAGACTTGGGAAAATAATGGTGTGGAAAGAAAGAAAAAAAGAAAGAGGGAAATAGCATGAAAGTGGCCTCATTATACAATATGAAACTGACTGCAATTCCATATCTATATATAGAGGGCCACAACTGATGAAGAGGAAAGGAAAATTATGGACAATTTAATAACTCTTATCATTTAACCATGGAGAGTTTGGCGTGCTCCCAGTGTGACAGCAAAGATAAGAGAGCTTTTGTCTCTTGACAGTTCCAGGCTCCATCTGTGTCTGCTAATGGTAATGGACATTTGTTCTCCTGGAATGTATTCAGTATAGATTTTTAGAGGGTATAATCTAAGTACAAGGAGCTTGAAACGACTGTTATAATCCTAGCTCTGGCTCACTGTGTGGCCTTGGTCAAGGACCTTGTAAAATTGGAATAAGTGCCTGTCTCACAGGGGGGCAAGGAGGATTAGTTAGTATTTGGAATATATTTTACAGTTTTAATATTCCCAGTGATGTTTTGCTGTCCCTTGAATTAGGGATCTATTTGACTTTTCTTTTTTTATGTGGCAGCACTCTGTCTCCACACCAATAGCTCTTTAACCAGATCCAGTGCTTCAGTAACATCCCATGCCGGCATAACTGAAAATGCCATCATGTTCTGTGCTCAGCTTTTATAACAAAGATAAGATAATGACGAACAGTCAACAGCTCTACATATCAGAGAAAGCCCAGCAGAGAAAACCCACTGAAAAACTGCACGCTTACAGGAGCATGTGCTGCAACAGATCATACTCTAGGAAAATAGATTAACAGCAGGAATAGCAAAGGCTTAAAGCAACTTCTTTCGGAGTTCTTGAATAGACTCCACTGACCTCAATGGTGGCTGGATCAAGTTCTAAGTGACTGGAATATCCACAGGCATAAAAAGAGCCATTAGGGATCTTGCTTCCATGGGATTTTTAAGGGGAAAGAACCAGAAGAATTAAATAGTTCATAATCCAGACAATAACTCTAGGTGCAGACATTCAAAAAACCTGAGACAGAATCAATCTAAGTTCTGTAGTTTTCTGTAAGAGGCATAGCATAGATTGGTAGTGAACAGAACGCACAGTCGTCCTTTGAGAGGGGAGGGGGACAGATCTTAGACCGGGATTAGCCATTTTTAAACCAGTCTGTGTGTGCTGGACTTCTGTTCTATTACAGGTATAGACTGGTTCCTGATCACTTATATCGGTAAAAGTGTAATATTTCTACCTGGCTTAAAAGGGTTTCATTGTGGCTGCAGTTTTAGGTTATTTTTTCATGAATCTTCAAAATTTTCATCAAACCCCAAAACAAGGTTAATATTCAATTAGTAATTAAAGAGTAAACATACTTTCACCTCATCAGTCTCTTCAAAAAAGTGTCTTAATATTTGAAACTAACTCAGCATTACACGAGTTATTTCCTCAGATCTTTCAGTTCAGTTCAGTTTTACCATTCCAATACATGGACATATCAAAATGCATTGTCCAAGAAATACAATTCTTTTCTTTTTCTATACAAGGCTAAATATGATTTGTTTTAAGCTTCAAGCAGGAAACGCTTAAAAGCTTAAAAGATACACATAACAAAATTCCTTTTTGCGCTTCAAGAGCCAGAACCAACATACATTTTTAAGTACTCAAGAGAAAATCAAATCAAGTATCATACGCTTCTCCAGTAGAACAGACTGAAAGTCTTTGAAGCAGTGGTGCCCAGCCCAAGGCTTGTGGGCAACATATTGCCTATCTGAGTCCTCCCAACATTGATCATGATCCCAGGAAATTAGAACGTTAAAACTGAGGTTGAGCGACACAGTGAAGTATGATATTGCCTGTGGTGCATTACTTGTTTTGTTACTTGGCCCAGTACAGGCTGGGAACCACTACGCTAAAGCAGGGATGTGAAATACCTGGCCTGCAGACCAGATCCAGCCCATAGAAGTGAGTTATCTTGCCCATAGGGCTTCTCATTGCAGCTGCCAGGAACACTGTCACCATGTCCAGCACTCAGGGGGTTAACACAGCTTCTGCCAGAGGTACATTGCTTTCCCCTTTTCCCACCACTACATTTACTCGTTTTGATTGCCAGCAAAAATTTAGCAGCAGTCAGCAACAGGGGCAAGTGGCAAAGGTGGTTGCATTAACCCCCCAGGTGATGGCAGGGAATATGACCCACCATTGATTTGAGTTTGACACCTCTAAGGAACCCTTTTTTTTCACTTGAAGAGTGTGTTTGTCTTGCAGTGCTAAGGTGTACTTGCAGCTTGGGTAGATATGCCCGAGATATCTTTAAACTAGTTACCTTGGGTACAGATAGTAGTATAGGTGCAACAGTCCTGGCTCTAGCTGCCAAATATTTACTCTGAAACCCAGGTAGGCCTTGCACTGGATGCATTTACAGGAGACATTTACTGCACAGTTGACTAATTCGTTGTCTCAATATCTAAACGTGTGCCCCTATTAGGGTGCATGGAACTAATAAATTCTGCAGCAGGGTACTTACAAGTACTACTTGTATTTATAAGTACTATCCTACTGTAGTGTTTTTTCATGCATGGATAGATGCTGACCTGGCTGGCTGGGGCATGAAGGTCCTTCACTGTGAGAGCTGCTTGCTGGCGAGTCCCACACTGAAGCACCGTTGTTCCTCAGCCACCCTCTCTGACACATATTATGCCCAGTCGGAGCAGCCCTAGGCTGGTAGGCTGGCCCCCTGGGCTTTCTGCCAGCTGCGGTTGCTCCAACCTGGCTCAGTGTGCTGTGGTCTGGGTGCATGTGCAGATGCATGCCCAGCAGCAATATGCTCTCGAGCAAGAAGCTCTGGAGTTTATTGCTGCATGTAGGCATGCCACTGAAACCTGTGCTGCTTCATGTTAAACTGCCTGCTAATACTCAAGCTAATATAAAGCTAGTGCAGTTTATCTAGTCTAGCTGGACTGTAATAACACTACTGGATTGCAGTACAGACACAGCCCTGTCTGCAGGACAATGAGTCTTAAGTCTTTTAAATTTATCCTGAATTAGAACATTTCTTAAAGGGCTAATATTTAATTGAATGATAATTTAACCCCCAACCAACAGCATAATAACGAGGTGAGTGGGGCACAGACCCTGCGCACGACTTGGAGGGAGTGCCAGTATGCAGTATGCAGTATACAGGTGCAGCCCTGTAATGCCGTGGGATCTGGGCAGGCTCAGATCCAGCACCTAGCAGCATATCTGGGCAGTGGGAGGTAGAAGTGCTACAGAACATGTGTGTTCATTTTGCCACAGAACACACTCTAGTCCTTAGCCTCTGCCCACTCAGTGCAATTTTAAGTTTGGGGCATTCCCAGTCACTCCTTTTCAGCAGCCTCTGCCTCCCCTACAACCACAACCACAACCCAGCCTTCTAGGGGTATATGAAAATCACAAAACACAAGCACCAGTCCTGGTTCAAAGGAACGTCCCACGTAGGGTTTGCCACACCCCTTGATGGTGGGCTCCAAGTAGAAAGGAAAACAGAACAAAAAGGGCCTGGGATACTTAGCTTGGTTCCCATGCAGGTCCCCAGCTTCTCTTCACTTGCAGCTGCCTCCTGAGTCCTTTCACTGCAGTCTGGGCTCCGGTCCTCATGCTTCTCAGCATCTCTGATGGCTTCCACAGCCCAACTGCCCCCCTGGCTTGAGGCTTTGGCTTTATATAGAGCTCTGTAGGTCACTGGACCCTTTGACCTTTTCTTTCTGGGCCATCGGGCTCCGCCTGCACCTGGACCTGATGACCATCTGGCTTCAGGATCCCCTGCCTGTGAGTTTGCCTCTGGTGTCACCAGTGGGTACAGACAGAAGAGACACAGAGATGAAGTGGAAGGAAGCGAGAGGGAAGCAGGGAGTCAGAAGTACATAACCAGGAAACCAGGGGGAAGGGACACACAAAAGATAAGAGAGGAAAAGGTGGAGGGAGGGGGGTGAAGGAGGAGAAAAAGGCCAGGTACCCCTGGATCCCCTTCCCATTCTAGTAACAAGGTAGGGTCCACATTACACAAAGATGCCACTTCTTTCCCCCACCCACCTGCAGTGGTCAGAATAATCCCTTTCCACCAGCTCCCCATGACATTGGTGGTGAAAGAAATTGCTGTGCCTCTGTCTCCAACCCTTTGGGGGTTCTCCCAGGCTCTGTCTCTTTTCTCCCTGCCCCATAACCTTTATTTTACCATAACTTCACATATATACATCTGGAATCTTCAGAGATGCTTGGTGGCCCTCGCCTTAACAGCAGCAGCATTACATGCTAATGCTGCACTCTTGCCTGCCTTAATTTTTCAGTTGGTTTGGGGCTTCCACTGCTAGTCATGCCAGAGGTCCAGTACACAAAACTCTGGGAAATGAACTGCTCAGGCTTGCTGTGTAATGTGGAATACCACACAATGATAACTCAGACCATAGAATAGCAGCAAGAAGGCTGGCTGAGAGATCTCCAGACCTGAGAAAGTGAGAATTTAAACTAAATAATTGCTAGATTTTAGTCTGTCTGTTTGGTACAGATGATAAATCTGTTTTTCAGACTAAGTTGGTCTCAATGGAAAAATAGACCAACCATTTTTATATGTTAGCAGGAACTAGGAGTTATGTTTGGTCTCAAATCCAAGTCAGCAGTATGATGCTCTAGAGCCAGTACGATGCACCAGATAAAGTTTAAGTTGCTGGTTTTGACCTATAAGGCCCTAAATGTTTTGGGCCCTATGTACCTAAGGGACCACCTACTCCCTTATCATAGAATCATAGAAAATGAGGGTTGGAAGGGACCTCACAAGGTCATCTAGTCCACCCCCCTGCTCAAAGCAGGACCAGCCGCAACTAGATCATTTTAGCCAAAGCTTTGTCTAGCCGGGCCTTAAAAACCTCTGAGGATGGAGAGTCCACAGCCTTTCTGGGTAACCTGTTCCAGTGTTTTACTACCCTCCTAGAAAGAAAATTCCTCCTAATATCTAACCTAAACTTCCCTTGCTGCAGCGTGCAACCATTGCTCCTTGTTCTGTCATCTGCCACCACTGAGAACAGTCCAGCTCCGTCCTCTTTCAAACCCCACTTCAGGTAGTTGAAGACTGCTATTAAATCCCCTCTCAATCTTCTTTTCTTTAGACTAAATAAGCCCAGTTCCTTCAGTCTCTCCTCATAAGTCATGTGCCCCAGCCCTGAGCCATTTTGGTTGCCCCCTTCTGAGCTCTCTTCTGAGCTCTCTCCAATTTGTTCACATCCTTTCTGTATTGGGTGGTCCATAACTGAACACAGTACTTCAGATGTGGCCTCACCAGGTCTGAGTAGAGGGGAATAATTCCTTCCCTTGACTTGCTGGCAACACTTCTACCAAGGCAGCCAAGTATGCTGTTAGGTTTCTTGGCAACAAAGGCACACTGTTGGCTCTTATTCAGCTTCTTGTTCAGTGTAACCCCCAGGTCCTTTTTTGCAGAGCTTCTGCCCAGCTAGTCAGCCCCCAGCCTGTACTGGTGCATGGGATTGTTCTGTCCTCACTGCAGGACTTTGTACTTGTCCTTGTTGAACTTCATGAGATTTCTTTTGGCTCAATCCTCCCATTTGTCTAGGTAACTCTGAATCCTAGCCTTACCTGCCACTATATCTACTACTCCTCCCAGCTTGGTATCATCTGCAAACTTGCTGAGGGTGCACTCTGTGACATCTTGCAGGTTGGTGAAAAAAATATTGAACAAAACCAGCCCCGGGACTGACCCCTGGGGCACTCCAGTTGATACTGGCTGGCAACTATACATCAAGTCATTGATTACTACCCTTTGAGCCCCATGCTCCAGCCAGTATTCTATCTACCTTACAGTCCATTCATCCAGCTCATACTTCCTTAGCTTGCCTGCAAGAATGTTGTTGGAGACCACATCAAAAGCATTGCTAAAATCAAGGTGCACCACATCCACCCGTCTCTTCACACCCACAGGGCCCTTGGCACGGCTTTACGAGCACTTGTGGTGCTCGGGCCAGGTGCCAGATGATTGGAAAATAGCCAATGTGGTCCCCATCTTTAGAAAAGGGAGGAGGGAGGACCCGGGCAACTATAGACCCATCACTATTACCTCAATCCTACGGAAACTCTTTAAGAAGATCATCATGGAGCACATCTGCGATGGGCCGGCCTCAGAGATGATGCCCAAGGGCAACCAGCACAGTTTCATTATGGGCAGGTCATGTCAGATCGACCTGACTGACTTTTATGATCAGGTCACAAAAGCCTTGGATGCAGGTGTTGTCGTGGATGTAGTCTTTCTGGACTTCAGCAAGGCCTTTGACACCGTCTCCTACCCCATCCTCATTAAAAAATTGGGCGACTGTGGCACTGATGCTTACACAGTCAGATGGATTGTAGATTGGCTGAAGGGTCGCACTCAGAGAGTGGTGGTGGACGGGTCATATTCGACCTGGGGAGAAGTGGGCAGCGGAGTCCCTCAGGGCTCGGTCCTTGGGCCTGCGCTGTTCAATCTCTTTATCAGTGATTTGGATGATGGGGTAAAAAGCACCCTGTTTAAATTTCGCTGATGACACCAAAATTTGGGGTGAGGTGAGCATGCTAGTAGGGAGGGAAAGACTGCAGCAAGACTTGGATAGGTTACAAGGGTGGGCTAGCAAAAACAGGATGTGCTTCAATACTGACAAGTGCAGGGCGCTGCAGTTGGGCAGTAGTAACCAGCAGCACACTTATAAGATGGGAAATGCCCTTCTTGAGAGAACAGGAGCAGAAAGGGGTCTTGGAGTCATTACTGACTCCAAGATGAACGTGGTCCGACAATGCGAGGTCATGGTTGGCAGGGCTAACTGGACCTTGTTGTGCATCCACAAGTGCATCTCTAGCAGGGCCAAGGAGGTGATCCTCCCCCTCTATGCGACACTGGTCAGGCCACAGCTGGAGTACTGTGTCCAGTTCTGTGTGCCCCACTTCAGGAGGGATGTGGACAACATGGAGAGGGTCCAGAGGAGGGCCACCCACATGATCCAGGGATAACAGGGCAGACCCTACAATGAGAGACTGCGGGACCTGAACCTGTTCAGCCTTCACAAGAGAAGGCTGAGGGGGGACCTGGTGACAGTCTATAAACTCACTAGGGGGGACCAGAAGGGTTTGGGAGAGACCTTGTTTCCCCTCGCGCCCCCTGGCATAACAAAGAATAATGGCCACAAGTTGTTGGAGAGTAGGTTTAGATTAGACATCCACAAGAACTACTTCACGGTCAAGGCGGCTAGGATCTGGAACCAACTTCCAAGGGAAGTGGTGCTGGCTCCTACCCTGGGGGTCTTTAAGAGGAGGCTTGATGCCTACCTGGCTGGGATCATTTGAGCCCAGTTTTTTCTCCTGCCCAGGCAGGCGGTCGGACTTGAAGATCTACAAGGTCCCTTCCGACCCGACTGCTATGAAAAAGGAAAGCAATCAGGTTGGTCAGACATGACTTTTCTTGGTGAATCCATGCTGACTGCTCCTAATCACCTTCTTCTCCCCCAACTGCTTAGAAATGGATTCTTTGAGGATCTACTCCATGATTTCTCCAGGGATAGAGGTGAGGCTGACTGGTATGGGTACTATGTTTCCCTTTTCCAACCGTCCAGGACCTCTCCTGATCACCATGAATTTTCAAAGATGGTGGTCACCGGCTCTGCAATCACATCAACCAGCTCCCTCAGCACCCATACAATCATGGTGTCTAAGGTCAGTCAAAAGCAACCGCTGCAAGTACCATCAATGTGCCAAGGCTGCTTGGTAAAAATGCACGGAAGATCTTTCTCAGCACTCACTCCTCAGCTCTGGTATCACCTCCCTCCTGAGGGCCCCTCCAAGCCCAAGACTAGATTTCTTTTGGAAGCGCTGTAAGACCTTACTATTTGAGCAGGAATTCAGCAACAAAGCTATGCTAGGATATTGTTTAGAGGGGTTCTGTTTTATGTTGAGATTCTAAGTTGCCTTTGAAGTTGTTTGTTCTCTTGTTATAAGTTATACTGTTCTCTTGTTGTAAGCCACTTTGAGCCTTTGTTGGGAAGTGCAGCATATAAATAAAACCAAAATCAAATCAAAGCAAATCAATCAATCAGTCAATCAATCAATAAATCAGTAAAAAGCAGATACAGTTTTGACTTGTGTAATAGAAGTATTGCATGCAAGACATGGGAAGTAACAGTATCATTCTTGTCAGTGCTGGTTAGACCTCAGTAGAGTATTGTGTCCAGCTTTGGACGCCCAGAATTTAAAGATCAATAAGAGAAACCAGAAGGGATCTAGTGGCATGAAATGAAGATGATAAATAGGGTAGGGTGCAAGCTATGAGAAGAAAGGCTTATGGTATGTTTAGTTTGGAGAAAAGAAGACTGAAGTGGGGAGAGGGGATAGGACAACAGTTCTCAAATATTTGAAAGATGGCCATAAAAATGGGAAAAATAATCCCACCTTGCCAGAGAAAATAGGAAGAAAGGCACTGATTTTAAAATATAATACAGTAGATTTAGATCAGATCTTAGGAAAAACTCCCTGACAGTAAGAACAGTAGGACAACAGAACAAGAGAATAGATGTTTCACTACATGTTATAAAAAGAGGCTAGATGCATTAACCCTCATGATTAACTAACCAGTCTGAGATAGCTGAGGAATAGCAAATTCTGCATCTGGACAAAATGATCCTGGAGGTCCCTTCCAACCCTTGGATTCTAATTCTGCTTCAGTCTTATTCGCCAAAGCTTCAATTTAGTATAATTTTTCTGCTGTCTTCCAAAGAATTTGGATAGCTCTGTGTGGAACTTGCTTTCTTTGGACATCTGCAACAGCCTAGGCAGCTGTTGTGCTCTGACCAATGTTTATTACACTAATCATGACTTCCTCATTACCTTGTGCTTCTCCATCTGTTTGTTGTATCTATTTATTGTATTTTGGATTTTACACACATTGAGGAAGGGAAAATCTTTTTGCCGTGTGTATATACAGTGCCTAGCACAACATGTTCACTAGTGTAATGCAAATAAAAAATAAATGTGCCCTTCCTTATGCTAAAAATAAAGCATCTGAAAGCATAGTCCACAGAAATGTTTTCATTTTCTATGCTAGTCCTCACAAATGACCTCCTCACCTACTTAATCTGGCCTTTCCGTCCATTGTTACGATACTTCCAATTTGTTTTTTTACTTAAGTGGTTGAGCTGCCTGACAAGTACTCTAGTAAAAGAAGAGAGAATTTATAACTAATAGTAATGGCTACCAATTCCTTTCTCACAAATATGTCCTAAACATTCTGTGTTGCAGAGTTCTTGCACTTCCTTTCAATTCCTGAGTACTATTATAGACACTAAGAACTGAGAAACAGTCCAATTATTTATAGCAATTCCTATCTTCCTAAAACAGGTATTATTTAGGTAACTTTGTGGTATGTTAAACTGCTGTCAGGAAAGGCTCCTATATACTTTTCCAGGGATTTCTACAAACTTCTGTTGCCCCTCAAAATCAGCTCTTTTTTATTATGCTGGTGAAAGTACTGTTGGTATCTGTAAGATGTTAGTGCCACCTGGTGCTCAGAATGCTAACTGGTAAAGAAAAGGAGAAATGCTGCAGAAGAGGGGTCTGAACTTCTTATAAATCACTGAAAGACCTAAAATGACTAATAAAAAATTAAATACTGGCTAACTCTGCATACAAAATGTTCTCAGTGCTGCAAGAAAAAAGCTTTAATAAAAGGCTTGCAAAGTCTATGAGGTCATGTTTAAATTTTTATTAGTAGCAACCACTTTTACTCCTTCACAATCAAAACAAGGAAAGACCTTTCACAACGGCAAACACCTTTTTACCTGTTTTGAGGTCAATGTGAGCCAAGCTTGTAGACTTTAAACAAAAGAAACTCTTCTTCCTCTACCAGATGCCAAAAGCTCATATTAAACAACACTTACCTATGTCCCTAAATGACAGCAAAAGAGACTGTGAAAACAAAACTTATCTAATTCCAACCGTAACAGGAACCTTGATCTGAGTAAATACAGAAGATCCCCGTTTTTTCTAACGTTTTCATTTTGAGGTCACACTTTTTATTGAGTCCATTTAAAAACAGATAGTAAAAGTTTAATACATGATTAGTAGATGCTTTCATAAATGATTAGCCATTTAATAAAAAATAACAAGCCAACGTGTGCAACCATGGCTTGTAACTAGCTTTAGTAAAAAGTTTTCTGAGGGAAGGTTTTTCTATTGGATGATACTGATATGATGAAGTTCATTCAAATTTTCACTTAAAAATATGAAAACATTTTGGTTTGGCAAAGTTGAAATCTTTCATTTCAATGTAACCTAAGTGATTTGTTTACAGATTGTTGAAGCACTTTATTTAGAGTCCAATACAATAGGCAGTGATAATATATTAACATTAAAATGTGGGCTGGGGTGGTGCAGGTGCTTAGGCTAAACACATGTGTTCAAGAAGCCAAAGGTGGAAGTGCTCTAACTTTGGAGCTTTACTCTAAGCACCCAATGTTAGGCGGGGAGCAAACAGAACAGAAACAGTCCTTGGGTGGGGTGGGGCTCAGAGCCTGCCTGGATGGGCTGAGCCCGGGAGGTTGGGGCGCGGGGGTGGCTCTCACAGTGTGCCCTGTGGTCTCCTCTGGCTACCAACAACTCCCAAATGGAGCTGAACTGCTGAGACACCCCTGACTGGCTGCTGGGAATGGGCCCCCAAGCCCCCGCTGTTGTGACTTGCACATACCTTTGTTTCTGAGCCTGCACACTCAAGCAAGTTGGGAGCCATGACCTCCCTGTTCTGAGTGCTCCTGCCCCGTTCCAGGACTGGCCTGGACCTCTTTGGGGCCCTGCACCTACATCCATGACTGCTAGCAGCTGGGGGTAGCAGGTTGGCCCTGGAAGGAGGATGGAGTCACCGCCAGCCCTGGCATTGGGTCTTGGGGAGCCTGGTCCTTCTCCCCTACTGCACTGCTGCTCCTTGATGTGGGTCCCAATAGATGCAGTTCTGGCTCCTTGGACCACAGGTGAGTAGCTCCCATGCACAAGATCTCCTGTTTTGCCCTGTCCCAGCATCTCACAGTTAATGCATGGTGTAGAGTGCTTCCCTCAGCTGCCAGCGAGGGCTGGCCCCTGTGGGATCCCCATTTCTGTTGCCCTAGGGAAGAGTCACTGGGGCATGGGTTTCCATGCTGTGGTGGGGGCTAGGTATCAGGCTTTCCCAACACTTTGACCTAAGAGGGCTACAGTCTCTCTACAGGAGGTGGCACTGATGCCACTCAGGGGTGTCCTATCTGGATCCCTAGTGGTTTTTGACCTTGTGCATAAACTCCTTATCCTGGCATTGTGACTCTTCCAGCTCTACAGTGGTGTGGGTGGCCATTTGAAGACCTCATTCCTGGACCTTCACAGCATGTTTCTGAGCCTGGATGGCTTGTTCAAGTGCCACAGCAGCTCAGGTATAAGCAGTCAGCAACCTCTATTCCCACCCTGCTCTTTGAGCGTCCCATTTGGTCCTTATTTTGCATGCACCTTCTCTCAAGTGTTCTGCAGGTGTCCAGCCAACAACCCTGGCTCCAACATCTCAGCCTCCATGACTGGGCCTCCTGCACACAAATGCAGAGTCTGCAGACGAGGGAGACACTGAGGGGCTCTGGTGAATCCCCTGCCTTTTCCGTAACCCAGGGCCGGAAGGTGTGCATCTGCTCACAAGTCGGCACTAACCACGCTGTGGAACACCTGCATTTCACCTCCCAGCTGGGACAACTTGGATGTCTGGGTTGCATCTCCTTGCAGCAAGCATGCAGGCCTGGAGGGATGAGCCTTCTCTAGGTGTCTGAGATGAGAGTGGGGAAGGATGTGGGGGGGGGGGGGAGGGGGAGGGGAGAGAGAGGTTGCTAGGGGAATTTTTTCCCATTCCTGCTGTACCTTACCTGCAGCGATGCTCATACATATGTGCTCTGCTGGATGGCATTGTGGCGATGGCACCTGGAGGCAAGCCAGCATAAATAAGCAATTGTGACTGTTAGTTATACCTTGGCTGTGAGAAAAACTTTCAGTGCCTTTTGGTGTCTATCTGGGTGTCAGTTTGCAGTTCTGCATCAACATGCTGGCCTCTCTCAGGAAATCTATGCCTCCCGGATGAATAGGGCAGTTAGGTGCCAATTAACCAGATGTATGGTTTAATTCAGTGTAACACGGATAGATATGACCCCAACAACACTAGGGTGTAATAATCCTGGCACTTCAGCTGTGTTCCAGAACAGTGGCATGAGGGTTGTGGCGGGGCTAGGGGGGAGGCTCAAAGGTAAGAGGTCAGTGGGGAGCATCAATACATCAGTATCATCACTCTTCCACCTAGACAATCACTGAGCCAACAGCACATTGAATATCAGAATAGACAATTATATCCTACCCCCGAGCATACCCCATCTTACTCAGGAGTCATGTTAGACCATTCCTTCATCTACAAACAACACATTCAGAAGGTCAGCAGTAAAGTCTCTCCATGGGTATCTGCCCTAAAAGATTTAGCCAGCATGACATGGGGTGCCAACTTCAAAGTGCTCAGAGCCACCTCTTTTGCAATGGTATATGCTCCAGCAGATTACTGTGCTCCTGTATGGTCCAGAAGTTGTTGCACTAAAAAGCTCAACACTGTACTTAACAGTGCACAGAGACTCATCATAACAGGCTGCACAATGTACACATTCACAGATGTATTCCTTGAACTCTAGGGCTTTAGACCAAGTGACATAAGAAGACAGGCCCTAACCACTTCCTGCTGCTAGGTTTCTGGGCCTGTGGAGAGCCTGGCAGGCTGGGTAATCTGGCCCTGTGTGTTGGGCTAAATTTAGATAAGGGGTGGGGTGAACGGCAATGAAATGATTGGTCAGACTAATCCAGTCTGAAATCTATTCCTACAGTGTTTTATACCAACACCAAATGAGTCCTGCATTGGGCAGGACTTTAACAGAGCAGCATGGGTCAAGGTGAAAAGACTGAGATCTAGATATGGATGTTTTAACACAACTGTGCAAGATGAGCATCTTTGACAGCCACCTGTGTAAATGCAGCATCTAGCAAACAGCACAGCACTTAATTGAAAGCTGCACTCTTACAAATGCCCAGATGGGGGTAGATGGAAACCACACACTGGCTGCATGGGACAGGACAAGGAGCAATAGACTCAAAAATCAGCAGGGGAAATTTAGTTTGGAGATTAGGAAGAAATTTCTGACTATGAGGGTAGTCAAGCATTGGAACAGGCTACCGAGAGAAGCTGTGGAATCTCCATTGTTGGAAATTTTCAAGAGAATGGACAGAGATGTGGCTGGGCTGGGTTAGTCAGGGATGATCCTGCTCTGAGCAGGGGGCTGGACCAGATGACCTTGTGAGCTCCCATTCAGCCCAATTTTTCTGTGATCTCATTTGATATTCTATCAGCCAACAACCCAGAGGTCCCAGTAGAAGCAAATAGGAAACCTACAGCAATCTGGACTTGTTAAAATTTATCCCTGAAGCAATGTACATGAATCCAGAGGAAGATATGGTAGTGTTTACAAGTCTTAAATATTTTATTTGGAGGCTGTTACAAACGGCAAAAAGAAAAAAAATTGCAAAGTAAGATTTTGTGCTGATGGGTGAGTGGTATCACCTGGAGTTCCATGTTTAGTGTTAATGAATTTTCATATATTGGTAGCTGTTTACAAGTAGATGTTTTTTTTGCATCTCAAAGTACCAAACCTTCATGATGTCAGCCTTGAGCTACCATTACCAATAGTAAAGGAAAACAAATGATACCTTATAGAAGTCAAATCATGCTTTTAATTACACCAGTAAAGGCTATTTGCTTCTATGGGTTCCACAGAGGTAAATGAAGGCATGATGTAAACATTTTGATCTTGCACAGATGACCTTGCAAATATATCCAAGTTAATTTACGGAAGTGAGACAAACGTCTCTCTCTCAAAGGACTGCATTAGTTCTGCAGGGGTTAACAAAGAAAAAATGTAGTTAAGTCTTATCTTTCCCAATTATGACCTTGGCTACATAGAGAAGATTAATCAAGTAAGAAAATGCCATTTTTGTACAGTCAATTTTCAGATGCAAACTACTCATCAGGAGGCTGGTTCTTCTTTCACTTACATGGCTTTTATACCCAATTTAACTATAATAATTGGAAGGAACTACAATAATTTCCCAATTTACACTGGTGTGAGAATTACAGTTGGGCTCCATACTTCTAATTAAATAAAATGTATGCCATTGAGTCTATGACACATAGATAGCAAGCAGATATTAAACTGTATTCCTAGCAAGCAATATTTTATTGTACCTTCTATTATTCATCTGGATTTCAAGTCTTACTTGACATTTTACCATTAGTCAAAACACTTCAAATGAACTTGTATATGACCTATCAGAATTACTGGATTATATCCAAGTCCAAGAACTCAAATAGTAATGAGTCTTTATCATGCTAATTATACCATGGAGAAAGTATGTTCCGGAGATTAGCTCAGGACACCCGAGTTCTTCTTCCATCTGGAAACATTTAGGATTAAATCTATTAGTTTATTCTGAGATTGCAAATTACATTTATCCGATGGTCTAGGTATTTTACATCATTTGACATGAACAATTATTTTAAAAAAGACTTTAAAACATTACATTGTTCATAGATTCATAGATGTTAGGAACTGGAAGGGATTATGATCTCCAGTCTATCTTCCCTGCATGCCTCAATGATTTTCCACTCCCTGAAAAAGTCTAGGAGCACTGATCACTGAACCAAGGCTTCAGTACATCCTTACAAGAAATAAGTTTGAGAGCCACTACCAAGGGGTGATAGAAATTTAGTATTTTTCATGGGGAAAAAAAACTAAAAAAATTTTTTTTTAAACCAGACTGTTTTTCCTGGGAACTTTTTGCAAAATATGAGCATATTAAAATGAAAAATCTTTGGGTCAGGATAAGAAAGGGAAAAAAAAAGGGAAATTCAATATGCATTTTTGAAGAAACTGAAATTAAATGGAAATTTTTCATTTTATTGAACAAAAAAGAAACCGATTTTAGCACAATAAATAGATTTGTTAGGGAAACCTTTTCATTTTAAAGAAAAATAAAAGACAAAGAACATTTTTGGCTTAAATACATTTGATCAGTCCTAATGGTAACACTTCAGTGAGAAGAGTCACCTTTTCACCTGCCCTCCATCCCCACTTGTTTATACAATGAAAGGGCTATTAGTGTTGGTACCCAGAAGATTGCAGTTTCCATGGTAACCTGCTGAGAGATGTGTCATGCTTCTTATGAAGTTAAGACCCAGGTACAGTTCAAAGCCAACAGCTCTATATTTCACCTGGAAGTCAGTAGAAGCTATTGCAGATCCTTGAACAGTGACAATCACCACACGAGACGGATGCAAGAATCTGCATGCATGGCAACCTTAAAATGGTATGAATCTGCAGCTCTAGAGAAGAGAGCACCTATTCTGCAATAATCCACCCTCAATGTGACAAGTGAGTGAGGCTGAATGGTCTGAATCTGAAAGAAAGGGACACAAGCTTCACCTCAGACATAGAATATAGGAAGCACTCTTGACAAGACATCAAAGCTGAAAGCAGCTTGAAATGCAACAGCATTAAAGACTTAGAAATGAATGGCTCCCATATGCCACTGGGCAGGGCTTTTTGCCTCTTCCTTAATTCCTTCCTCCAAACTCCCAGCATTCAGTCAGTCTTGTCCATACTGGCTGTGTCTACATGTGTGGCAGACTGCGTAGTTGTTACTGAGTAGTCATTTAGTACTTGCTTATGCATTAGGTACTAATAACTGCTCAGTTACCAGAGTTACTGTGCAGTACCATCCATGACTGTTTTTCCCCCAAAGCTATTGTGCAGCAGCTTATTACTACTGTGCAGTAGTTTTGCATCGTGGTTGGCGCCTGACAATGCTACTGCACAGTAGCACCGAGCAGCACAGTGTCTCATGTAGCCCACTGACTGTCAGCCAGATCGTCTTAGGCCAACCTCAATATCTTGAAAACACTGGGTAGGCTACACATCCATGCCACAAAATCTCAAGAGAGAGAATATTAATTTGTGTGTCACAAGCATATTGAAGTCATGGCAACCCACACTTCCTTGCAGACTCCTTCCAATCGCCCTCCTATTCAGCGTGGAAATAGGGATGAGACAGAGCCTTGTGAGGTCACACAGGAGGAAGCCCTCTGGAGACCCCACAAAAAAGGAAAAAAGCCACGAAAAAATAGCCCTGTTCATTCCTGCTTTGGTATACTGGCATCACCCCCTCTAGACACTTGTACATAGATAGTCAGCCAAATCATTATCTTTTACTCATTCAGATCCTTCCTGAAGACCTGCTGCTCTCTGCAACCTGAAAGAAACTAGCTAAGTGCTCTATTTATTTAAGTGTAAGAGTGATGTTGTAGTTGTGATGGTCTAGAAATTATGTGAAAGAATTTCTTAGGATATCTTTTACTGGGCCAACTATGTAGCTGCAATAAAGTTAGACAAGTTTTTGAATGCAAGACATTCTTTCTCAGGTGAGAGAAATGAGGTAAAACCTAAGGAAGACTGTTTTGCATTTGAAAGCTTGTCTAACTTTATCCCAACCACATAGCTGGGCCAATAAAAAAATTTACCTGAAGAAATCCTTGCATCTACCTTTTTAATTCACTTATGTATCTTAAGAGTAAAGGGTAGAGAGGCATAATGACCCTGAAATTTCAGTTAATGGCATTGCTCATGGTTTATACTTTATGTGCATGCTTAAGTATTTGGCTGGATTGAGCCCTGGTAAAGTTTCAATTTTGATTAAATGATTTCTGACAGAATACTGTGTCACTGTTTTATTTTTTCTAGCTCTACTTATAATTGTAGCTTAGAACCCTTGGAAGCACTTTCCCTGTCTATCAGTGACATGCTTATTGCATCTAGTAATCAATTAACACCTTATGAAGGTAACCCAAACATAAAAGAGTGACCTACACTTGTGTGAGATTTTGTTGTATAGAATTGTAGGGTCAGAAGGAACCTGAAAGGTCATTTAGTCGAAGTCCCTATTAGAATTTTTAGGAATTTTTTTTTGGTTGGTTGGTTTTTAAAACTTTTACGCAAGGATCACCAATTCTCGTCTATGTCCTTTACTGTTTGCTCATGAATATTTTACATACAAGGTGGAGATTTTGCCCCACACCCCGACCTCCCATTATATTGCCTTCACCCCCCACCGCTCATTCTTTCTTAACGGAACCTGAGTTAACTGTCCCCAGCAACAATACTTGAAGAGTTAAACTCCACTATAGTAGTATAGAAATAGTAACTCCAATTAAGGTAATCACCAGGGAGCAATTGAAGGAGAAATAAAAACGTGGTGTTCTCATTTCCATAAGCAAATGAAAATAATTTAGCTGACTTGTATCTAGATGAAGGAGAACTTCTATGTAAAAACTAATTACCTTCGGTACTAATTACAGCGAAGAGGATAAAGGACGAACCTTTTGAAAAATATCCAGAGATACTAAATGGAGTTTTATTAATAAATGAAGTAAGCTGAAAATGAGAGTGATGATGTATTGTATTTGGGCCTAGATTCAATAAAAACTCTGTCTAGCTTCCGCTTCGCAGAAGCACCATAAAATGGATTTATTATATGAAGCCAGATGGATCTTTTATTGAACCTGGACCTTACTCATTAAATAAAAGTAATTATCATCAGACTTAAAGGAAACAATACTTACTGGTCCATGAATTAGCCACTATCCCCATATTTTAACTGCTAATAAGAGGGAAAAATATATTTTAAAATCAATAGACGTACTGATAATCAGATGCAAGAGCAGGGCCCATAATGCATTTTGTAGTATAATTTACTCATTAACATGATGGTTGCTTAAACCTAACTGCCCACTTTCCTTTTACATTTAGACCACCAAAAGCACTTGGTTTTTGTTCTTTCTCGTGATGGATCCCTGGTCCAATGATATTAGGCACTGGACTGGAAATCAGAAGACTGTATTCAAGTTCTGCACCTGACAATAGTAGGTCGAAATGCTTTCCTGCTTTATAGCTCCATTTTCTTTTTTGTGAAGAACAGGGAAAAATACTTTTCACCTCAGCTTCCTGGTACGTTATTGTAGACTATACCCTGTGACTTTCAAACCAGCTTTTCACTTCTATGCACAAAGTATTGAAACAGCTAGGGAAAGGCATAAATCAATGGATGATGCCAAACCATGGACACAGCTCACTCTCATGGCAGACAGTTATGTCTGTGTAAATGGAGGCTCAGTGTGAACAAGCTTTCTGCAAAAGGGGACACTGCTGTAGGGTATAGTTTCCTCTTGCTTATGTTAGTGCAAATCAGGAGGGCCTCCATCATGCCTATGCCTCAGAAAAACTGGTATAAATAGAGAATGAATTCCTGCACCTCTTAAAAAACAAACCTAAAGCCACTGTTTATGTGAATGTAATTTGTTTAAAGTCAATATTTACCATTCGTATAGACATATCAAAGTGGATTTATGTCAAATTTTCCTATTACAGTACATACCAGTATATCTGTAAGGGTTCCAGCTTGTAAACTTTACTCATATGAATGAAACTTAAAATGACACTAGTCACATGAGGATAGAACTACGCTACTGATGCAAGATAGGCCTTAACGCAGGTCACATTTGAAGCCTAGAATACTCATGCACAGTGACGTGCACAAAGGATACAGACCTAATCCTATTCCAGTGGAAGTAACAGATTTTTCTCACTAAGCTCTCTGTGTTCAAGATCTAGCTTTCTCATGACAGATGTGGGGAAATAGATGCAAGAAAGGCTGCCAGACATATTGAGAAGTTTTGTGGATGCCATGCATGCCACATGAGGTCATTGTTTAAATGCATCGGTATACAGAAGCAGCACCTGTGGAATGAGCTCATTGATTAGTATCTGCTTGGCCCTGACAGCATGCTCGGTGTTGCACAAAGCAAAAAACACAGCTGCTACAACAAAGATCTTATCATCCATATCCTTCCTCACTCCAAACGGTAATCAAGTGCCCAGATCTTTTTGTCTAGGAGCTTTTTTTCATTGTCGTCTTGGAGCTGGAGTACAGTCTGTCCTGCCTGAATCACAGAATCATAGGATTGGAAGGGATCTTGAGGGACATCTGGCGCCTCAGATGTCATAGCGACAGCGAATCTTTCATATATACACCCCATCCATGCTGGTGCATAAAGAACAGGGACCTGCATTTCTACAAGCAAGAAGATTTCTAAAAGCTGGCATACGCCACACACAGTTTTGGTAACCTCACCTCTTCACTGCCCAAATCCTGGAACGCTTATTAGTAGTATACCTGCTTCTCACAAGTAGATACTTACACATGGGCTGCAGCCATAGGCTGTGGCCTTTGCTAGTACCTGCTACCATTATTTGTGCTTTCTGCCTTTAGCAAGTAGATGCACCATTTCTAGCCAAAACAGAAAAATGGAAATTAAAACAAGAGTTGGGGGAAGGATGTTAATATGCTTCCTTTTATGAAAAAGTCAGATTTCATCTGAATTCAGGTATAGATTGTAAGGACGTCATTATTAATTGTTTGCATTAATGTCCACTGAGCAGGACCCAAATGTGCTTGGTACTGCACAAACACAGAACAAAGGATGGTGTTTGTTCTGAGGGTGCTCACAGACGTTACAGAAGAGCTCCGTGATCACTCTGTAACCTTCTGCGCTTTACACAAAGCGCGTAAAGTTACAGCATCGTTGAAACTAACAGATATTCTGTGTCTGATGGTGGGGGCTGGGAGCCTTCATGCACTGACCAAGGCCAGGAGGCTAGGGTCACTGTAGCCTGCTGTAGAAGCCAGCCAGTCCAACAGCTGCTCCCCTCCCCAGCCTGCCAGCTGGCTGCAAAGAGCAGGTTGGGATTCATTCCCCCATGTGCAGAGGCAATGTGAGGGCAGCTTGCAGACTGTACCCCCTCCGTGTTAGTGCTATGGGGCACTGGATACCTTCTTCTGCTGAGGAGGGGTCTCACTCAGGGCACCCCCACCCCCAATTGCTGCCCAGCTGTCCCGGTTCCCTGGACTGCAGGCTGGCTGCATGGAGAGGAGACTCTCTGCAGACCAGGGGCATGACATGTAACCCTCAGGGAACTCTATACAAGTTTCCTAAGGTGCTCTAATTTAAAGCACCTTCATTTACTACCTGATTTAAAGAGGGTTACTTTTTCATGCTATTGGCCATTTGAAAAGTGCTTTGCTGTCATGCACATGTGTTATGACACGGCTGTAGAATGCTCTTAGGGTCCAAATTGCACAAACCATGTCACTTCTATCTGTACCATAAGTGCTTACAATCAAAGTAATAGACATGAGACAATTGACACAGATGGACAGGTATACAAGGAAGCCAATACTGTGACAAGTTGTGGTTTTGATAAACCAGCTGCCTAATTTTTTTGATACACCAGCAGGAGGAGTTTAACATCTGCAAAGCCACCTCATTTCCTCCT
This sequence comes from Crocodylus siamensis, assembly GCF_052110815.1. Lineage (NCBI taxonomy): Eukaryota > Metazoa > Chordata > Crocodylia > Crocodylidae > Crocodylus > Crocodylus siamensis. The sequence goes on along the minus strand of NC_143397.1, from coordinate 236,406,847 downwards.
TCCTTAAAAACTCTCCTTTTCCATTGTATTCCACTGTCTATATGTAATTTAATCACTCTCCTTGTGACTCAGGTAACTACTTTGTATCTGCAACAAAAATGGTGAGGGGGCTGGGGAACATGATTTATGAGGAAAGACTGAGGGAAATGGGTTTATATAATCTGGAGGAGGACACTGAAAGGGGCCTTAATAGCAGCCTTCAACTACCTGGAGGAGGGTTCAAAAGAGGATGGAGCTGGACTGTTCTCAGTGGTGGCAGATGACAGAACAAGGAGCAATGGTCTCAAGTTGCAGCAAGGGAAGTTTAGGTTAGATGTTAGGAAGAATTTTCTTACTAGGAGGGTAGTTAAACCCTGGAACAGGTTACCCAGAGAGGTGGTGGAAGCTCCATCCTTGGAGGTTTTCAAAAGCTGGCTAGACAAAGCCTTGGCTGAGATGATCCAGTTGGAGATGGTCCTGCTTTGAGCAGGGGGTTGGACTAGATGACCTTGTGAGGTCCCTTCCAACCCTCGTTTTCTATGATTCTATCATTTTCAACTCCCCTATAACTTTTCACACAAACAAAACTGTGCTCTAAATATTTTTTTTCATTTATCTAGAAGAGGGTATGAGTTTTTCCTGGGATTTCAATAGTCTAAGACCCAGCTTTCAGTTAGAAGGATGCAAAATGAAACCCTTTAAAAATATTAAGGAATATAATATATATTTCAGAAAGCATCATTTCTGACTCCACTTCTGAGCTGAGAGGCTTTTAGAAATAAATTCACACATGTACTCAGAAGCCTATAAACACCAGAGCCAAGGTAGTTCTGAAGAAAAAAGAAAGTCACTGGAACTTCTTCTGTACTAGCTGGATCAGTCAGGGAAGTCCCCCTCAAAAGATTTGAATTTCAGATACTTTGGCACTTCAAAAGTATGGCTTGAAGTGTTTAACTGGCTGAGGCATAAGCTGGTTTGCTCCTAAGACTTTAAAAAGCTCAAAAAGGTCAAGGCCTACAGGCCTTGACCAATGGGAGGTAGCCCTTGACCACAGTGAACTCTTTAGATGTTGGGGAAGTAAATTGGTTTAACTGATCTGAGCAGCTCCTGAGGTCTTCAAAGGAAAGGAATCTGGGGGATTTCAGCAGAAACCTCACAGTACTTGCTAATAATTAGTAAAGCCTTGCCCTTGTTGCTGCTCCAGTTTTGAACTCATAAGGATTTTTTTTAAGCATACCCCATTCTAGGCAGGGACTTGTCTCCATGAGTTCTTATGGTGGCGGCTGCTGCTGCAGTCCAAAGGAGAAGGATCCCTTTCTATTTCCAGCCAGGGATTCCAGCATCCCGACAGACCTCAGAAGAGGGAGTTTTCTATCCAGCGGTCCATAGAAGAGAAACTCCTCTTTTGTGCATTCCTTCGGGGGGGGGCAGGAGGGGAGCTTCTTAGTTAGGAATAAACATGGAGCCCCTGCTGTTAACTCTCAATGGTCTACACAGGGTTCCTGTGCTAGCCTTCAGAGACCCTAGGAAGCATTAACAGCTCAAAGGTAACAACACTGAACTCTTAAGTCAAGGGCTTTAGAAGCAAACCAGCTTAGAGTGGTCCCAATGTAACAATCAATCCCTTAAAACTTTAGTAAAAGTATAAAGGTGGAAGTGTGCAAGTGCCAGTTTGCTTTTCCAGGCATTGTGAGGAGCTTGGCATAGTTAAAGGCTCTTGGTAAGGTCCAAGACACCCACAAAACCCTATCTCATCTCATTTCAGCTCTCACTAGGAATTCTTACTTGTGGATTCACAAGTTCCACAGCTGAGAAGTGAGTAGTTCCTTGGGATGGGGAAAAAAAGGACTCTGTTTTGTAAATGCTAAAGGATGAGCATGGCAAAAGTGTTGGAAACACAGAGGGCAGCATGCAGCTCTGTTAGTACAGTTACCCTCACTCTGATGAAGTTCCTAAGACACTTAGTAAGATGTAGATGTTGAAAGAGATGTTAAATATGGCTTGAGGGTCACTGGTAAGGTTCCTGGAGGAAGGTGTAGGGTGGCTTTTTATATGCAATTACCTGAATGGAAGGAACTTTAAGGTTAATGGACACTTTATGCAAATTCCCTTACTTTTTAGTGCTAAGGGATTTTTAATTACAGTGTTCTGGTTATGCATTTTGTAGAAGGGTTATATTAATCACAAGATCAGTTTTCATTATAAGTCAAATTATTCTGTGGGGGATAAATATGAAGACCATACTTCTCCAGTCTCAGAGGATTTGAAAAGATCAGCCTCTCACCTCTTTTTTGGTTTCTTAAATGTTTTATCTTGCCTATCAATTCAAGTCTCCAGAATCGGCTGCCTCCTTCCTAATATAATTTGCTCCATGGAGAATATTCTAAATTATAATTATGAGGCAAAATCTCAAGCCGACTAAGGCAATGAATGCTCCTTTTCAGTTCACCTCACATCATTCTTGATTTTTAGTTTAACTTCCTATGCAAACAACATTGTCACCCTTTCATCAATGGTTTGATACGTGGTTCAATATGTTCCTTATGTTTGTGATGTACAGACAAAACCCCCCCCAAAAAACCAAAACTCACCCCAGAGAAGATTTTTCGGATGCCATGAAAACCTCTAGATGGCAGAAGTGCACCACTTAAAATTCCAAAGCTTAATTAAGCAACAAGCTTTAGAAGTGCTCTGTGTGCCAGCTGTGAGGAAAAGGTGCACTGATTATTGACTGGTCCAGTGACCTCTTCCTCCTCCTCCAACTTTAATTGCTGCTGCAGATGATCTGTTCTTTACAGCCACATAGACACTGTGCCAAAAAGCATTTGAAAAAGTTAGCTCATGCTGTAGTTTTGTTAGCTCACCATTTTGCAAAATGACACTGCAGCTTCTGCTAAAGGTGAACTGAAAGGCTTTCTACGTCTGACAAAATTCCAAGTTCAGGGTTTTGGGGATGTAGTCTGCAGTAGTTGATGTCAAGACCTGCAAAGTCTGAGGCATTCCAGAGAGCTTCATTTCTTCTACTGTTTTGCAGCTCACACCTGAGAGGGGTTTAGCACCCTTCTACTCCTTTAGAAAAACCTTACCATCCATGAAATATGGAATTAAGGATCTTTTTATAAGCAACCAAGCTTGAAATTTTTGTTCCTAGGCCCTTACATTAGGTGCTCAGCATCTTACAAAGCCCAATCCTGACAGGTTGCGCGTTCCCTTTTCTCTTAGGCTACCAACAGACGTCATAAACCCATATGACCCTGGGACAAAGTACAATCATGAATATGTCCACATCCATTGTCCCAGGCTAAATCCTAAAAAGATTCACAGGATAAGAAGCAGCTTATCTCAGGACATTGCAAAGTACATCTGAATGGCTATCCTGGGAGTGCATGATTGAATCAATCACAGAACATGGCAGTGCATTCAGCTGCAAACTGAAACCTCATTAGAAGGGTAATGTGTATACATGCCAATCCTGGTATAATTTTATTCTGGGACAAGCCCAGGCAAAAAGTGTCCAGGGACATATGCAATTAACCTCAGTTCCTAACCTTAGCGATCACAAAGGTCTGTTCCTCTGAGGATGGAGCTGTTGCTGCTAATGATATGATCAACTATACAAGGGGGAACATAGTATCCTAAATTTGGGTCTTAGTAATTAAGCAAGGTGGGGAAATCTATTTGTATTTCCTACATTTAAACAACATCAAAGGGCTGATCTTTTGCAAATCTTTACTTGGAGAATAGTATCATTACCTGCCCTGTACCTTCCATACAGTCATCATTTTCTGGTGAGGGGGCCCAGATATATAGATTTCCAAGCCAGCTGGATCTGATTAGCGTCCAGTCACTGCTTTTATCTCTGGAGACTTAACACTAGAATTTAGTGGGAAATGGTCTCAGATTTCAGAACTTTTCCTGTTCCACTGCAAGATCTTTGGAAGTTTTTTGTTGAAAAAGAGCCTAGTTGACCCTCAAATAAACAGCTCATTATGCCAGTCATTTGGGATGTGGGACTCCCAGGTTCAAATTCCTGTATTACTCTTATTCCATATGCCAAGTCAGTGCCATAACTACCTTGAAGAATGATTTTTTTCCCTACTAAAACAGTTTGAAACCAACACACTTTAATTAATACAAAGTTGGTGGAAGAGATACTTGAACCTGAGTCTCTTAAGTTCTCCCTTGAGTTATATAATCTGTCTTTTTTGGCTCTCTGAATATTTAATTAAATATGCAAATGAAGCATGCCACAATAACCAATTACTTAGGTTACTGTTGACAAGGATTCATTATAATAAAAATGGAGTTCCTAACTGGCTGCAGAGATATCCTGCTCTGCTCAAGTACTTAGTATACAAAATAGCCTTAAGGTGCTACCTGTATAAGTAGGGAGTCTCTGTGTGAATAAGGATCTGCAGCATCTGGCCATATTTTGTCATGGAGCCTGGAAAGTGTTATATTTAGCTTTCTTTTTAAAGCTATCAATGCCCATCTCAGTAGTGTAAGCATTTCTCTGAGGGTTTAGTTTGCTGCTGGAGGTGTAGGTATACACCAGCCTGGATAGTCAGAACACTTTAGCTTTGATTTAAATTGGGATAAGTGAAGATGATGTCATAGACTTCAGGGCAGGCTGGCACCTGTATATTGCAGGGGACTTGTATAGCTTAGGCTGAAGTCCATGCTGTGGCATCTTTATTGTTATTATTAGCCATTCTGTCTAAATTAAAGCTGCTGTGGGCATGATTATCAATTGCAATCACACTTCCAACAGCAGACATACTTTCAGGATACTCGTGCTACCGCAGGAAGTCCAGTAGGTTACTATTTCCTGCACGGAATTAGTCCTCAGCCCATACTTCAGCATGATGTTAGAGGGTCAATAAACAACTGGTTCCTTAGGTAAGAAATAGAACCAAGATCTTCCCCATTTGTCATCATTAAAAAATCCAAAGCAAAAAGATCATTTTAAGCCTGAGTAATTTCAAAGTGGGTAATTATATTCTACCTGCCCAATTCCTACTAGCATTTTCTTCACTGTTGCATATGATTTCTGTGCACTTTTCCACAGCTGCTGCATTTCAACTTTGAAAGCAATATGTTTCAGTGGAAGGTGAAATAATGGTTACTGTATGTAGGCCAAAAAAATTCTTTTGTCTCTTCAACAGTTTTTACTCATTCCTTATTCAAGTTCCCACTACTATCAATGATCAAACCAAAGTTTAATACACTGGCAGTGACACTTGTCGTTTAGAAGACTTTGCAATACAGACAATTGATCGCTAGACATTTTATTAAACACTGGCCTAGTGGTGAATAGCATATAAAAGTAAATTCAATATTTTAGTTCACCTTTAAGGGCATATGAAGGGTTCTCACTAAGTTCTTATATTAATCTGTTCAAAGTTTGGGCTTGTTTTAAAGGCAACATTTATATTGGTACTTTTAGACCATTTTCCCTTATCATTGAATCTCAGAGGATACTTTCAGCTTCAATACACATTCTCATCACACTTTTGCAAGCTGGGGGAAGTATTATCCCCATTTTACAGCTAAAGGGCGTGTCTACATGTGCTATTAAGGCAAAGTAATAAACTCTGCTGCTTATTGCACAGGAATTTATTGCTCCTGGGCATTGTGTTTACATGTGTGCCTGGGACTGCAGCACATTCAGCCAAGTCAGAGCAGCCTCAGCTGGTGGGAGCCTGGGGGGTCAGTCTGCTAGCCCAGGGCTGTTCTGACTGGGCTTAGTGTGCTGCAGAGGGGCTGGCTGGGGCACGAGGGTACTCCAATGTGGAGCTAGCTGCCAGGAAGCTCCTGCACTGAAGCATCCTTGTGCCCTAGCCAGCTGCGTTAGCATCTACATGTGTGGTGCTGTGGAGTAAAAAACTCCACCAGAGGATAGTACTTGTATTTACAAGTACTGCCCAGCTGCAGAGTTCATTAGTTTCCAGTGGCCTAATAAGGCCACATGTGAGGATGCAAGGCATTTACTGCAGAGCTAATTAGTTTACTCTACAATAAACATCTTGTGTAGATGCGCTGGAGAAAATTAAGTCAGAGATGTCCTTATGTCTAGCAAAACCAGGAATAGGAACAGAAGGCTAAAAGGGATCTCCTGGCTCTTTGAGGTTAGTCCCTTGCTATTGCAAATGACTATCACGTGATCCCTTTCCTAGCCTGATGAACTCCTAACTTAAAGCTATCTATATATTTTTTGGTCTCTCACCCTTCTCCTCACTGGGAGCCTATTCCAGAAACTCACTGATCTAGTTAGAAAACTTCTAATTTCAGCCTAAAATTTACTCTTGGCTGGTTTATACCCATTTGTTTTTGGACCAATATTGTCTGTTAGCTTAAGCACTTATTTTTCCTCCCTAAAGTTAACCCCTGCCACCCCTGATGTATATGCAGAATGAGCAATCATAGCCTCTCCCATTTTTCATATTGCTAAGCTCAACAAGCCAAGCTCCTATAGCCTATTCTTCCAATTTCCATTTCTGGGTTTTAACCGCAAAATGAACGTCCTTCTAAACAAGTGCCCCCTAACATAAGCTGACATTTGAACTGGGGAGGATGAAGGTGGAACTGAAAGAGGTGGCAGGCTTAAGAAAGTTGTATTTTAATTTCAGAAAAACAATCCCACAGGGTTATTTCAAAATCCTGGCTGAGAAGACATGGGTAGAATTGGTATATGGATGGGAGAGAGAACAAAACTGGTGGGAAGGAATTAGCAGACAGAAAGACAAAAGCAAAAACAACTCATAAGGGAAAGTTATAAAGGAAAGGTCATAAGGGGAAATCCCAAGCCTGGGGCATAAGAGGTCAAATCCTTCTGGCTTTATTTATGTGGTTTGTCTCACTTAAGTCAGATCAAATGAACCATGATTTAACAGAGTGTAGCAAGTTTCTTCAGCATCCAGGACAGGGTAGCGGGGAGGTATTCTGACCACTGGAGACCATGATGGGGGAGGAGGGAGCAAAGTCTTACCTGCTCTAGCTCTCCACGCAGTCATGGTGGCAGCAGCTGTTTCTGCTGCCAATAGCTGCCGTAGCGGCATCAGCTCAGGTTGCAGCAGCCCCATAACATGGACTCCTTGGAAGCTGCTCTGTTCACTCCCACTGCTCCTGCCAGATGCACTGTTGGGCACAGGGCTGCACTGCTGTGGCAGACTCCATGGGAGGAAGGTGTGATTTCCCTCACCTCACTTGCCCCCTGCCCCTCAGATCCAGGGCCAGGTGTAGGGCTGTGCCTGCCCAGCTTCGATGGCCTGGCAATGCTGAGCTGCCCCTGCCATGGCAATTACTTCTGGGGTAGGGGTCCTTTTGGCTACCCCTTTAATTGTTGGTACCCAGGGCTGGTGCCCCACTTACCCCCCGCCCCCAGTTACACTTCTGTGGCTTAAGCAGATGCAACTCCAGGGAATAGATTTGCATGACATGGCCTATAATAGTCAGGTTTCAACTTGTACCACAAGGAGCTGATTTACAAGAGAAAATATAACCTTTTTCTCTACTCCTTTTTCCTCTTTCATTCCCATGCCCTTCACCCCCCAACAAACACCTCTTTCTGGCAAGGGTTCAAGAGTTAAATGTACTACTGAAGTTTGTGCTTCCCCTTTCTCCTTCCTCTAAACAGTGATGTTTGTGTGAGGAAAGCAGTTTATTCCTTCCACAATGGTTTTCAAGGAACAAGTGTTTTTGCCCTTCTGTTCCTAATTGTGTACCTTACAAGGAACAAGTGCTGCCACATGTTCAAAATGCAAATACAAACTTTAATTTGCAAAAAATTAAACAAGCTGTGTTTGCCCATTAAATTGACATTTAGTCTTAGCAACAGTGTGAGAGAGACAAGAATAGGTAAAAACCATATCTTTAGTAAAATGTACTTAATTCTCTCAGTTGCAGCCTATTCCTGTTTCAGTTCTAGTAGGACTATTTTCCCCTCAACCTACAGTTTTGGTTTAAAGGAAAGATCTGGTTTATATCTGGTTAAGGGATCAAAAACTTACAAAAGAACTCAGAGGTTCACTGTGGACAACTGCTGCTTTCATCTCCAAACCTTCCAAATTTGAGGCCTTTTCCAGCATTATTCAGTTTCCATGCAAAAGTATTGGGTATATGACCTACAATATTCAAATAAGACCAACTTACTTTTGTAAAACATTGATAGCATCATCTCCCAGATTTATCAATATCTAGCTAAAATCAAATTTAGAGGGACTGGCTAAAGCTAAATCCAGGCAAAACAGAGGGGATGCTATTAAAAAGAACCAAATATTACAAAGAGCTGTCTCTTCTAAAACATTCCCCACTATTAAGAGCATCTTCACTCAGCTTAAGTCAGTCCTTAGTCTTATGTTTCTTCTGGATTCCAAGTAGCCATGCCATTAGAAACCACCACCAACTGACTTGTAGATTAAAACCTGCCCTGTTGGACACTGGCATAGTCATCCATGCATTTGTATGTGGCTTCTAAGCTTATAGATTATTGCAGTTTGTACCTAGAAATGAGCTATACTGCATTGAGAAACACCGACTGGTACGGTATGCAACAGCCCCTCAACTTAACACTCTGCTTTTGGCACTAGTTCCCATGTGAATACAGAATCTAATGAGGTTCCTATTTATTATGCTGATAACTCACCCATGGGCTTGGTTTTAGCAATCAAAGAGATCAAGTCTATGACCATGGCTCAGCATGAGTGATGCATACCATTAGGACAATTAAACTATTGTCTGGAGGGAAAACTTTCACTGGCGTTTCCCCTCACTAAATTTGTGACACAGACTATATCTAACTTCTCTACAGAACCAGCATTAGGGAAAAGGGTGTCCTGGGCCAACTTGTATTTTGTTCCCCCACCCCCACCTCCACCTCCACCTCCACCTCCAAGTCAGTGGCGCTGCTGTAGGCAGAGGCAGGCAGGTAGGGAGTGGGGCATAGGTGGGCAGGGAGACAGAGTGGCATGGTACACCAGGCAGGTGGGCAGGAATTGCTGCTGTTGTGTGGGACCACGGTGGGTGGACTGGAGCAGGCCCTACTCCACCAACACGTTCCTGGCTTGGCTCCTCGTGAGCAGCAGCTGGAGGTGGAGGGCAGGCAGGGCTGGGAGTGGCTAGGGTGGGGGGAGAGCACTGCTGTGAGCATGGGATGCTCAGATATGTGTGTGTATGTATGTGGTGCCCCCCTGCCTACAGTGCTTTGGGGTCCATTCAAATCCTATTTTGAAGCATTTTAAAACATTTTCAAACCTTTTTTGGAACCCAGAAAAAGTATCACTATGAGACCTTTAAATGCGCTTAGTACCAGTACCAGAAACAGCTTAGCCATGACCAGTGGTCTGTGCAGGCTATGTACCTGTTTCTAATTTACCCCACAAGATATGTGCTGTCACTGTTCAGCAGTTTCTGGTGCCCAGGCTAATCTCTTCAAAGATAGCTCAGATATTTCTACACTGGACTAGCTGGCAGTATAGACATACTCATAGTTACCTGTGCAGTATTAATTTGGCCTCTTTGTGCACATCCATTATGATACTATCTTTAATTCTGAGGTCACCTGCCAGTTTTTCATAAGTCACTTGCCTCAGTGAGTGCACATATGGGATAATGCTTACTTAATGCACATCTCCACATTTGTAGTGCAACACTAGGCTTGATTTACCAGACATTATTCAAAGTTTGCACTAGATTTTTCTTATGATTTTTTCCCCTGAAGCTCACTACTATCATTTGAAAACATGGTACCCGATTCTTCCAGTGCATATAGCTCCACCAAGTGCTAGCTACTGGGAAGGGTAAAGGGAGGGGCAACAATTCTATATGGCAAAACTTTTGAATTCATTTGTGTTTATGCTTGGATGTCAAAGACATATCTAAGGCCCCATTCTATCTGTTTCAGAGCAGTGTTTCATGCTAGATCACTCTGGAACTTAAATCAGGTTCTCCAACCTTCTAGGCTGGTGCTTTAATCTCTAGGGCCATTTGTAGATGTGGTCACTGTTTTCTAAATCGTGTTAACTGATTCACATCACACAGTTTGAATCAAATTTTAGTTCAAATTAAGGGTTAATAGATGATCATTGACCATGAGCCCCTTCACAGACTCAATTTGCAACCTCTGTGTTTGGGTTATGGGCTTAGCACTTGCAGCTGGAAGTAATTAGGAGGCAATAATAAGTCTGTTTAAGCACTGCTACATTGTTGCAAACCTACTGATAGTCATTTAAAGTGCTGTTTCAGAAGCCATAATGCTGTCTCAAATCTTTTTCAGTAGGAGATCACCTTTGGCATCTAAAAGTAATCCAAGATTTACTGTGTGCTGTTGTCACCTCCCCAAAAAAATAGCAGGTAAGTCAGTGGGGCAGATCCAGGCAGAGGAAGAAAAAATTATTTGAGGCTGCACCTCCACAGCAGGTAAGTCTCACCCAACCAGGGCCCCACTCAACTTACCCCTCCTCCTGCCTCTGTGGCATTGTCCCTCACTGTGGGGGCCTCAATCTAGCCCCCATCCTTTTCCTCCCCGACAGACTGACCTGCTGGGCTGGGGTGCATGTGTGCGTGCACACGGGAACTCGGCTCCAGATCAACTCCAAGAGGCTCCGAGTGGTTGGTAACCACTACCCTAATGGCTGCAATGACCTGAGTGTTTATGACCATCTCAGCCAGTGTGTTGGGGGTGAGGGTAAGGAGGTTTGCCCCCGTCTTCACAGACAAGTATCCTGTGTGCTTGGGCAGGGTTGGGGGTTTAGTCAGGTTACTGATATTTTGTCACGGTGAGGTGTTGTTGGCATATTTGACTTTGTAAAGGTGTTTTTGTGCCTGACAGCTTCTGTTATGTTGCAAAAATCCTACCCAGTTTCCCTTGTGAGGATTGATCTTTGTAATGTTTATCTGTTGAGTTCCTAAGAACTGTTTTTCCAAAAATCAATGCTGTATATACATGTTAATTAATACAGTTTAAATTGCCCAGTTTTGACTACCGTAATCTACATTAACTTTAATCCTCATTCAGTGAGGAATAGTTCATTCGGACTGGATCCAATTTTAATTTGGACTAGAGATGTCCACATGTATATAGCAATGGCTGTAGTCCAGATTAAACCTAGAAAAATGTAATGTCTATAAACGGCTTAGAGAATTGAATGAAAATTGACCGTAAGATACTTTGGCTTTGATGAATTTCATTTCATCATAATTGTTCTGATCCTGTCTGCTTATTTGATCTGTTCAAATCACAGCTCCCGTTGACTTCAATTGTAGCTCTAAGTGCCTAGATCAAAGTCATGCATCACAAGTCAACCAGTCAGAAAATATGGAACGAACAGTTAGTGACCCTCTCTGGAAAGTAATTTGCTTAGCATCATATAGGACTTCTGGGATAGAAAAAGGGATAGAATCCAGTTCTCCAGTGCTGCATTGAATTACCTTAGCCATGAGACCATCCTTTCTGCTTCTGCAGTCTCTTGCCTTATTCACTATGTGCTTCAATAGTTGCAAAAGTTGGGAGGTAATGTTCCTACAAGCAATAGGGATACTTCATTAAACAATTTAGATTAATCCCCAGAGCATTTGCAAGGTACAGGTCTTGTGCAGAAAACAGCATGTGAATGTTGAATTAGAAGCTGTTCTAGGAAGCAGCCACCACTCCCAGGGAGAAGGAGCAAATTAAAGTTGTACAGCTCACTGTATTTCTCTGGTGCTCCTGGGTGCACTGCTGAAAAGCATAGCCCTGTCCACCCACGCTTGCTCAGCACACATCAAGCCAAGGAATGAAGCAGTGAGGCAGCCCTGAGGCTATCCCTGATTCCACTCAAGATGTTGGTTTCCAATAAGCTTGAAAGCAAGAGAGGAGGTCTGGGAGGGCAGGAGGGAGGTGATATCTCAGGATCATGTGGAGTCCTACAGATGTGGATAGGATTTCACATGATCCTGGGTGCCCACCCCTACATTTGGAACTTTTTGCTTCTCTGCACAAATTTCTGCCACCGGAGCTAACAGAGTAACCTACAGAACAATAGGCTGCACTCTCTGAGGGATAGGCATGAGACATTGTAGTGGTGGGTTTCTCAGCTATTTAGTGACAGCAGTAGTAGCTGCTCCCAGGACTAGTTATGCATTTTATGCAGAAGTACCTAAGCAGTACCATAGTGGGTCAAGCCACTGGACCATCCAGCCTAGCATCCCATCTCTCCCAGGCTACCGGCGAATGAGGTTTGCAGCTCCTGCATGGAGCCACCAGCATAGGGGTGTACCCGGTGCATTTCATTTATTCTCCTGACACTTGCCCCTTCTGTGGTCAGAGAAGACATGTCTACCTCAAGTGCGCCAGGCTTCATCCCCTCTACCACCTTCTCAGGAACTTCCTATTGAGTTTCTGGCTACAATTTTCCCCACATCTTTTCTTTTATGCATTCCATGTCTATGGCCCCAGCAAGTCCCAGGACCTTCTAGTCAACCTCCTCCTGGCTCCATCTACCAGAACAGGAAGGAGAGCCTGACTGAGGGGAACCTGGGCAACTGTGAGGCCCGTCTCACTCCTCCATTTCTGGCCAGAGTTTCACTGGGCTGTATCGCCAGGCTCCTGGGATATGTTTGAGGAAAGTGAATGCTAGTTGTTATCTCTGCCCAGTGTCCCCAGTTTGAACCCCTTCCTATTAACCTATGTCCTCCTTCACCCCTGCCTCTGGGTTTTCATCTGTTGCCCCTGGTATTCAGTTGCCTTTTCTCCACGCTGAAGCCCTGGCGTATTTACTTTCTCCTCGGACAGAGGGCTCATACTTACTTGATCAGAGAATCCTAGAAAACGAGGGTGGGAGGGACCTCAGGAGGTCACATCTAGTCCAACCGCCTGCTCAAAGCAGGACTAGTCCCAACTAGATCATCCCAGCCAAGGCTTTGTCTAGCTGGGTCTTAAAAATCTCCAAGGACGGAGCTTCCACCACCTTTCTGGGTAACCTGGTCCAGTGTTTTACTACCCTCCTAGCAAAAGTTTGTCCTAATATCTAACCTAAACTTCCCTTGCTGCAACTTGAGCTCATTGCTCCTCATTCTGTCATTTGTCACCACTGAGAACAGTCCAGCTCCGTCCTCTTTGGAACTATCCTTCAGGTACTTAAAGGCTGCAATTAAAGCCCCGCTCAGTCATGTATTTTCCAGACTAAATAAGCCCAGTTCCCTTAGGTTCTCCTCATAAGTCATGTGCCTCAGCCCGAACCATTTTTATTGCCCTCTGTTGGACTCTCTCCAATTTGTCCACATCCTTTCTGTATTCGGGGGCCCAAAACTGGACACAGTACTCCAGATGTGAACTCGCCAGAGGGGAATAATTACTTCCCTCCATCTGCTGGCACTGGTCCTACTAATAAAACCCACTATGTTGTTAGCCTTTTTCACAACTAGGGCACACTTTTGGCTCAATCATCCTTGTTGCCCTTTTCTACCTCCACTATATATTTTTGGAGGTGGGAGGACAAGAGCTGCCTGCAGTACTGTATATGTGGCCATTCCAGTCCATAGAGAGGCATAATGACATTTTCTGTTCTGTTTTCAAGTCCCTTAATACTTCTTAACATTCTGACTTTTTGACTGCTGTTGAACACTGGGCTGATATTTTCAGATTACTATCCATAATAATTCAAACGGAAAAAATTATGTAATGTGACTTTCTTTTACTAGGTATCTTAGAAAGAGAGCTGAAATGAGTGCCTATGCAGCAGAAATCATCAACAGCTGAGTTTACTTGACTGACAGATTTCTGGCAACTAGTATGACGGTAACCCACAAATTCCAGGAAAAGGTGACTTGAAGAAAGTTCTAATATTATATTTCTGATTCGCAGCTTGTAAAAGCTGGTTGTAGCAGGTACAGTATGGAGAACCAAAGGAGTTAAAGTAGTCTTTTGCATCAATCTTTATAGTAGAGCATGAAAGGGATATTCCGATTCAAAGGGCACTTTTTATTAGAAAGCAGAATGTGGCCTTTAAAAGATTGACGTTCCTACAAAGAAAGCTCTCACAGGTGCAACCTGGGAAACACAGGTGCAGTAAATCATAAGGACTGGTTGATATTCGTCCAAGGATTCTAAAACAAACAGCATTAAATAGCAGAGAGATTGACAAAGATACATTTTATCCTTTACAGCAACCGAAAATACATTAGCAAGATGCTTATCTTTAAAAATGAAGGTGAGGGCAATCCCAAGCTTTGCAGATCAGCAAACCTGACTGAGGGTTCAATTAGGGATGGAAGACTGCAGCACTTGGAGAAATTTAACTTTGCAGGATCAAAGCAGTAAAGTCTCTGTAAGAAAAAGGAATTGTGCTTCAGTACCTTGTTAGAGCCCTTTGGAGTGTTAATATAGGGGACCCAGTGGAGATGGCGTACTTGGGTTTTCAAAAGACTTTGATAAGAGCTCTCATAAGAGACTATTAAAAGATAATTGAGAAGTGTCAGGTAAGGCACATTAGCAAAAATAGGCTAAACTTCTTATAGGCTAATTTTTCAAGGTCTCTAGGAGAGAGAGAGAGAGGAGTAGAAGTCATGACAAAGACCTTAAAGAAGACATGTGCAGCAACAACTTAGGCAATAAAGAGGAGTCCAGAACCATTTAGGAGAAAAAAAAAATAAAACAGTATAAGGACATTGGTGTGCAGTCTGCTCCGGCAACATTCACACTGAATTCAATAAAGGTATCTGACGGCCCTCTCCAGTAACGTAGATAAAGAGGTGGAAGGTCTGGGCAAGATATGGGTAGGGGGTGGTGGTCCCTCCACTTCAGCTTTATAGGGATGAGGGTTCATAGGTTCAGAGAGGGTATGACTGAGATTTTCCCAGGTGTTCATAGGGCATTTCATGCAATTCTAATAGCGTCATCTTCTCTGAGCCCCTTCCATGGTTTGTAGCTCAGCTAGTGGTAGCACGAGGTCTGGGATATGTAAGAGAAGATTCTTTGGCTCCAGTATGCACACACTATAAAGACGGATGAAAAAGATGCAGAGCTGTGTGAAGGACCTTATGGCTTATTCATACCTGACATGCTTTTAGCTCTGCATTTTCTGGACTATCATTTTCACTGGTCATTTTTAACATATGGTATTTTGTGCAGCTTGAACAGCAGAAAAATCAGTACTGTGTAATGTTTGCATATCAACAAATGGTTTTAATGTCCCATGGAGGCAGGGGCCTGAAAGAATTTCAGTCTTGCATTTACCAAAGATCTAGCAACTGATCATTTATACACTCTCAGAATCTAAACAATAACTTCCTGTCCATGGAAACTGTCACTAAATGATGCAACAAAGAAATGCAGAGGTGCCTCTGGTATAGCAAGAAAAAAGCAGCTCAGATATCAGGGATTCCATTTTCAGCCTGGACAACTTGTTTGCAGAGCCTGTTGCATCTAGCTCTTATGTTGTGCCTCATATCGGGAGGTATCAAAGTGCTTTGACTCATAGGTAAACTGAGGCACTTGCCCATGGTCACTGACGAGGTCAAGGAGAGCCATGAATAGAACCTGAGAATCTTGGAAAAGTAGGGTTGGAAGGGATCTCAGGAAATCACTTACTCTAAGTCTGCTCAAGATCATCTTTGACTTCACCCAGTCAAGTGGGTGTTTGACCTGTCCTCGAGACCTCCCAAGGATGAAGATTCCACAGCCTCGCTAAGCAGCCTTTTCCAATGCTTAACCACCCTCATACAGAGAAGTTTCTGCCAAGTATGCAACCTAAATTTCCCTTGCTACAATTTATGAACATTGTTCCTTGTCTTGTTCTCTGTGGTCTCAGACAATAGTCTATCTCCATCTTGAGGTATATGAAGACTGTTACCAAACCCCTCTCAAACTTCTCTAAATAATAATCCTCTTTAATAATTTGCTTTTTTTGTGTCTTTGTCATTCTGTCTTTCATGCTCAAAAAACATAATTGTACTGGCTTTTCTGGACTTTTAGTGATTGGTTTCAGTTAGTTATGGTGTACTCTTGGTATCCAAGCAAAAACTGTCCCTTAACACCCTTACTTTAACTTTAACTGATAACACCCTTACCAGGGTGAAACAGGGAATAGATGGCAATTGAATAAAGAAAGAATGGCAAAAGTAAGACCAAACGAAACAAATGAGCAAAAAGGACATTGTAGAATATAAGCAATGGACAGGCAAAGGGTTTGCAGAGACAATAGAAGGCAGGCTGAAAGAGTAGGCAACAATAAATTCACTGAAGATGAGATTGAGGAACATAGTTGTGGATTGATGAACGTGGTGTGCCAATTTTGTAACTCTTTAAACTTCCAAGCTGAAAGACTGTTAGATGGCCAATTCCAGAGCTGTTGTCATAAGGGTAAGGTGATTCTGCCTCCAAGAAGACCGTTTCTAGAGTATTTGCAGGATTTGATGATGAATTGGAACAACGAGCATTACCAGAACTTTAAAACAAGCATTCAATCGTACAACAGCGCATTGTCTGTTAAGCAAAGATCATCGTGATGAGATGTATCCATCATGGATCATGTAGAGGATTGAAGACAAATGCACCATGCATGGAAAATCATCAATGTCTGAAGAAATATCCGAAGGAGTTTACAGAGGAGACACTTGGAAATGTTGATGGATACCCATTACGTGGAAGAAGACCAGGCAGAATGGCTTCAGTTTGTAATGACACAGTGGATAACAGAAACGTGGTACCTTATAACAAGTAGCCTATTTTTGCCCATCATTTTTTATGGGCTTTTACATCAAATAAATAATCCCAGTTCTTTTAGCCTTTCCTTATAAGTCATGCTTCCCAGATGTCTAATAATTTTTGCTGTTCCTTATTTCACTCTTTCTAATTTATCTATATCTTTCTTGAAATGTGGGGCAAAAACTGGACACATACTCCAGCTGAACTGCTGGACTGCAAATCCCAGGGACCTCATGGACAGCAGGAAGAGGAAGTGCTAGAGAGCCATGCTCTAGCACCCCCTGGCTTCTGGCCTGAGCCACTGCAGGTATGTGGCTACATTTCCTGAATCAAAGGTCAATGTGTGTCCAGTTGTTTCTCAGTTTAATCTTTGCAGCTTACACTAACCTGCAAAGACTGAATCAATTCAGCCTTGGGCTTTTTGACTCTCTGTACTTAGCCAGGGAGACTGAATGCTGCTGCTAAGTCTCCAGCTACTAAATGCCACCAAACTGTCCTCAGGAGGCATCTGGAGGACTCTGCAGACCATAGGTTGCTGACCTTGGCAAGCCTTATTTCTTCAGACACCCACAATGATGTCATAGTTTTTTTGAGCAAGTCCCACTGTAGCAGGGCACTAAGGTGCCTGCTACTTGAAAAGTAGGGATGACCACCCAGGTGCCAGTTGCTGGGGCAACCAGGGGAAACAAGTAGCCAACACCTGCGTGGTCAGCTGACAGGAAAGGGGCAGGGCCTGACTCTTATATAAACCACAGGCGGAGGCCGGGGAGGGCCCTGCCTGCAACCAAAGGAGAAGGAGCTCTGCCCTGAGTAAAGGAAGGAAAAACCTGAATGTGGGTGCAGCTGGTGATACGGGTGAGAGACAGAGCACTTGTGGTGTGGCTTAGAGGATGTTTTTTCCATGAAGCCTGAATTTAACTTATAATGCAGAGGCTTGTGGTTTGTGTTTGTTGTTTATACCGGAGGACCGGGTGAGGCTATAAGGGGACAGAGGAGACCTCATAGGGGAACCAGAACAGTGTAGGAGCCCCAGCCCCGGGAGCAGGCTGTGAGCAGCCCCAAGTGAGGGAGCGGGCTGCCAGAAGGCCCCAGAGAGAGAAGGCAAGAGAGACAGACGAACGTCCGGTCCATCAATGAGGCTTGGGGTGTGGTAAAGGGGTGGTTGGAGCTACGCATAGCCCATGAGGCAGGGGTGTACCTGAACACCTCGTACTGAACACTGGTCCGGTATACCGCAGGAACCGTAAACAAGAGGACAAAGGGCAGCCTCCCTATGATTTAGAAGATCAAAGATGTGGTGGACGAGATTCTGAGGGTGCTTGGAGCATGCTTGGCATGGTACGGAGAGGGGATCTAGGGGCAGCATGGTGACCCTAGGACTCCCGTCCTGCTACACCCACCTTTCCTAAGAATCCCTTCTGGAATCTTACTATAGTTCTTCTGTGTTCCTGAACTGGGACTTTTTTCTATTTGCAAACTGCTCCTGTAGGGTCAGCAGGAGATGGGGCTGGAATTCCCTGAATCAATGATTGTTTCTTAATAAAGATGAAGTTTTTGGTGGTGGTGGGTGATGTATCTTGAGGGATGACTTTTTATGATACTCTTTTCCATGCTACCTGTTTTCCCAGGCCACTTGAGTTATCCCACTGTATCTATACAGTAAACATCATACTAAACAGGTCAGGATATGACATTCATACATTATTACAGAGGTGGTCCAAATCTGTCACACTCCGTTGCTAAGTATTACTGTACTGAGATGGTGGGGAAAGGATGCATCCAGACAAAAGAACCACCTCACATGGCTGTGTCTGCTACTGTAAAGCATTTTGTTTAAGAAAGAAGAAAGTCACACTAAGAACATGGATAGACAATTATACTGAAATAAAGTCATAGTGTGGGGACTTACTGCTCTGGAGCACAAACTTGTTGGACCAGTGTAACTATTTCATTTTTCCTCTCTCATTCTACAGTAAGTGAAGCTAAACTGCAGCAATATATTCACTAATCAAGCTGAGGTAGTTATATCTCCCATCCCTGGAAATTTTCAAGAGCAGGTTAGACAGACATTTGGCTGAGATGGTGTAATAAGGGGGGATCCTGCCTTGAGCAGGGGTCTGGATTAGGTGACCTCGTGACATCCCAGCTCTGCGTTCCTGTGATCCTATAATTCACGTGCTTCAAGATAGGTATTAGATGGACAAAACAGTTACTTGATTCATGTGCACCAGGCTAATTCTCTCTCTCTCTCCCATCGCCCCTTTTAGACCAGTCTGTTTCATTTGTCTAAACCCTAAGATGCTCTGCTTGTTAGAAAAGAACCTTTATCCCCAGCTCTGTATTCAGCTCCAACCATAAGACTAATGCAAAAGCAGTTGCTCCCTTTAGCAGGCAATGTTCTGGAAGAGCTTAATATAAACAAATGAGTACAATTAATGCAAATTAAAGTGGCATATTCCATTACAATTTAATTATTAGAAAAAGAGAAGACTCAAGGAACCTCTCAGAAATGAAATGGCTTTTTTACTTTTGCATGCTAATATCGAAATAGCATAGTAGTTTGCCAAAGCTGAATGGAAGGAATAAATCAGTGGCTTCACTGAGGTATGGATGGGTTTTCAGCAGCACTCAAGGTTGTTGACACCGCATCTCCAGCCAGCTTGGGGATGGCAGCATCCAGGCATGCCCCACACCCACACACCAAATCTAAACATTCATAGTGTCTGCCTATGGTGTGCTTCATAGTGTGCTTTGTAGTGGGGAAGAGCCTGGCACACCTTTACTGTTTAAAGTAGCCATGAGAGGCACCCCAGGAGCAGCACCTTTGTCGAAATTACCTCTCTGCATCTCCTTTCCCTTCTCAGTGAAGGTAGATGTAGCAGGCACTTAGAAGCAGGCTTTTAGAGGCATTTCAGCAGGTTTTTAGAAGTGAAAAAAACCCCAAACACCGAAGTAGCTGTTTATGCAGAGAGAGGTGTAATTCTGATTAGGCAGGCATTTCCCAACACTTGCAAGCTTCAACTCTGCAACTTAAGTTAAACCCCTAAGCACAATTTTTCCAAACACGAAAATCCAGAGGTAAAGAATGCTCAATATCTTGGGACGGTGCACTCGGAAGACACTGGTTCAAAAGCCTCATCTGCTTGACTTGGAATCTGCACCATTCTTTTATGAAAACACTCAAATCACCCAGAAAAACCAAGACTGGATATACCGGGTAGGTCTGTCTCTCTTTGTCCTGTTGAAGCTGTTTTACTTCGCACAAATAAAAATTATAGAGATGGGGAGAGAGAGAGACTGACTCCACAGGCCAGTGGTTAGGACACTTACCTGTTGTCAGGGACCAGGATGTGGGAGTCAATCTCAAAGGTTAGGGGTAGGTCCCATGTTGGGAGGTTAACACCAAGAAACTAGAGTAACCAGAGTTATAAAGACAGGAACAAAAGCTATAATCCGGAGCAAGACAAGGGTTAAGTGCTGCGAGTCATAATCAAGAAAAAGACAGACTTATACACAGGAGCACAAGAACCAAAGCTGAGATAAAGTACTACCTCAAAGCAGTCTACAAGCTTCTAGAAAGCTGTTTGGAGGTAGGCTTTACCTAAGTCTGCTAGTTGTAAGGGTGTTTGAGGTGGTGGGTAGCTTCCTGCAGACACAGCACCCAAGGGCTGGCCACTGCTCAGATAAAGGGCATGCCAGGTTGATGACTTCTAACTGGAGCATTGCACCAGTGACATGGGACAATGAATTTCCACAGTAGGAGGAAATTCCTGCTTCCTCCTACTGTGAAGCAGGAATCAAATACTGCCTTCTATGTTCCAAGAATGCTTTAACTACTGGGCTATTTTGGCATGGACTTACACACACACCTTTTGCACCAGCTGCATTTGGCTTACACATATTCTTAATGCACCTCCAGACACAGGCTGCTTTATTGAGAGAACACCTGGTCTGAGGAGTCCACTTCAGAGCCAGGTATCCAAACAGCATATTAGTTGTGGGCCAGCATGCTGCATACTCACCAGCAGAAACTTTGGCAGTTACCATGCCAGTAGCAGAGCACTATTTTGAGGAAGGTACATAGAAGCACTTAAGGAGGATCTGGGCCTAAATGACTTGTCCAAGGTCACACAGAAAGTCAGTGGCTGATTTCCAGCCAAAAGTTTTATCCACTAGACCAGCTCTCCTCCCTATTTGATCATTTTTCTTTCTCATATCTTATGTTAACTACTGAATATTTCATTTTTAATATTTGAAAAGCAAGAAGGAGAGAGGTAGAGAACAGAGAAACCAGAAAGGATGACACAGGCTCAGGAAAGTTGAAGTTATACTGCTGAATCATAATGATATTAATTACAGTGTGAATTGACTGGGTGCAAAGCATTGGAATGGACAGGGGCTTAGACTGGCTATGAACACAGAATGAAGACTCCTTATTCAGCTCATTGATGCCAATGAGATGATTTTACTGTGAAGGAACAGGCCCCAGATGAGTAAAAGTTGATCTGTAGAATGGCAGTTCTTTGCTAGCTTATCCTGAATTAGCTTAATCGCAAGAGACTTTGGGAAGCCTTTTATGTTTAGTCTTTTGATGTGTTCAGTAGACTCTTCTGTAGGAACAGTCAAAGGAAATCGTAAATGGGGAAAGTCATATAGTCAGCCATAGAAATGGAAGATATTGTAAGATAAGGTACCAGCATGTTGCTTGCTGCTGCATCAACACTGTTCTCCTAATCCCTGCTTTCCCCCCACATACTCGTATTAGCACACAGGTTTTTTTCTAAATCAGATTCACAAAGGAACGAGGGCCAGATGTAAACTCCAAAGTCAGCAGAAAGAATCCCACTTAGTTCAAAGGGAATTGGATCAGACATTTTGTGGAATATGTCAAAGTGTAATTACTCAGTCAGCTAAAGAAGTTATGTTCTTAGTTCTAGTTATACTTGCAAATAGTTGAATGTACTGTGAACAGATGGAAATGTTTTATCAAATAATAATAATTATTATTATTATTAAAAAAGAGTTGTTGCCAATAATTGGGTTTGTCCAAAGCCTATCCTAATATGTACCAAGTTTGAGTCAGTTTCCTTTGAAGTCAAGAGGACTTATGTTATGGACTGATTCAGTGGGAACAGGACTGGCCTGTGTGACGCAAGGCAAAATAATTGGATAATGAGACCTATGTAGGTGCTCCAAGTTAAAGCACTATTATAAAAACAAGTGAGCAATATTTGAAAGTATGGGAAAGATATCACCTATTCCCACAGTGGAGAGTTCTAGTAAGTATAGCTACTTTTTACCACCATAATTGTTATGCCATCATAATTTTCCTTAAAATTGTTACTTTTTTGGTATCTTGCAATAATCAGTCATAGCAGCAGCACAAAACAGGCTGCCTTGGGGGTGGGGGTGGAGTGGGTGGGGCGTATTTTTTTTAAAAATCTGTCAGTTAACCAAGAAGAACAAGTCATAATGCTCTTAAAACATATAGATACATTTGAAAGTGCCATGCTACAGTTACAAAGATAACTTGTTTCTGAATGTGGAAAGAGAGACCTGAGAGAAGGGGAGAAACCCAAGAGTGACACATGCCTGTGTTTACCTTAGATAAAGTGGAAGATGCCAGCGTGGAAAGGGGCTCTGTGCCGCACTTTAAGTGAGTGCTTCCCTGGATCGGCTGTGGGAAGGCCCAAAGAGGGGCCACAGGGGAGAATCCGAAGCATCAGAAAAGAGAAGACACTGGAGGACTCTTCCCTGGGGAAGTGTGTGCAGCCGGCGATAGCTGAGGAGTATAGGCTGTGTACAGGGGCAATTGGAGGATCACTGAGCAAAACAAACACTGAGGGCCAGAATGCAGACAGACACATGTAATTAACAGTCACCTCAGGCATGGCTCAGGTGAGTAGGGAATTGGGGAAGGGCTGCTCAGTGTAGAAAGCAGCCCAGAGGGACTTGTCTGTCATTGTAAAAATGGTGTACTGATTCATGAAAGAAGCTGTCCAGAGGGGTTGGTCTTCCACTTAGAAACTGGAAATTGACTTGTAAAAGAAGCAGCCTATCGGGGTTTGCCTTCTTCTTAAGAACTGTGAATTGATTCATGAAGATTCCCAGAGGGGTTCACCTTCTTTCTAGAGTCCAGAAATTGATTTCAGTTCAGGCATGCTGTATGCCAGTGGAGGAAGGGGTGTTTGCCCCTTTTTCCCTCTCCTTCCAAGACCTGAATACCAAAAAACACAGAAAGTGGTAAGGGTCAGGTGTAGGGGGGGAGGAGCCCCACGAGAGACTCTTTTGGCAGACCTAAGGTGTCACTTGTTGGAACTAGCTCCCCAGCAGATGTAAAACCATAGTTGTGGCAGGCGAGTGAACACCCTAGAGCAGCAGTTCCCAGTCTGTGGTACGTGTACCATCAGTGGTATGCAGACAACCTGTCAGTGATATGTGTTAACAGATTTATTATAATTACTTTATATGACAAAAGTTTGCTGGCTGTACTTAAGGTGGAACTGAAAACTTTGCTGGTAGTACTTAATGTTGTATCATTTTAAATTGATGGCATGCAATCTATTGGTTTGGGAACCGCTGCCCTAGAGCACCTGATAGTTCAGTTCTCCCTACCATGTCATCATTTAGTAGAAGGATGCCAGATTGTAGGGTACCTAGTCCCTACCACACCTATTCACGACACTGAACATATGAACATGCAAAGCTAATTAGCCAGGATGTAGCCCTGCACAAATGCGGCCACGCTGCTTCCAGTTCTGGAGCTGGTGTGTGCAGAGCTAGCTCCCCAGCTTGCAGCATGGAATTCTCAAAGTATAGACACATCCTATGTTTCCAACATATAAAATTCCTACAGGCCAAAGACTGTTTCTATTCATAAATGCATTAAGTTACCAGCGCTTATGAAATCAGTGCTATTTGGACCCCCCTGAGTCTAATAGATGCATTAGGTGTTACTCCATTTGCAGGATACAATTCTGTATTTATTCTCAGAGCAGACTGAATGAATTGACCTCCACACAACACACAACTGGTGTCACTGGGCTCTTCTCTAATGGCTTAGCAGTCACTGTATTCACTCAAGATGTGAGATACCTGAGTCCCTTTTCCTTCTCTGTGGGTGTGTCTACAAGAGACATTTACTGAGGAGTTGCCTAATTAGCTCTTCAATAAATTTCTCAGCATCTACATACATGCTCAGGGCTATTAGGTTGGAGTAAATTAATGAACTCCACAGCAGGGTAGTACTTCTGGATACAAGTACTATCCAGCTAGCACGGCATGTGTAGATGCTGATGCAGCTGTCTGTGGCAAGAGGGTGCTTCAGTGTGGGGGCTGCCTGCCAGCTAGCCCTGCACTGGAGCACCCTTGTGCCCCATCTAGCCTTTTTGCAGAACACTAAGTTGAATTAGAGCAACCCTGGGCTAGCAGGCTGACCTCCCCCAGGCCTCCTGCCAGCTGGGCTGCTCGGCTCAACATGCTGTGGTCCTGAGTGCATGTGTAAATGCGGCACCCAGGAACAATAAACTCCAGTGCAATATGCACCAGAGTTTATTGCATTGCATTAATATGCACAGGTAGATGAACCCTGTGTGAGGGCTTTTAATACACGTTTCCCATAAGAATCTAGTCTAGTTTAATCTGTTACCAGGCTACACCACATGACAAGGTTAAGGTAATCTCTTTCCTTCCTATTGAACCTATTCTACTTTGCACTGACTAATGAACTCATTGGGACAGACCATAAACATGACACTATAGCTCAGTGGTTAAAGGTCTAGTGGGAGGAAGATGTGGGTCCCAGTTATTGAGTTGATAAATATTTAACAGTGAAGTTTCCCATTGGCTAACTAGCACCTCAGCATGCTGACTTCTATGGATTGCATATGGAGCCTAGACTTCTAACTTTTGAATTGCACTAATGGCAATTAGGTGCCATGAAGCTCAGCATTGTAACACTTAAGCCACTTATGTGAAGCTATCCCAGAGTGTTTCAGACCCTACAGAAACAGGATTTGCTCTGCTAAAATCCTGGTTTGATCTTTTCTTTATTATTATTTTTTACTCAAAATAGCTACTTCTAATCTGAGCTAGCATTTTGAAACGATTGCCAATTTGCTTGCTTTATATTCGTGTCTGCACTTCCTTTTCCCACTGTTAAAATGCATTTGAACAACAGTTGAGCCCCTGATTATGCTTCTTCATCCATCCAGAAACAAAAATTTCACTTATTCCTTAGGCTAAGCACAAACTGACAGTACATTTCATGTCCAGTCCCTTGGAAATATTCAATACATACATAAACAACAACAGAGGCGCTCCAAAGCATCAGGAATATTCATGAGTTCTGACGAGGGTCACCCTATTCTTGCTAGCATAGTTCTAGTAGTGAAATAACTGAAGTGGATAATAGTGAAAAGGGGGTGACAGGGCAGAAGGGCCTCTTAGACTTAATGGCTAAGTACACATGTTCAAGAAGCCCAAAATGGAAGCACTTCAGCTTTCAAACTTTAACCACCACCATTTATGTCAGGAGGAAGCAGAACGCATGTTAACCTTTGTGTGTGGGGGGGGGCAGAAGCAGGGGGTTGGTGCAGGACTCAGAGCCTGCCTGCATGGTCTGAGTGCAGCAGATAGGGGAAGCTCTTGCACACTGCCCAACGTGCCCCAAAGGCACCATTGTCTGCCAAAGACTCCCAAGCAGAGCCGAATGGCCGAGCCACCTGAGTGACTGGCAGGGACATCACAGACTCCCACTTGGACTTCATGTGGCAGCAGCTCATCATGGCTATGAGCCATCAGCTTTCTGTCCAGCACATGCCACTCAGTGTAACCTCTGCCCACCAAAAGTACGTGTGTATGTGTTTTAGATGCTTGGGTTCTCTCTGTGCGTGTGCGTGTGTGTGTGTGTGTCTGTCCCACATGTCTGCGTTCTGAGTGTGTGTGTGCATATGTGTCTTGGATGCCTATATTCACTCCCACACCAATATTGGTAGCTTTGGCCCTGCACCATGTCAGGATATCTGGATTGATGCATCCTGACTGAGTAGCTCCTCACCTCTATGGACCAGGAGCCCTCCCTAGATGGGTAGTTTGGAGGGCCCTACTAGAGGGCCCATGTACCCACACCCTCGCACTGGGCTATTGGTCTCCAGCCCTGGGATCCTCTAGCCCTGCATCATGGGCACCACTGCCCACAACCCAGGCTGCCTGGGCACCATGCTCCTTCCCCTTTCCCTTCCCAACCCCCCCCAGGGGCACACAATGGGATGTGAGGGAATGTGGCCCAATGAAGAGATGTGCCTCAGTTTAAAAAGTTGCAACTGCAAAACTGTTGGTGTGTTTCTAAACAAAAACTGTGCAATGTTGCCTGCTCTGGAGCTTGGAACCTCTTCTCAGTTAACACTGAGAGAGTGGGGAAAGACCCTGCCTGCACCGGGTGGTTATGCCATTGAGGAGGAGGAAGGAGTTGGGCAGCTGTGGGAGCTCAATTTAACAAACGCAAAACCTTGGGGTGGCCAGGATAATGCTGTGTATGAAACTTCCACCCCTCAGTTTAATTAAATGTTGTAGCTGCCAAACTTTTTGTGTGCATAATAAAGAAAAACTGTGGAACAGTGCCTACTCTAGAACTTGGACCAGAGCCCAGGATACTGCCTTTTCTCACAGAGGTAGTACTGCTCCCCTGCAGTGGGACCTGAGCCTGCAGTGGCCTGCGTGATAGGCTGGTAGGACCCCCTTATACCCCCCCATTTTCTTTGGCCCTGTAACTACACTAGTGGCTGCCAGCAACTGGTGGTAGTGAATTGGCCCTGGAAGGCAGGTTGAGTCAATGCCAGCCCTGGCAGCAGGTTCCAGGCAGCCTGGACCCCATCCCTTCCCAAACCGCTGCTCCCTGGAGCAGGCCCCACCAGATGTCTTCCTGGCTCCTTGGACCATAGGTCAATGGCTTCCACATGCCATATTTTTTGTTCCGGGCCCCCCTAGATCCCCAGCAAATTCCTATCATAGAATCATAGAAAATTTAGGGTTGGAAGGGACCTCAGGAGGTCATCTAGTCCAGTGGTTCTCAACCTTTTTCACACTGGGACCCATTAGCATAACTATTATCTTGCCGTGACCTACACCCTCCCTGGCTCCCAACCCACAGAGTGTCTCTCCCCCGCCCCCCTTCTCCTCCAGCTGCTGCATCCAGCCCCCTCCCTCCCTCTCCCACTGCTTTATACTGCTCACCATGGCCCCCTGCTGTGTGCTGGCTCCATGCAGCCTTGCAGCATTTCCCTCAGACCACCCTGCAATCCTTTAAAATCTTTTTGCAACTCACTTCTGGCTTGCAACCCATGGGTTGAGAAACACCGATCTAGTCCAACCCCCCAGTCCATTCCAATCAATGCATGGTGGGGAGCGTTGCCCCACAGTCACCATCCATGGCCTCTCCTGTGGGACTCAGGCATTTAAGGGAGAAGTACCTGGAGTGGGAGTCTCTATGGCAGCCTGCCCCACCACTTTGGCATAGGAGGGCAATGGCTTTCCTGCAGGAGGCGGCGCTGATACCAATCAGAGGTGTTCTAGTTGGATCCCAATGGTCTTTGACCCTGTGCATAAACTCCTTATCCTGATGGTGAAGTTCTCTTAGGAAGGGATCCATCATTTTTCCAGCCCTTTATGTGCCCCAACTGTCTGTTTGGTTACAGCTGTTCAGCACTTTCTTTATGATTACCACACAATAAGTGTAACTTCGTACTTGGCCAATGAGTATGAGCCTTTACAAAATTGGGAATTGCCAGACTGAATCAGACTGGAGATCTATCTTATCCAATGTCTTGTCTCCAGCAACGGCGAGTGTCAATATTTCAGAAAAATGAAGAGGAAACCCTCTACACTAGGCATTTACGAAGTAATCAGTTGTGAGTAGATGCATTCCCATCTAGGTCCAAAATAAATCATGCTATGTATCTTGAAAATTCCCCTCCTTGGGCTGTGGCTTTGCTAACACAAACCTCAACAGAAAACAGGCCTTCACCACAGGTTTGGCTACTCAGAGCTCTTCTACAACTTAAGTCAAGTAGAATTTTGCTTTTACCCACAGGGTCTATTCTTATTTCCCTTACAGCCAGCATCTATTAATTAGTTGCATGTGTTACTGTAAAACAGCAGAACTGAAATTAGCTTTGCATAGGAAGGCTCTAATACCTATTAGGAATTGAAGAAAATCAAGAGAAGTCTCCAGCCATGGTGTTACACCTACACACTAGCTGAAGTTCCAGGAGAGAGTGTTACATTTTTTCAGTCAAAGGGAAAAAAATGGTAATGCAAGACAGAATAATGAATAATGAAAACAATGTATTTACTGGACTATCATCAACAGCAACCTAATTAAAAGGCTTGATTCTAGTTGCAGGTGTCTTGTTTGAACAGAAACACACCAAAATAGCTGATGATTGCAGGAAATAAAAGCAGCATGAAGCTGAGGAGCATTAAAATAGGGGAATTTTTTCTCATTCGCACAGGGGATGCATGTGTCGGAAAAATGAGTTGATAAGCTATTTTTTGAAGGAAATATCATAAAGAAAACTAAAAATTGTCAGACATTTTGCCCCAATAACAAAATGTACTTTTATTTATTTATGCTTGCAGATTTTTAATTTATCTAAGGTTGCTGTTTAGTTTGTGCTTAGAGAATAGCTTGTTATGCTAACAGCCTTGAGCTCTGTGAATTCTGTTTACTGTGTTATGAACCATACCGTGTTTCACATTTTAAATGCTCTGTTCCAGGTTCCACTTTCCTAATTTTGTGCTCACATGCTGAATGTGAAATAGGCTGCATGAAAATTTACACATTTATAATGAGTTATCATCTCTCTCTGAGAATAAAAGTTAGGAACATGGTGCTCTTTCGGTATGTCTCTAATCTTTCTGGATAGGGGAGAGAAATGATTAAACTTATTCTAAATCATCATAAGACTGTTGAAAGACATCCTCCTCTTTCATTTCTGTTTTGTCCTAGAAGAAGCCAGCAATTGAATCTGCAGCTGTCTCATGGCATAGTTAAAAGCTATAAATCTAACCTGATGCTCCCAAATATAATAACAGAGTTATATGAAAAGGTTGTTTATTTCCTGATAGTTACTGACTTGCTTCCAACAGGAATGCTTGGAAGACAGAATTTGCATTCTTGAGCTATATGTTTTGAAGTGAGTCCTAGCATTGCCAAGCAGACCTCTAGTTGTGCCTACCTCTGCTCAGGTCATGGGTGTGTCACCAGATTTGATTTCTCCCGAAAGTGGGATTCATAAGTATCTTAGTGCATGCTTGCAAATGAAACAGCCTTCACTGTAAATTGGTAGAATGCTGTGTATGAAGATTACTTTGTTTTATTGTTAATTTGATTCAGTTAGTTTAAGAATTACAATAAAAATTATATTGAATTATGCTGTTATTTTGATGGCACAAATAATCAAAATAAATAATGTATAATACTCTTCATAGCACAGCTCTTTTTATAAAAAATGGAAACATAGGGGCCTACTTTTTCCTTGAAGGTTACTAAGTGACATTACATTTTCTTCCTACATCAGTTAATGAGATGCTTACCTCTTCTCTTTCCCCGTCACCTCTGCATATTCAGCCTAGACTCTTAAAATCAAACTGGCTTGATTGATAGCCACTGATAACCCTAAGCCAACTGATTTATATGTAGATGTGCAATGAACCTGTACTCCTCACTTGGAGTACTGTACTATATAAGATGAGTAAGCATTTAAGATTCCATGTCAGCTTTCAGAAAAGAAAGGGGTGGACAGTTGGGAAAAGCCTCTTGTAACAAGCATAAATCTGATCTGCATTTATTAAAACACAATGAACACGGATCCCACAATAACACATTCAGAAAACCACTTTTAATGGTAGAATGACACCTCAAATGAAATTCTGAAGGAACTGGAAAATGGATAATTCAGAAGTTTTAGATTAAGTATCAGGAAAAAAGGAAACTTTCTAAATATATGGAAAGTGAAGTAATAGAAAAGGCCACCACAGAATCCCCTTCACTCTAAGCACAGATTAGACAAATATTTGTCAGAGATAGTCTGCCACATTTAATCCTGCCTCAGCGCACCAAGAGGATTAGATAATTTCTTGAGGTCCTTCCAGCTCTATTATTTCTAAGGTACCAAAACAGTGTGCTGTTCATAAGAAGGGTTAATTTATAATGAATGAGGCTGCTATTCCCATAGTCTGTAGCAGCAGCAACACATTCTCAGGGAGAGTTATTAAATGATGTCATGGTTTTAATCTGATACCCTGATGAAAAGCGTGGGTGAAGAGGGTTATTGTAGAATCAGACAAGAGTTCTCCCCAACTTGCTCATGCAGTTGCGATTTATGATCAGTTGAATTTTCTTACTCTTAGCTATGTTTTCTTTTAATTCACCTAAGGCTCCAATATTATTTGCCAAATACAGAAGTGGTAATTTAATATATTTGCCTTTAACAAAGAGAAGGCCCATGATGAGATTTTCAGGAAATGTTTCATTCCATTTAGCCACTAGCATTTTACAGACAGGCACGCTTTAAGGGGAAGTCTGTATTACTTTTTGATATCATGTTTTCCAAATATATATTTCAGAACCTGGTGGAAAAACTCTAGCAATCGATTTAGCTTTCAGAGTGGCTGATTGCATGATTCTATATTTATACAGTTCCTTGAATAAATATTTTTGCCAGCAACTTTATTTGAACTGTCTAAGAAATTTCCAATGTTTTGGTAGTTTTGAGGTGATGTTATAGCCATGATGATCTGGAACATATGTGATAGATGAGGATTTTTTGGGGGTAGTGTCTTTTACACAATTGCATGGCTGGACTAGATTTAGGCAAGCTTTTGGGGACCACAGTGCTCTTCTTCAGGTCTCTGGGGGTGTTTTACACAAGGGGGGGGGCACTTCAATTAGAGAGCGGCTCTGAGAGCCACTTTGATTAAAGTGCCTGCAGCGTCTCATGTATCAGAGCCCCCTCTCGCCATTTTGAAGCACGAGGATGTTGACACACAAGATGCAGAGGCTGGCTTGAGTGTGCTAATTAGCATGCTCCAAAAGACTCAATTAATCAAGTCTGCTCTGATGTGCTGTAATTACAGCATGTCAGAGCACCCTCCCTTCACATGTACAGGCACCCTGAGAGAGAAGCAGACACAACTGAACTAAAGAAGCAAACATGACTGAACTAAAGATTGACTTGTGTAAAACTTCATATGCAAATATGTTACATATGCTATGTTAAATACGTATGTGTTACATATGTAGTTTTATGCAAGCCCTTTTTCCATCTGCTCCTTAGTTATATGTCCACTATGTCTGCTTCTCTCCCAGAGACTGGAGGAAGGGCACTGTGATCCCCCAAAACTTGTCATTTCTAATCATGTAGTTGGTTAAATAAAAGATATCATCTACAAAAATATTTGCCTCTATAGAAATCTATAGCACTTATCCCATGGGGTGCCAGAGTTTGGGATTTTTGTGGGGGGGTCTTTATTCCTCATCAGGAGAGAACTACTCATTTGTATTTACCACACAACGGTAGTATACAGACTATACATACATACTGGTCCTGGCTATGACCATAAACTGCATTCACCTGGAGGACCTGGTGCCAATGTGGTGGGGTTACTCATGGCAGGGTAGCTCCTATAAAATACCACAATGCTGAAACCTTCAGAGTAAGGTAAGTATAGGGTGCCTCAAAACCCTAGCACTCATTGCCTTGTGGGTACTCCTTGGTTGGAGAAAGGCTAAGGGACACCACCCTGACAGAAACATGCCCTCGCTGAGGTGTTAGGCAGTCAACAGCAGTTCTTATATGTTGCTCTCTGGCATAAGCTACAGCCATTGAGGCACTGAATATCTGGACTTGGTCTGGCCTTCAGAGTCTGTCTCAGGAGCTTAAAGTGGGGATGATAGATAGTGGGCAGCCTCCACTCCTCCATACTCTTGCCTAAGTGTATGTGTTGAAAGTCGTGGTGTGGTCATAGACCTCTTATGTGTACACCATGGCCTTGACTATCGGTTGCCTATTACTATTACTATATTTGAAGCCATTTAGCACTGAGGTTACATTAGGCTGTAGACCTGTAGACATTAATAGGAGCATAGCCACATGCTGTTATGATTCATAACATATCTTTTTAATATTCAGAACTAGTCATCCAAATGCTGGCTTTCCTTCCTTTGTCTGTGTAATTCCTTATCATAGTGATCTAGGCCATTGCCACATGTCTAGGGGAGGGTCCTGACATAGTTACTTGGCTTCTGCAGCATGGCTACCAAGAGCCTTCATATGGAATACTGTCTGAAGAGATTTTATAAGAATTACTGACAGGCTCTATATCCAGTTTTTTGTGGGACTAGGCTGAATAATCTGTACAGAAAGAGAAACCCGTAGAGGTATTCTTGTCATTCACATCCACCATTTTCCTGTATGACAGGATGACTGGGCCAGAATTTGACCAATAAATAATGGTCTGTGGATGGAAATATTGATGAGTTATGGATAAGTTCTTTGTATTAAAGAGCACACAACACATGCATTGAAATAGCTAAAATAATTTGAGTAGAGCTTCTAATTCTTGTATCTTATCAAAGAATGCAAACTGAAGTTGTCCTATTTATATAACAGCCTTCCATAAATACGTAAGCTATAGCGTTGTTTCTAAAATCCAAATCAGCAACTGAGAAATGGAAGAATATTTTTAGTAAGCATCTCCAGGATAATAACTAGGTTCTTAAAACACACTATTTAAACTAAATTTATTTCTGGGGTTTGGTTTTGTTAACACAGGGGAAGAAAGATAGTTCATCGCAAACCTCCTCTTCAGGCTTAGCTGCTTCAGTGGTTCTTCCTTCAAGACTGTTTAGCCAATATCCTGACCCTTCTCCCTAGCTACTTACTTCTACCTCCCTTATATTCTTGTAGTCCAAAAGTCACCTACATAAATGATTTGGCAGAATTCAACCCTTTCACTTCTAAGAGGATGCAATGTCCTAGGCAAACCCTGTGACAAGTTTAATGTTTGCTAGGGAACACTCTTTGTATCCTAAACCCCTCTCTCAATGCTCCTAACACTCTTTGGGGGCTAAAACTTACTATTTTTGGTACCAGCTTAAAGGCAATTATTTTGGTGGCTTCTTTAGTAGCCCTATGGATGGCGGAAATATTTTTGGCAAATGGTTGAAACTAAGAGTTGCACACAATATACTCCAGAGCGGAGCCACAATAGGGCAGCCCCATGCCTGGGACAGCCACAATGCATGGGGCAGTTCAGATGGGCACCATATTGGCTGTGGTGGCATGATTAGCCACCTTTGTGGTGGCGGCTATTTTTGTGTCCCTGACAAAGCTGCTGTTTATGCAGCTCATGATAGCAGTCACTCCTTGGAGTAGTTTTGATATAACCACAGAAGAAGGAGATGGCTGTATCAAGTTGCAAAAAAAGACCAACAGTATTATACTAGGGTGTATTAACAGAAGAGGCACTTGCAAATCAAGAGACGTGATTCTTCTGCTGTGTTTGGCACTGGTGAGCTCTGGAGTACCACACACAGTTTTGGGCCCTATACTTCAAACAGGATGTGGACAGGTTGGAAGAAGCCCAGAGAGCAACAAAAATGTTTAGGGCCTGGGAAACATGACTTACGATGAAAGGCTGAAAGAGCTAGGGTTGTTCAGACAGGAGAAGAAAAGACTGAGGGGGGATTTGATAGCAGTCTTCAAATACCTGAAGGGTAAATATAGAGAGGGCTGAGATGGGCTTTGTCTGGGGCTGTAGGGGACAGGACTAGGAGCAATGGCCTCAAGCTACAGGAAAGAAATTTTAGGCTGGACATGAGGCACTTTCTGACTATAAGGGTGGTCAAGCATTGGAACAGGCTACCTGGGGAAGTTGTGGAATCTCTATCCCTGGAAAATTTCAAGAGCAGATTGGACAGACTTTTCTGTGGTGGTTTAATCAGGGATGATCCTGACTTGAACAGAGAGCTGGACTAAATGACTTTGGGTACGTCTACATGTGGTGTTATGCTGCTGTAGCAACATGCTATGGTGATGTAGCATTCGCAGGCAAGAACCATGATACCAAAGCTATGTCACCATACCAATACACTTCTCTCATTATAGTGCATTGCTACGGTGATGTAGCAGCTAAAAATAACCATGTGCCACATGCATGGTGCAGTATGGGCTATTACTGCACCATCATTTAGTACTTTGCACCATAGGGACACGTGTAGACATGCCCCTTGTGAGGTCCTTTCCAGCCCTTCATTCCTGTGACTCTATGAGCTGCACTATAGTGTTCTGGTGTAGTTCAAGGTTAATCAGATGTTATGGGGTAGATCAAATCCAGGAAATTTTTCGGTGTGGTAGATGATGAGGTGCTTGTTGAGGATATTCTTCTTTCATAATACTCTGCATTGTACCACAGGGTCAAAATGAGGCCTGAAGTGAAGTCTGTGTTGCTAAACCATAGCAGTCTGCCCTTGTATTTCAGTTAGTATATCTGGGCTAACATAAAATAACCAAAGGTAACAACTCAAATTTTGCTCTTCTTGGTAGCTGTATGAAATGACACCAAAGAGTAGAATTTGATTGTGCTGGGGTAGCTCCAGATCAACATTAACACTGCTACAGAACTGGCCTGGCATCCTTTGGAAGGAACAGCAATACAGATGTGAAGTCCTGGTGCTTAATAATTAGGAAGGTGCAACTATCTCACGTTTGCATTTTTCCCTCTGATGCAAATGTTCTACCCTGTAGCACTGAGCAATCCAGAGCACGGGGTCTACACAACCTTCCTGAAGGATATTTAGCATTATCTTGGGCCTGATCATTTCCCCCAGACTCAGGCAGTGGATCTGGCACAAATGGAATCAAGGATCACATTCTTCTCTTTTTCAACACAGGCAGTTAATGACAGCTGGAACACAAGTTACTCAGTAGGATTTTCTCTGTCTCTAAGTATTCATCTTTTAAGAATTCTGTATGTTTGAGTATACCTTTCCTTTTGAATAGCATTTATTTTCTAAGATCAGAAGCTCTTGAAAATGGGTCTAGGCCTTGTATATCTTTGTATACTGTATAGCTCTAGATAGGAGCTTCTAGTTACCACTGGTGTATTTATGTTTTCATTACTGTTATAGTTCACTGATTCACATGGGATGCATGCCTTTTAATTTGTTATACTGCTGTGTACTACATCATTCTCTATGTCATGGATAATAACGCAATGGCATTTTATGTCACTGCCACCTCACAGTAACCTAACCAACAACCCAAGGGACACTATAGTGTTCTTCATTTTCTTCTTCTTTCTTCCTTTTCCTCCATGTATATTTTCCCTTTCCTTCCTACTTTCTCACCTCTTCTCATCTACTTTCTAGAATTTTGCTGCACATTCATTCCCAGAGGTACCCAGATCACAATTCAGGAAAAACTGGAAAAATCAATTATTTTGATGCTTCTTTCTTTAATAGAAGCTGGAAAAAAACCCACATAACACACAAAAAAGGAGAAAATAGTATCTATAGTCCTTGCTTTGATTGCCTTCTTAGATAGTGCAGATATATTCCTTTGAGCACATTTTCATGTTGTTCAGTGATGTTGCTAAGGTGCTGTGCTATAGTACTTCCTTTTGGAAGTACTAAAGCATGACACAGTACGGGTGGTTACTGTGCCTTGCGTACAGAGCACAGTTAGATTTTGCTGCTATGTCGCTGTAGCTGCATGCTATACTGGGGGAGTGCGCTGCTATGATGAGGTTGCTGCCAATCACGTGCAGACCCATGTGATCACTACATCACCCTTGCATGCTGTGCAGTGATGTAGCGGGTTGCTATGTCACCACAGAGCGATGTGTAGACGCACCCTTTGAATATAAAACATTTCTTTAACCTCTGTGCATCAAGATAGTTGCAAAACCCCTTTTTGTTTCTGTTCCTTTTATACCAGGTGTTTTCTGCTCCCACCTAAATACAGTTGACCCAATCCTGCACCTGTGGAAATCAACAGCAAAACTTTAATCAACTTGGCTTGGGAACAGCCTCATTCCCCACATGCTTATTCCAACATCTGGCAGCCCTATCTTCTGTCCTGTCCTGAAATATACTGTACTTTTCCCATCTCATTTCCTGCACCAGGTGGGGGGCTCTATCAAGATACTACTTTTAGATCCTTTCCATTTCATCTCTATTTTCTTGCCTGCTGCTGATTTACGTTCCCAGAATACAGTGCAACATAAGAAGATACAATAGCTTTACAATGCTAATTAGATCTCTACCTTCCAGTAAGGGGGCTTTATAATGTTAAGTGACAGTTCATCATGTTTCTGCTCGAGTTTTGTATAAAGTATATCCACAGCTCCTCTTTACCATAATGATTCACCTTGATGTCAAGCCAATGAATTTAAAATCTGCCTCCAGATAATGGGATCACAGTACCAGGTCATTGTTTGACCTCAGAGAGACCTGAGCTTTCATATTCCAAAGTACAAGTCTGCACCACCTTACAAAGCAAGCAAATCCAAGGCTTCTCTTGGCTAAAGTTTTAATCCATTGTGGTTTTGCAGTTTCACTCCCTGCAGTTGATGCATTTGCTATGAAAGGTGTGATGAAGAAGGCTCTCTTATTGAATCACTTAAGCAATCACACCTATTGCTCTTAGGGGAGCCTTTGATTCTCGGTTAACTAAATGCTACCACAATCATGTCAGGAAAATGAAAGTTCCCTAGGTCTGTGGCCACAAAAGTCTTCTGGTTGGGTTAAATCACAAGTTTTGCTGTAATCAATAAAGCAAGATTGCCTGAGAGTTCATTATGGTCTGAAACTCATAAAGTAAATACAATTAGAGAAAAAATTGGACTGCCTCAAGCTGAGCCCTTTATGTGAACGAAAAGGCAAGTACACTTGGACACATAACAAACAGCTGGTTCATATTTAGCCTCCGGCACTGGTGGCTGCCAAATCGTGAGAACTGGGGGAAGGTTCCCTGCGTCCTTGGGAAGAAAGCTGGTACAACCAGAGGGCTGAAGGGGTGAATAGAAAGTACTGATAGTCCACTAGCAAAGCACTATTTCTGGTGTGAGCTTTTCAAAGCAGAGGGACTGGAAAGGTGGGGAGACCCATGACACTTCCCTTCTGAATTCCCCGAGGTGCCAGATAAGGCCTTTTACCTGAAACAAAGCAAACCAGATCTGCCAGTTAAACAATAGTAACAGTTTTTGAGTGGAGTTTAATAAGGCTAACTGCTTAATTTATAGGAAAGTAGGGATAGAAGGGACCTCACAAGTTCAACTAATCCAGTCCCCTGCTCAAGGCAGGATCATCCCTGACTGAATCATCCCAGCCAAGTGTCTGTCAACTTGCTTTTGAAAGTTTCCAGACATGGAGAAGTCACAACTTCTCCAGGTAGCCTGTTGCAATGCCTGGCCATTTTCAGAAAATTCCTCCTAATCTCCAGTCTAAATTGTTCCTGCTGTAGCTTGAAATTGTCCTATCCCCTACAGCCTCTACTTCTTAACCAGTCAATGGCTTTATTAATTCAGCCTGGTCTATTCCAGAGGCGGGCAAAGTGGTGGATCTGGCTAGCGCCTGGACTCCATTTCCCAGCAGCCCTTGCCTGATTCGCTGCGGCTGGATACCGGGAGCAGGGGCACTATGACAGTGCGGGGTCAGCGTTTCCATGAAGACCAGCAGCACTGGTAGGGCACGCAGCTGGGCAAGGAGCTGATGTGAAGCCGGGGCTGGGATTTTGCAGTGGTGACAGCATGGTCTGGAGCTGGGGCAGAGACATGATCCACTGCTGCATGCCCTTGCCCAGGGTGTGCAGGCAGCAGATCACAACTCTGCCCCAGCTCTGGACCACGCTGTCACCACTACAAGATCCCAGCCCTGGAGCAGGGAATCCACTTATTACCCTTTAACTACCAGGCCAGAGTAATATGCTCGGTCTCTCTGGCCCAATGACTATTAAATTATTCCCTGCAAGGTGTAACAGCTTCAGCAGAAGAGACTAAAACTGTCCTTCACTCACAGAAGCCTACAGTCTGGTGGCTAAGAACCACACTGGGAGAGGCAGGAATTGAACCTATGTCTCTCACATCCTGCATGTCATTCTAACCACTGAGCAATTGGATGAAAATGGAGTTGTCACCACTACCAGTTCCCACTGTGGAGCCTGATTTGTTAGGCCTACTCTGCAAATACCTATTGTATCAAGTCCCTCAGGCACAGGTACTTGGAGTAATGCCCTTTTTGGATCCCAGGTAAGTTAGAAGTGACGTAAGGGGATGCGCAGCTCAGCACTGAACTGAGCTGCCTGTGGACATTCCCAGAAGCAGAATTTTAGAACCTGATGAACTTAAAATGCTGAAAATGTAGTCATCTTTGCACCTGAAGCAACTCCAGGTGCAAAGTTAAGGATTGCTCTTTTGGACCTAAGTGCCTCAAGGAGCAGTTAGATACAACTCAGATGTCTAAGTCCTGTCACAGATCAAACTGTAAGTCACTACATTGCTCAGTACCTAGTGACCAAATATTTTCATGAAGGTTCATTGTATTCTACCACTGTTTTTATTGGCTGTGTGAGTATGGATTAGGCCAAATCAAGACAGGTCAGTGAGCAATGAAAGGGCCTGGGGAAAGCCCTAGATTGGTGTCTTTTCACTGTGAAAGCGAAATACTTACTTAGCAGCCCCTAAATAAACTAGTAAAGTGAACAAGCCCAGACCAAGTAAAAGGAAGGATGCCCCAATTGGCAAACTTAAATTGAGAAAAAACATCAGAGATAGCAATAAAATGGGCCAGAAAATTGTGTCTTACCACATTAAGTGATGCAGACAGTGTGAAACAGATGCTATTTCAATGTCATCAGCAACCTGACAGGCTGAATAAATAATCGTTGCCAAGAAAAAATAAAAGCATGTACTGTCAGTGTGGGTGGTTGCCATGATTGCGGTGCCTTTGGTTCAAATGCACTTACCAAGACAACGAAAAAGAAAATAAATGTGGAAATGGCTGAAGGAAAACAATCAGAGTCTCACAGATGGGCCTCCAGCATACAGTAAAGGGTAGCTTTCTTTTTTCCTCACTGGATTTGGAGGTTAACAATAGGTAACAAGAGATATAACAAGGCGGGGTTAAAAGGTGGGTGATAATGGGTAAGGCCAGTCCCCCTACCCTTCCCATAAATAGTAGGAACTTCCTGCTATGGTCAAAAAACCTATTCTTGGGGAAAAAACAACCACTGACTGTATCTGCAAAAGGGTTTAGGCCCTAACTAACTCTTGCCTAATTGGAAGCTTCTACACTTGCATTTAAGCATGACTAAATTTAACGTGCATTAAGTAATTTTTGGCAGGTGCCTATGCCAAGTGAACTAACTCTAGCGCTAAACTCCTGCATGTGTAGACACCTGCCAAAAATTGCTTAATGCGCATTAAATTTAGTCATGCTTAAATGCACATGTAGCAGCTTCCATTTAGGCAAGAGTTAGGGCCTAAGCCCTTTTGTGGATCCAGTCAGTGGCTGTTTTTTCTCAAGAATAATTTGTTTGTCCATAGCAGGATGTTCCTACCATTTATGTGAAGGGACTAGCCTTACCCATTATCACCTACCTTTTGACTCTGCCTTGTTGTTATAGCTCTTGTTACCTACTGTTAACCTCCAAATCCAGTGATGAGAAAAGAAAGCTGCCTTTTACTATATGTGGGAGGCCCATCTGTGACAGACTGATAGTTTTCCTTCAGCCACTTCTACGTTTATTTTCTTTTTCATCATCTTGGTAACTACATTTACTAAAGTTAGTGCCAAGTTCCTGCAGCCCTGCCATGTGCCCCTAGTGGCTGGGCAGACCCGGCACTAAAGTTAGTGCTGGGTGACGTCTACACATGTGTTAACGCACTGTAATTAATTGTGCCTACATTTGACACCTGCACATAATTAACCCAATTTCACCATTTTAAATACTCATTAAGGCCTGCACTTGTAGATGTGTGCCTATAATGCACATTAAATTAGGTTAATGCACATTAACATTGTGTAGATGTGCCTGTTACCACTGTAGGTATTTAAGTCCAAAATTTAGATCCTCCAAACCCCCTACCCAGCTACCCATGAAATCACCTCAATTTTTGTTAATAAGGTCCCCTAGGCACCCAAGATGCTTCAGGGCATACTTAGAACTGCCATACTCCAACCAATGAAAATGAATATCTAGGTGCCAACCCCAGATATAAGCCCCATTATAGTCCCTAAACCAGATATCTTGTCAGATCAAGTTGGCTGTCTCTGAGAATCTCTATCATGTCAGGCCCCCTTACAAAACATGATCAGAAGAGGGGACCATGTCTTCACTAGCTCAGTGGTTAGATCCCCCCACTCCCCACCTACGCTATGGAAAAATTAGGTGCAATCTTGCCTTAGGGCAAACCCATCTCCTAGGTAAGTGTTATCACCACAAGACCCCAGGATTTTCTGAGGTGGGATACCTTTGTGTTAAAGCTGTTCCACTTTGCTCTCCACAGGGCTCTGGTTCTCAGCAGGATGGCAAAATACTGCAATGCTCAGCATCATGACAGCTAGGTCCCTTTTTAAAAAAAAAAAAAGCTAGCCCTTAGGCCAGGGGCAGGCAAAGTCTGGCCTGCAGTGGACTCCATTTCCCAGCTTGTGTCACTGCAACCAGTTTCCATGGAGACCCCAGTAGCCATGGCACCGACAGTGCAGGGCCAGAGTTTCCATGGAGACCAGCCCCAGCAGCACTGGCAGGGTTCACAGCTGGGTGGGGAGCTGCTCAGGGGCTGAGGCTGGGATCTTGCAGCAGTGACAGTGTGGGCCAGAGCCAGAGCCAGGGCAGAGCTGCAATCTGTTGCCTGCACACGTAGGATCTGGGAGGGCGAATGGGGGTGCCCAGTGCATGCAGAGGGCAGATCTCAGCTCTTCCCCAGCTCCAGACCACTCTTTCACTGCTGCAAGATCCCAGCCCTGACCCTGCCAGCAGTACGGTGTCCATGGAAACCCTGGCCCCATGCTGTCAGGGCATGGCTGCTACTGGGGTCTCCATGGAAACTGGTGACAGTGACATGAGCAGGGGCTGCTGGGAAATGGAGTCAGGCATCCAGACACCATTTGGTTCTGC
Organism: Crocodylus siamensis; assembly: GCF_052110815.1. Taxonomy (NCBI): domain Eukaryota; kingdom Metazoa; phylum Chordata; order Crocodylia; family Crocodylidae; genus Crocodylus; species Crocodylus siamensis. The sequence goes on along the minus strand of NC_143397.1, from coordinate 236,366,008 downwards.
CATTTTGCTCATCCCTGCCTTAGGCCACCTTCATCTGCAGATACTTGCTGCTTGCCGCCTTTGTTGTTGAATAAGTCAGTTTCTACTGATGTCAATGAATGCAGGCAGAGCAGACAGCAGCTATTAAACTGATGCTGTACTTGACTTTAGTTAAATGCCCAATTACAGTGAATTGTTTCCTGTTTGGAAGTATAGTACTAGTTTCAATGGAATGAGAGGCACCTACCTAATGGGAATTGTCCCAGTCTCCAGGAACCCCCATGTCCCAGCTTCTCCAGTGAAGGAAAGCAGCATGTAACTATAAACCTAGAAATCCACGAACCAGAGAAACCTCCATAGAGACTGAAAGGAAAGTTGGAGGACAGTAACACTTGATTTCCAAAAAGACCATAACTCTTTGGACTTTCATCACTGTTTCTTTTAAATTTATCTAAACATTAGAAGATGCAGCTACCAAAGCTTGATGAGTCCCTGCTCTAATAAACACAGGAAAGTCCACTTAGTCTGTATTCCTGCCTGCCTGTATGGGATGTGGAACTTTTTAGGGCTTTCTGCAGCCTAGTTCTTATAGTCTCATATGGTTGGAAGGAGTCCCTGATGTTACTTAGTCCAACCCCACTATTGCTAGAACTCCTTCTCCTTCATTTTGGAGACTGTTCCACAGCCCTTCACAGATGAATTCTATCCACATATTGTGTTCATTCTCTTATCCCACTAGCTTACTTCTACCATGCTAAATTATTTGTATTCCTCTGTGATTCCTCTGGAATTCTGTTACTCTGTGTGCATTTAAATGACAGTTTTCCAGCTGGCCCCCAAGGCAGCCAAGAAAGGAAGACATGTGAGTCCAGGAGGAGAGTACATACTAAAAGGTACATGACTTACTGAGATGACTGTTGTGCTGGAAGGGAGTAGGTCCTGGTTCTACCATGGATCTTTGCTCTCAATGGGAAAAAAACTTCCCCACTACCCTCCATTAATTTTTCTGGTGATTGTTAAATGCAAAGTACAATGGCTCAGTGTCCACAGGAGAGCCAGAAAGGGGGGCTGGACAATGTCTAACTTCTGGTCTTGTGGTTCCTTGTACTATACAAGGGAGTCAAAAAGAGACAGGTTCAAACCCTTTGTTGGTGAGGGGCACATAGAATTTGACCCCCCCCGGTTCCTGGGCAGCTGCCCAGACTACTCAATTATTGGGACTAACACATCAAAAAGCTTCTCTTCTCCTTACTTTTGCAGGGTTCACATATATGTAACTGCCCCTTGCATTGCACAGCATACTGCACATGCTCAGTATGTGTATGTAGGCTCATGCATCCATACCACAGGGGTAAAAGAATGGCAAACTATGTGAAAATGCTAAAAAAAGACCACATGTGCATCTGATTAAGTACTATTTAGGCATACAAATGTCATTATGTTGTTTATTTCAATTATACAGTTAGTTCTTTTAATATTTTTTTCCCTTTTAGAGAAAAGAGTTCTTAACTGAAACAAGACATGATCCATATTAAGAAGAAGAATCTCCTTCATCTTAAAAGAGGCAATTTATTGTGATTGAACAAACGCATTTCCCAAGAAAGAATTAGAATCAACCTGGATGTTCTTGGCCCTAATCGCAGTTTATTTGTGATCCAGGTAATACAATTATGTGCTTTCCTGACATGTCCTTTGATGAGACTAACATGAGATGTCTAACTATTAGCATATGGCAAACTGAATGCCATAGTCAGTCGAGATCCTCTCTAAAAGTACAGCTTGTGCAAGCCAATCAGTAATCAAGAGTGACAGCCATCAATAGATCTTTCTTCTTATAGTACTTTCTTGTTATATTTCTGTGGAATAGTGATTGTGTCTAAATCTCTCCTGCAGTTTATTTATGTTCCCCTATATCTTGTAATAATTCATACTAACACCATATCTACCTAGGAAGCTAAGCCCAGCTATGGCAACCTGATGCATGTTATACCATTATACCCAGCCTTTCTTCTAAACGTAGAAGTAGTACAGACATACTGGCATGGCATCACAAGCAAACTAATTATTATTGAGGTGGACTAGCTGGCACTAGCTCTCAACAGTGTGAATTAGCCCACTGAAGGAGCTGCTTATATGTGACGGCACAGCTTGTGGGTCAGCAGGCTGTCCCTGTGGAGTAGCACAGCACATTTACGACACTGACCTGCTATAAGAACATTTTAATCTAGATTCTGAATCAGGGAAAACAAATGTCTGTTGAGCTAAGCCAGAAACAAGCTGTGGACCAAGCCCAATGGTCTGTTAAAATGGGACAATTTAATTCACCCATCCCTGAACTCCAAAGGTCTCAGATTCTCTCTGTGATAGTTGCAATGATTTTGAATTAGTATTAGTCATGAATAAGGAAGTTCTCTCTTTTTGTGTGGAAACCTCACATTGCATAGTGCCCAGGTCTCCACAGAAAGGGCTGAGCTCCAATGTTTCATTGACCAGAAACATCGCTGGTCAGGGCCCCCTCTTTGGGTTTTTTTATGTCTCCTTCCTCCATATCTAAAATCATTAACTCCATGGACAACCCTCCAATACAGAAACCTGTACCACAGAAGACACAAAAGCTAAACTGTGACATTACCTTCTTATTTGCAACAGTCCCATATTCTTTCCTATATTCTTACTAGAGAAATATGTTAAATATGCAAATGTTGGGTGAAATTCACTTAACTGCAGAGGGCCAGAACAAGTTTTAGGCATGATTTGCAATCCATTTGAGCCCATGATTTGCAATCCATTTAAGCAGTGGATTAAACTTGGGCCAGTTTTATGAATTTCACCCACTACAGAAGTACCTGACGAGTCTTTCTTAGTTCTCAGGGATAAGTAGCACATTTTTCTATTGTATGTGCCTCTTATGCCTGATCACAGAACCTTGATTCAACCTTCTGAAATCTTAAAACTTGTGCCCACATGCCTTCCCCTACATAAAGTATGTACATCAATTACTTGCCAGCCTTTAAATTGTATCAGGCCTAAAGGATCAACAACACACCTGAAAGCACTCAAGGGGCATTGATCATATACAAGACATGAATAGTTTTTACTCAGAAATTTAAATAAATTTGAGCCCAGCTACCAGTATCTAGTGTATCCATTTGTGACAAAAATTTATTGGGAGGTGAGTAAAATACAAAGCTTGAGATTCCTGATTCATATATTCAGGTTACCAGCTTTGCTAAAATTGAACTGAATGCACTGGTGCAAAAAAAAGACAAAGAAAAAACAACAGTTACATATACAACAATAGTAGACACAGATATTTTAGTAACCAGAGCAGTTAAAAGCTTTCATAACAAACCTGAGAACATCTGCTTTGGCAAAATTTATTATAAGGCAAGTTTATTGATTTTAATTGAACAAAGGCTAAATTTCAATTGACCAAATAGCCAGTTTATGGTTTCCAATAAAAATTTAAGTTAGTTTCATGATTTAGGCTAGAAAAAGTCTGAAACTCAAGATGCAGATCCAAATTCTTGGTTTGGACAAAAACTTTTGTCTGCCTCCTAGATAGTAATGGGTGAGTTTACACAAGACACTGACTGTGCAGTAGTCAAAAAATACTGCATAGCAGTGTGTCACAGCATGGTAACTACTAATACACAACTGCGTGGTATTATTAGGCTACTGCACAATAGCATCACCTAAAAGACATTCACTGGTGTTACTGTGCAGTAACTCCAGTTACTAGGCATTTATTTAGTACTTGTATTAATAAGTACTAAATAAATGCACAGTAACAACTACACAGTAGCATCTCACATAGACGCACCCACTGTCTCACCAGCTAGGACCTTGAGAAGGTAAAATAGCTCTCTCACTCACAGTTATAAATTATGCTCTTTCCAGTCATTCCTTGTGGGCCAAGAGATGCAATATGTAAGAAGGGTCCACTTTAAGGTTGTTTTTCTGCCAGGAATTTCCCAAAGCAGATAGACTGAAGCTGGGGATTTGGGTAAGTACTTTATAGAGATGAAGCCAAATTCTAATCTAAATAGTTTTGAGGCAAAATACATCAGGCAAAATCCCAGTCTGAGTCTTAATTTAGTATCTGGTTCTAGTGTCCAAATACAGTCTATACTAGAAGTAGATGTGATTTCATGGCCTGGGCACATATCTCGGGCTATTTGTGGCTGGTCTCTAGTTTTGAACCCCGGGCCAGGCAGAAATACAGGTGCTTGGTTTTAAAATGTTGCACTAATATCTGTCATATAAACCAAGTAGTTGATAACAACACAGGTTGCCGTGTTTGATCATTGCGGTAAAACAATAAAGAGTTTTTCAGAAGGAGATCAGGCAGATAGGCCCACCTGGCAACGTCAGGAATCTGCACAATAGGCTTGAAGCAGGAGGACTAACCGTAACCTACCACTCCTGAGAAACCATGCTGTTTTACACAAGGCTTGCATTCTTAGGCTACATGCACTCCTGGCCCTTGAACTACTTCTTGCTTCTCTGCGTCTAGCTTCTCTGTGTGAGCCTACATTATAGCTCACTGAGACTGATAAATAATGTTGCTCAAGGCAATAAGATTGCAACGCATTTACTCCTTTGGAATAGCTTTGATGTCAAAATGGAGCTTCTAGCTTTTTAGGATTCAACTGGCAGTTGCATGCATATTGATATTCTTTTACCTTAGGCAAGCCAAGCCAGACACAGTTCCCTACTGTCCGATCTAAACTACGCCCCTTATAGAAAACCATGTAATGTAGATGGATTCTGCCTCGGGCTCTTTGAATGTCTGTACCTAGCTTCTATGAAGAACACTCCTCCCCTTGATGCAATGGCTTTTGAAACTGCGTTTGGGAAGTGAAGGGCTGGTGATCTCCAGGAGGGTAGTGAGGTCTTCACATTATTTTCAGTTTCTAGGGAGAAATGTTATAGAAACTTGTAACCATGTCTTTCCAACACTACCACACAATTCCTTGAAGGCTTACTTCCTTTACATGGCTCTGTTTTAACCCAGCCTCTTTGCTACTTTCCTGTGCAGGAGAACAGCTCCACTCAACACCCTAGATTGGTGTATAGCTAACGCTTTCTTCATAATGCTTTACCTAGGAGTTTTAGGGGTGTTTATCAGGACAAATAACTGTTTGATGTTTTCATTGAGGGAGGCTGCAAGCCATTTCTTTGCCTGCTGCTGGCTTGTACTTTAATTGCATGCAGAAGTTTGAGTGGAATCAAAGATTAAGCTGCTATTGCTTTTCAGACTGACTGAGGATTTTTTTTTTTTTTTTGCTGAAAAGAAAACTAGGTCAGGTTTGTTTCTCTGAAATGTAAATTCCCTATAATAGCCTCAGCCTGATGTCTGTCGAACAAGCATTTATGCCATGCCACTGTTGGAAGGAGTTAGACGTCTAAATACCTTTAAAATCTGGCCTTTGGCCACAATGTGTACAATACAGAATATTCATTATTTTTTTTCTGCAGAGCCAATATTAAGCGGATTTATCTACTGCAGTTCTCACCCCCTCTTCCCCCACAGCATGTTAAACATGAACCTGTTGCCATTTCAGAATAAGGCAAATATTAGCAGGGCCTTGTGATTTCTTCCAGACTCTTCTTTTCTCCTTGTTGCAGTTTTGAGATATTTGGACATCAGTTTGCCTTTCATGTGCAGCCCTTTTACACCCAGCTGAGGATTCCAGGCAGTGTCCTAAAGAGCAGGTTTAGCTCCCAGGTGCAAATGCATACGGTGCTGCTGTACTTAGGTATAAGCTCATACTTGAGGTGCTATCTTAGCAGGGATCCTGGCTTTTCCTGATAAAAAAATTGCAAATTCTCCAGTAAACCCCCCCGCAAACTCTTCAAAGCCGCCATGCACACAGGGGGTATGTCACCAGGGGATAGCAGACCTCACAGTGGCAGGAAGCTCCTCCATGCAGCTCCACTGTTTCCTGCCACGCTGGGTTGTGCCTACTAGGCTTCAGAGGTCTGGGAAGGGCAGCAGGCCCTATCCCACTCCCCGCTGGGGCCTTTCAGCCATGCATTACGATCCTGGTCTCCAAACCCCATGCACTGCCCAGCTAGGCAGCAGCCCCAGCCCCAGCCACTCCCTCCCTAGGGGGCCTCAATTCCCCCTACCCCCCACTTACCCACTGCTCTCCAGGCTGCATGGGGCCATGTGCACGAGCCCCCTGCCTCACCGCCCTCCTCCGGCGGCATCCTACTCCCTGAAGGCTGGCACGCTGCCAGCCTGCAGAGGACTTGTCCCAAAACTGCAAAATCCACGGGCTTTTCCAGTAAAATGAGAAATCCGTGTTTGCCTCTGGTAAAAGGTAGAACCTGTGGTTTACTGTTTTTCCATGGGAAACGGAAAACCCAGATCCCTGTATATGAGGGCAGACTTTGTCCTGTGATGTTTAATGGAGAAGCAGATGACACTCCACATTTTGGTTCACTCTTGTCCTTGTCAAGAAGGGGCCCAGTCACAGCTGTATTAAAGTCACTTAACTAAATTGGAATTTCTGCTGAGTTTTTTTTTAATTCCCTAGTCACAGAATTATAGAAAAATTGAAAGCAATTAATTAGGTCTCATCTTTAATCTGTCCCTCTTGAATCTATGCAGAAGCTTCACCAAATTTTTTCTAAGGTTTCCCTTGTCTAATTTGATTGACAGTTGGGATGCTGCCACCTGTCATATTCCTCGGAGTTGCTAGGGGCAACCAGGATTACATGGGGGGGTGGAGGTGGGGGGGGCTGCAGTTTTAGCAGACTGGCAGAATGGCTCCTATTTTGGGCTGCTGTAGAATTTCTTCACTAAATGGGGTAAAGCCAGCTATTAGACAGTGGTAACCACAAAGCTAAAAGCTGTTAAAAGACCCAGATTTGCTCCTGCAAGCCTCATCTGCGCCAGAGGTGGATGTTCCTTTTCAGAGACAAGCTTCGCAAAGCTGTGAATAGAGCAACTCTTCTATAGCACATCCATCTGCTCTTGAAAAGGGGAGAGAACTGGTGAACCACAGTTCAGACAACAGAGCAGACTGATAGAAAGAGGCAGATTATTCAATGTACCGCATGCTCCTACGTAACAGCCAGTTTTGGCTTAGACTGTAAAGAGATATGCTTACCTTATTACTTCCTATACAGCCTGGAACTTAAGTATAATTGGGGCATTTGACATTTTGGTGCATTTGGCAGGGCAGAGGGGGGAGGTGTTAAGGAGCAAGCACTCACCTCCTCTCACATGGGGCTGCTGCAGGTGGGGAGCAGCATGGACTACTGCTGCCTCAGTACAAGGTCCCTGAACATAGGCTGTTGCTGTGACAGTGGGAACAGTACCACAGGCTCCCTGGGGGCTGCCATTCTGGTGTCCCCTCTGATGGTGCCCTGCTCACCCTGCCCATGATAGGGAAGACTGCAGATATGGAGATGACTATGCCAGGCGGGGTGTGGTCACACTCCCACTTTCACATTGCAGCTCGAGTGTCAGCAGCTCCACTTCCCCATGACTGCAGACACCGGGGTGCCTGTGGAGTGTGAGGCCTGGCTGCAGCAGTGGACTGGTGGGGGACACCTGAGAGATGAAGCAGGGAATAGGTGAGGAAGGGGGTACCTGCCTGCCATCACTGCTGTTTCTAGCTTACCCGGGGAGTGGATGCATGGGGTGCTGTACTCAGTGGTAGCAGGTGGGTCCGTGCTCCCTGCCCCCCTCCAGGGCTTCCTCTGCCAGCCCAGGGTTTCCAGATGTGGGGATCAGCTACGTGAGGCACTGAACTCAGCTAGGGATGGGAGTTGATGGTGCACAGCCCCACTTTCCAGCACTTGCTCCTAGTCAGCAGAGGATATCCTGGGCAAGGAGCAGTGCTGAAAACGGGGAAACCCACCTGCAGGCTCTGCTGTCCCTGGAAGAGCCCAGCTCCTTATGCTGCCACCAACTGGAGCAGGGCAGGATACACCACGGGACTTCTGCCTGTGTGCCTTGAGGCAAAGCCAGCTGGGGAGAGGGAAGGGGGAAAATAGGAGAGGAAGAGAGGTGCCACTGAGCACAGAGGGGAGAGAGTTCCCAGAGTGGGGAGTGGTGTGGGGGAGTCAGACCTGCTTCAGGGACCCAAAATGTCCCCAACAGCTGCTGTCATGGCACAGTCTGCCCACTAGGGTAGGGAGGGAGCATGCTGCAACCTCCTCTTCAGCACTAGTCACATCTCTCACACCCTCTTTTGGAAGCACTAGACCCATCTATGAACATGCCCTAATAGTACCTGTGACCGTGCATGAAAACTTGGTTTAGATCTGTTGATGGACAATTTTTAAGGCCTTTAATGTGAAATCAGACTGGGATCTGGAATGTCTATGGAGTTATTTAGCCTGTCTTTCCTACCCAATGGAATACTCAGTTGTTTGTAGCATTGCACCTAAAGCCCTAATTCACCGTGGTACAGGTTTCCCTCGATTTATGCAGGTTGTGTACATACGAATTTACTCATATGCAATGAGCATGTTTAGACCCATAATTAATTATATGCAAGGTAAATTTCCTCTTATGCGATCAGCATAGGTACCCCCCCCAAGCAGGTAAGTCTGTGGGGGAGGGGAAAGGGCTGTGGGGCTGGGGCCACACTCACCTCAGCCCCTGCTGCAGCAGCCCTGGGAGCAGCCGACACCAGCTGCCTGCAGCCTCTGGGCTAAACTGTGCTCTGCCTGTCCCCCCACACCTGGGCTCCGCCTGTCCCATCACCCCAGCTCCTGGGCCGTGCTGTGCTGTGCCTTGGTGCAGGTAACTGGTATCAGCCGCTCCTGGGGCTGCTGCAGCAGGAGCTGGGGTGAGTGCGGACAAGCAGAGCACCGGGCAGCCGATCTGAGTGCCAGGAAGAGTCCAATGCCACCACCAGCCCCAGCCTGCAGTGGCAGCTTGCTGTAATCCTGTGTGCAGATCTGGGGAAATGCGCCGCCTGGGAAGAGCCTGGCACAGCCCCCCAGCTCTCCTGTGGGACATTGAACAGCAAGAGGCATGCCCTTCCACCCACTGACAGTTCCCTCTGCGGCTGGCACTAGCTGCTTCCAGGGCCCCTCCAGCAAGGGCTAGGGTGAGTGCAGACAAGCTGCCCCACACTGCCTAGTGCTGCTTGTCCGCACTCACCCAGCCCCTGCTGCAGTGGCCCCAGGAGCAGCTGACACTAGCTGCCTGCACCAGGGCATGGCGCAGCCCAGGAGCTGGGGTGAGTAGGGACAGGTGAAACCCAGGCACGGGGGGGACAGGTGGAACATGGTGCAGCCCAGCAGCTGCAGGCAGTTGGTGCCAGATGCTCCTGGGGCTGCTGCAGCAGTGGCTGGGGTGAGTGCCACTCTGCTCCCTGTGCTTTGCTCCCTTGTTTAGCCCCGGGAGCAGTACCCCTCTGCCTGCCCCTTCCCTAGCCCCAGCCTCACTCCCTCCCTCCCTCGCTGCCATGGGAGCCTATCCCTATTTGTTACATTATAAAGTGAGTTTGCTTTATGTGAATTTGTTTTATGTGCTGTTCTCCGGGAATGCATGTATTGCATAAATCGAGGGAAACCTGTACTTAAGCACGCATCTAACTTTGAGCACAGAATCAATCTTAGTGGCTGCATCTACACATGTACTTTACTGCTTTACCACTGTGGAGCAGCTGGCTGGAGCACAGTGCATCTCAGCATGGGGGCTTTGCAGCACATGGAGACAGGGGAGCAGGCCACCGTAGGCTCCCTGCTCCCCTATCTCCATGCTTGTTCCAATGCATAGTATTTTTGCATGCTTTGCACAGCTTTATTTTCTGTTTTTGTTTGTTTTCACTACCGGGAAATCCCAGTAGCAAATTTTGCACCCCCCCGCTGCAAATTAGTAGCATCATGCATGGTTTAATGTGCAATGAGTGAGGTTTGTGGTGCCACAAACCTAACATGCCTGTACATCTGGGTACACCCACTGAGTTTAGTGGAACAACTCATATGCTTGAAGTTAGGTACTTTGCAGATGGAGGGGCTCAGAGTGCTTTTTCACTTCTCATGCACTTGAAAAATCATGAATATAACTCAGATAACCAAGGAGGGTGGTGGGGAGAAATATGTTGGACCATTTGGAATTCTGGACATAAAATATATGCATCACCTATTTTATGCAGACATGCCAATACGTGTCTGCATAAAACAAGACTTTTTTATTTTACGAATTGGCTGAAGACTGGGTAATACAAGTGGGACATAAAAGAATAATGGAAGGAACAAGACATGACTGACTAAGTTGTCTTGAAGTTTTCTTACAGCCTTTGCGAAAAGAATGGGTTCTCAGTGTATAACTTTTTTGCTCTTGTTGCTTTTGTGAGGAGGTATTGCTAAAACAAAATAGGCTTAAAAATATCTTCTTTAAAACCAACACACAAGAATCACACACACACTAAATGCATTTCTAAACCAGCTGAATTATTGGGAGAAGATCACAAAAATGTCTATGTATAATTCCTGGTAGATTGGACAAAGAGAGAGAGAGAAAAGAAAAATAGAAAACTTAAAGGATAAAAAATATAACCTTTTCCCCAACATGGTTTTGTAAGTGTAATCATGTTCTTTGACAGAATATACACCAGATTACCCTTCAATAGTGCAGAGATAAATGGCAATAGCATGATGGTTGCAGAGTACATAAAGAGTCAATACTATGAATAGTGTATACATTTGTGAGAAATTTACCATATTCCTGACACTTGTATTCTACATGACATTTGTATTTAAGACTCCAGTAGGGAAAAAAGCATCTTTCCCTTAAGGCTGTTTTAGTTTAGCCTAGTACAGTGAGCAATAGATGACTGATTTGTATGATACAGTCAGACTACCCCATGATAAAAATGGCGTATTGATTCAAGGGAGATTTTAATTTAGATTAGTTCACTTAAAACGAGTAATAAATTGAAAGGGACTCAACAGGGCTCACATTCAAAATGACTTATCCTGGCACCAAAACCTGAAACCTTAGGCAAACAATAATTTTAGCTGTGGCCCTCACCCAAGTCACCTTCTTTAAATGATTAGATTTGTACAAATAATTGGGACAAGTGTATGATGGATGTTGTATCTCTGAAAAGAAAAATAAAAAGGCTCCATGGAGAATACATTAGAAAGAAAAAACATTTGTTATGCTGGCACCATGATTTAATATTAACAGCTCCCTATGTTTCTAATGCTGTGTTAAATATTTGATTACATCTTGCAAATGGGTATTGATATCTCTTTCCAAGGATTTATCCCCCACAAGGCAAGTTTTTTAATGAGTTATTCTTGTAGCAATTCCTTCAATATTATGGATATTTCAGTTTGCATGGTTACAAACCCACTTTGGATTACATATTTCTTATTTATACACTATATATGCATTTACTGCATGCATGCGTTACTAATATACGCACAAATATATACATCCACATCTTTTAAATACAGACATTATAGACATACATGTATATACTATAGTCTATAGGAGTTCCCTCTCATTCAGTTTTTTAAAAACTCCTGTTTTTTGACATTCTCTCTAGAATGCTTGTGTTAAGATTTATTCTCTGCAGTGTACTCAGTTCTATTATTGAATTTATTTTCTACATGTGTTAAATTGGGGATGCAAGTTTCTAAAATAGATAACAGAACAGAGTGAAGACAGATGGTTTTTGTTGATTCTTTGTCCATGATGATAACTTCCTATTTAATTTCCACCTTATTTCTTTTCTGTTTTTTTTAATAAGTTGTCATCTTAGAACTGAGGCTCTTTGTTCAGGGCTTAACTTGCTAGACATTCTGGGCATGCTTTGGGGCATTTAAGTTCAGTAAGTTACAATTTTTTTCCAAGTGAGCATGAGGTGTCTGCAGAAGATAACTTGCTTACATTAAGCAGGTCTTCCAGATTTATCGTAAAAGAAAGTATCCATTGAATGGAAGCATTCAGACCAAACCTTTCAGTGCAAGGCATGCAAATATTTAGTTTCTAAGTACTACAGAATATTTCTCGGGCCTCCTGTATTCTTTGGCTATCATATAACTAAACTATCATTCACTCGGAAAATGACCTCAATATATTGGAACTCTATGCTGTTGTGTAAATCCATATCTTTTCATTTCTCCATACTGTTTTGGTACATGGAATTATGAGAATTTTAATCCAATATGTACTTTTTTCCACTCAAGTCTCAGTTCTCCAAATGCTTTTGTGAGCAGAAAGCAAGAATGTGTCAACCGTAAATATTTCCAGCACTGCCATTGTAACAGCCACTCAAGCCAGCATAGGAAGAGACTAAAGACAGGGCTGGAAGTTGCATTTGCACCTTGCACTTTTTTGGGCCATGGTCTCTTTAAATATTTCTCCTATACAGACAATCATTTCCAGGTAACAATGTTTGGCTGGTACTTCTTGGAGTACTAGTTACATACTTTCTTGGAGAAAACACTTGCTAATGAATTCTTTGGTCTGAACAAGCCCATGGAACAACCTTAGAGAAAATAAATTGTATATTAAGGATCTCATAGACTGCAAGAAAAGAAAAAGGATAAATAGAATTTATTGGATTTAAATTGTTTTGGGGAAAAATGATAAAGAGGAATTATACAGTGATCATGCTGGAAGTCTGCTGTAGATAGTCCCGGGTTGGATTTGTAGATGAATAAAGATCTCTATAATATCATTAGAGAGATAAATACTACCAGCGTGTCTAAGTGCCACAGGGCATTTAGGTACCCTGCTCCTCTTAAAGAGGGGAAACTGGTAGGAAAGAGCCCAGGGCAACCAGTTAGCTGGTGACCCACACCTGCCAGCAGTTAGCTGACCAGAAGGGGCAGGGCCTGGCTCACATTTAAGCCGCAGGGCTGAGGCCAGACTCGCAGTTCCCTGCTGGCAGCCAAGGGAGAAGGAGTTCTGCCGTAGCAAGTAAAGGGGAGAAGCCTGACTGCACGAGCAGCTCCTAGTTGCTGTTATGGGATGGAGAATTCCCTGGTAGGGATTGAATGATGTTTTAGGTGGGCGGCTTAGATTTTATGTTATAGCCCAGGGGCTTGTGTTTTGTGTTTGCTGTTTAGAACCGGCGGTTTGGGTGGGGCTATCAGGGGTTGGAGGAGGCCTCATAGGGGAGCCACGGCTACATGGAGACCGAAGCCCCAGAGATGGGGGGCAGCAAGAAGCCCCAGAGAGGGGGGTAGCATTGATGAGCACCCAGTGAGGCACAGAGCGAGACAGGGCTGTGGAGAGCCCGGGAAGGACAAGGGGGCCAAAGTAGAATAAGGCCTAGACCAAATGATGTGAGTACCATCTGCAAGGCTTGGGCTGCGGTGTAGGGGAGGAAAGGAGCCACAGATAGCATCCCCTTTGCATCGGGGCAGTAAAATGGGCAGCCTCCCCCTTAATTAACATCTTCTAATGAATCAATTAACAACAAGGTGTGGCAGGGAAGAAGGCAGGCGGTTGCCCCATAACAGGTAGGCGGGATCACCAGTAGACGGACCCCGAAAAGGTACACCTGTCACAAGGGGGCAGCAAGAAGCCCCAGAGAGGGGAGCAGCAAGAAGCTCCAGAGAAGGCGGGCAGGGTCAGCAGTAGACGGATCCAAAAGAGGCAAACCTGTCACACTAAGATGTTAAGTATCCAGATATAGCTTACAGAAATAAATGCTTCTAATCATGGCAGGTCCTAGGTATTCCTGGATACTAAATCTGACAGTTTTCTTCACCAAACAGCCAGTGAACCAACAAGAGGTGATGGCTACTTTAAACTTGGCTTTGGTAAATAAAGACATTATAAAAGAACTGGTCATGAAAAATAACCTTGGGTTGAGAATCGTCAGCTGACTTGGTTTAAATGAAATGAAAAGGTAAATAAGAATAGGTCTAATGGCAACATGAATAGATAATGAATGTTCTTGATGTTAAAAATCAAACATTGATAAACTAATGGAAGTACTTAGCAAGTAGAACCACTGGACCAAAAAAATCAGAGGCCTGAATATTTAGAAGGCCTAGAATTTCTTTATGTCAACACTGCTAAAAGTATCAGGAACCTATATTCAAGTAAGGGGATATAAAACAGGGTCCAGACTTGGTGAACAGCCACCTCAAGAAAGATGTTAGGAATAATAGGATAACCTATAAAGAATGGAAAATGGGACTGATCAGCAAAGAAAGCTGCGTCAGGAAGTGTAGAGACAACATGAAAATTGAGGACATCAGTCTTATTTGCCAGAAGTCAAGCTGCATTAGGCCTCTGATATCATAGACTTTCTATTCCCCTGTTCATTGTGGTAGCCCTTCTCTACATGTGCCATCTGAGTTTCTCTTTCTTGAACATGAGTGACCAAAACTGTACAAGGTATTCCATCTGTGGCTGCACTAAGACTTTGTAAAATAGTGCTAATATATCCTCATCTCAGCAGACAGTACCTCACTGCATACATCCTAGGGTTGCATTTGCCTTTTTCATGGCCAAATTACACTGGCAGCTCAGACACTTGTAATCACTTGGTACACAGAGGTCCCTCTCCTTCTCAGCCATTTCCAACTTATAAGCTCCTTGCTTAAAGGTGATGATATTGTTTTTAGTTAAGTGAATGACTTTGCATTTTATATTACTGAATCCCATCTCATTTCAGTTAGTTCTGTCCTCAAAATCATCCATTTCTTTCAATATGATATCCTCTGCCTCTATAGTGATGATGCCATCTATAGTGATAGGAGTTAAAGACACTCCCTAACATTGGAGACTGAGGAAGTTGGAAATAGGGAGATGGTTCTTGAATAAGAGAGTGTCAAATGATCTACAGCTCTACAATTAAAGTTTGCTGTTTAGTTTTTCTCATTCCTGTATGCCTGTGTTTATTGAACCCAGTGATCACTACATCTCCCAGCCTTGTGTCAAGAGCAGATTTAGTCAGTTTCCTCCCTCTTTCTGTACAAAAGGTCATAGAATCATAGGTCAACTTTGAGGAGCTCCATTAGTAGTCTCCCTCCTCCTGATACTTGCCCTTACAAAACTACCTATTGCCATTTCCTCTGTACTCAGCTCCTTAACCAGCCCTACAGTTCCTCTACTAATCACCATCTTCTCTGGCTTCAGTAAAAATTCACATTTGGCAATGTATCAAATGTCTTAGTGAAGTTCAGAGAGAAATGAGTTCTGCTGCATTTCCAAATAATTCATATCTTATCAAAAGAAGACTGCAGGTTAGTCTGGCCTGATCTGTCCTTGTTAAATCTGGACTGCATTTTCATTTTCTTCTAGGTCTTTAGTCTTAAATCCTCAGCATTTTCTTTTTTCAAGGAGCAAAACCAAATGATCCTGACAACAGGTGTCAGCCTGCAAAACTGGCACTCACCTGGATACGTCAGTTTAAGAGGTGATGTATCAAAACAGGAAGATAATCCATTGCTAAATTATAAAATAAACACCTCTTATGTAATCAAATAGTATAGCAGGGCATTGGGATATGCCTGATCCTTTAAGAGAGCAAGCGGCCTGAGAGCTGCTTGTAGGTGGCAGGGGGGAGATAATGAGAGAGCCGCCTGATGGGAAGAGGGCTCAGGCTGGGGCTATGTAAGTCCGGAGCCTGCATGGGCTAGGTAGTTTCTCCCCAGCAACCATGAAGTGAGGGGCTCCTGAAGGGACCTGGCTTTTGCTGAAAAACTTTGCAGGCCTGGGACCAGAGGCAAGTTCCCTGGACTGAGAAAAACAAAGGCCACTTGCCTGTAAAACCCAGCCTATGTTAAACCCATAGAGGGACTGAGGTGTCTGCCAGAGGGTTGAGGTGCTTCTTGTTTAACTTACACTGGTAGTTTAGTCTTGAGCCCCGCTGGGGCAGGCTCATGGTCTATTCAGAGAACTGTCAACCCAGGAACTCTCAGACTGAGGGTAGGGCCCAGAAAGACCCTAAAAGAGGCTGGGATGCATACCAGAAGGTGCAAGAGCCCTGGGGAAGGGCTGAGCTGGGCCAGAGGGTCCCTGAGCTTAGAGTAGACTAAGCTGGACTAAAGTCCCCAAGAGCCTGGGGGGAGGGGGGATGGGACTGGGGACCAGCACATGTCTGGTCCATGTCATAGAGGGCGTTCCAGTTTTCAGCTTCTCTGTTCTCTATTGATACAAAACCAGACACCTTTATCTTGAAGGCATCTTGATTTTCTCTTGAAGAGAAAAATAGAGGACATAGAGGCACCTGGTTTTGTATCAATAGAGGACAACTGGACTGTCCTCTATGATGGCCACCCTACTCCACAGGGGCAGACGAGAGCTACTGCCTCAAGGCCAGGTCTGATATCATGGGCCTGGGCTAGAAGACCTAGCGGATGGTAAAGGGGCAGAGGCCAATGATGCCGAAGCCCCAGCAATGGAGCGATGATACTGTAACATCTGTGAAGCTTGGGACATGGTATAGGGGACAAAAAGGAGCCATGAATTGAGCCCTTAACCCTGTGGGTGCCCTGGAGGGGCACAGATATGCATGTAGCCCTCAAAGCTACAGGGGCCCTGCAAGGGCACAGGCCAGCCGAGAGGTTATATTGAGTTTAAGGGTCGAATCACAGCAGTTGTGGGGTCCAGAAGAGACCCAGTGGTACCTCAAGTGGACTAAAGCTCACTCTAAGGTCTGTGGGCAGCCTCCCTTATTCACCCTTTAGTAAGAGTAAGACATCGTGGGCAAGCCATTAAGGGAGGGCTATAATAGAGATTGAACCTTGCAGGAGTCACATGGCCACCAGGGGGCTTCACAGCCACCCCTGGGGCACAATCATCTTACAGATAGGAGAGGTCAGAAGGTGATCATAACAAATTGTTATGAGTGTCTGATCTAATGTCCCCCTGCCCCCAAGGCAATGGGAACCTTATAGCTTGTGAATTCTGTCTTGTATCTTGTTTCAGTTCATTTTCATATGAACTATTTGTCAGCAGTTTACTGGAAACTGCAAATATCTAGGTTCAGTTGTAACTTTGTGAAGGATATTATTAGGGAAGAAGAATTAAATTGCAAGGGAGATTATTAGTGCGATCAAATATAAATCAGTCCTTTTTCTGTCAGTTCCATATTTCTGCTATTTTCATATTGAATGAGGAGATTAAGAAAAAGCTTACTGAAGTTGTTCTACAAAAAGTATTTTGAAAGATAAGATTTGAGGTTATGTCTACATTTCTCCAAGGACTTAACAGGGAAGAAAATCGTTGAAACAAAAACCCATGTAGCCAGAGAAGGAGAGGGGCCTACATGACCAATGGCCATAATCAGAAGAGATACAGATTAGCAAATTGATCCTGAAGCACCCTAAAGTTTAAATACATGGATAGGTAAGGCTCTGAGCACAGGCATAACCACAACTGTCATTTTAGATCCTCCTCATGGTCACTCAAAGCAACATTTTCATACAGTGAAAATATATATGCATACAAATTCATAATATGCTAAATAACACCTGTAACTCTCACTGGCATCAGTGAAAGCAGAAAGTGCTTATTTGGAAACATAGTCCACTTATTTAAATGTCCACATATAGATTAAACAGTAATTATAGCCAGACATTTTTGGCCTTAATTATTCAAGCTCAGCTTGACAAAGCATCAGTACCCCTACCTTTTTAAATACCTGATTTGAAAAGGAAAATTCACAAACCTGAGTTTGGTCCTTAAGGTCTTATTTGGAACACAAACTGTCTGTGCCAAACAGCAACACCTTCAAAACCACCTTGGTGCTCCTCAGTGGCTACCTCTTGTGCCAGAAGCAGTCTGTTGTCACTCAGACTTAGGTGACTAGAATAGTCCGAGTACACCCGGGGGGTGTGCCCTGTCCTCCAATGACAGTGGTGGGGGTCAGGCAGGGTGCTGATAGAGGGGCCGGCTACCAAAGCAGTTTCCTCTCCTCTCTACAGAGCCAGGCAGAGAATAAGTGCTTAACTACATACAATTTATTACTATAATAAATACATATACTTAAGATAAAACATGAAATATTTACAATAAAGCTTAGCACATATAATATCCCACAGTCCACATAAACCAGATAACTTACAACATATATAATAATTATTAGATTAAACAAGATTGTTAAGGTTACAACATGATAAACACATCTGGGAAATCAACTTATATAACCCAATTAAGTTAATAATAGTGTTCCCTTAAACCTACCAAGTAACAACACAAATATACATATTAACACATTAAAACACATGAACCATTTAAACTCCCTTAAAAAATACCCATAGCAATATAGACCTTAACACAACAACAATCACCAAAACTCATCACCTCCCCAAGGGGTTTCCCAGGAGCACCTCCCCTTTAGGGCCCTGGGATGTGGAAACACCCCTCCCACAATGGAGGGTGGAGGCTGCAGACCCTTCTGTCCTGTGCCCATCTCCCCTGCAGGGCCCGCTTCCCCAGCAACTCATGCTTCCTCTCTGAAGCAGCCAAGGCTCATCCCCCGCTGGCCAATCCCATGAGAGACTCTTTCTAGAAGTGCCTTTAGCTCTCCTTGATGGCCCGGCATCCTGCACTGAGTGCCGAGGGCTCTCCCTCTCACAGGAGCCAAGCTCTTACATGCTCTGACTCCCCAGTCTCACACTAGGGGTCCTCCCCTTTCCCAGGCCCTGCTCTGGGCACTGGGGCTCTTTTAGTTAAAGGTGGAGCTGCTCTGCAGGGCTCTGGTTACTTGGCCTAGGGCCAGAGCTAAGTTGGGCAGCCGCGAGCTGCTCCTAAGGCAGGTTGTCCATGTGCCAACCCATGCACGGGGTGAGGCCCGAGCAGCCGCGAGCTGCTGTCGGGGCGTGTTCTCTGTGTGATAACCTATGCACCGGGTGAGGCCCAAGCAGCCACAAGCTGATCCCAGGGTGGATTCTCCGTGTGCCAATCTACACACCGTGTGGGGCCTGAGCAGCCTCGAGTTGCTCCTAGGGCCAGCTCTCCATGTGCCGAGCTGCACACTGACTACCCAGCCACTTGCCAGGTTCACAGGCTCAAGCTGCCTCGAGCGGCTACTACAGCCTGATCCCCGTGCGCTGATTCGTGCATCACTGAAGCTTAGGCAGGGTCCTGAGGACAGCAGTCTCCGGAGCACCTCTCTCCTCCCAGCGTGCCGAGCATGCGCCCCTTTTATACTCTTCAGGGGCTCCACCCCCGAAGTTCTCCAGACCTGGCTGGCACAGTTCCGATTCAGGTCCAGCTGCTCCTTGCCACCTCCCTTTGGAAAAGGGCGGGGCATTGCTTCCCTTTTGCTGCCTCTGGATTGGTGGACGGGCTCCACCAATCAAACAGCAGACCCTTGAGCCTGAGGCTCAACCTCAGCCCCCGAAAAGGTAAGTCTGCTACACTAGATTATGCTTAAATTGCATCTTAGATGCCCAAAGGATTTTTTGTTTTGTTTTGTTTTGTTTTTTAGATCTGGCTTTCCATCTCTGCCTCCATTACATTCTCCCTAGAATGGGGGGGAATAATGCTTATCACCCTCAAGAAGATGACCATGGATTAGAACATTGTTTTTACAGCTCATGGTACACGTCAAGACAGTATTATTATTAACCTAAGGATTCATAAGCCCTGCCAGCAGATTGCTGGCATGTAACTAAATAATACTAATTTGAATGAAGTGTTGCCATTATTAACTGGACACTTTGACCTATTTGTACTTACTGAAATATTTTTTCGCTTACTTTCTTTTGTTGTTTCTTGAGAAATAAGCATATCTGAGGGGAAGAAGACCCTCTCTCTACTCTAACAGAATTCAGAGACACAGGGTGTTCAATCTTTGTTCTGCAGCTCTCCACATTTGACTGAAGAACAAGTATATAGAGATACAGCTGTGACAAACAATTCCTTCTTTCTGTGATGTTTTGAAAGGGGTGTGAAGAGTGATTTTGACAAAAAGCCTTGCTTTACCTGTGACTGGGAAAACAGCATTTGCTTTAGGTCTGGAGGGCTTTTAGACTAAGTTCTTTCAAGCCACAAATGGGGAATAATACTGGAATTAGTCAAACCCCTGCCTCCCGGTGCCTGGATCAGTTTATGGCTGTGCTTCTTATCCTTGTATTACAGGGCTTTTCCTCAAAGATCCACAGCATCAGCAGTAAGTAATGCATGAAGTCCCTAAGATTGCTAAATTTCCATCAGTGATAGGAGCAATAGACTGCACACATGTGGCAATTAGAGGAACCACTAGAAAATGAGATTAGTTATAGAAAAGAAAATCTGCTGAGTCTTTTAGCATGCAGGCAGTGTATACTGCCAAATATAAAATAAGTGAGGTAGTTGCCAAGTTACCAAAGATCATGTCATAATTCATACAGCAGACAAGCAAATTAGCGAATGTCTTTTAACCGGGATATATTTTTTAAACAGGGCAATTTTATCTATATTTTGATGATAAACCAGATATGATTTGCTTGTTATTCATCCCCAAATTACTTGCTTACAACTGCAAATCCATATCTTTAGTATCAAGCAGAATTAAATTATAATGAAGCATATACAGCAAATTCACCAGGGCCCTAACTGAATGGAAGATTGACATTCTAAAATGAGTCTCAGATGTCTGGATAAGTCTGTTAGGATTTTGCACCTAAGTATACTATCCACTAAAGATTAGAAGACTTTTGCATGCATGTCTTATCCAGCATTTTTTTAATCTTGCAAATAACCATGTACTCTGTTTCTTGAAGGTTCGATGTGTGGAGGGGATGGAAGACTGAAATTAAAATGTTTCTGTTTAAACTAAGCAGATCAATAATCCAGCTATATTACTATGAAATGGTATGAAACACAGATACAGGGTTTGTGGAGTAAAATGTTTAAAGGACAAGAAAACTCTGTTTTCAGAAACATTTCTTATTATGTCCGTATGTACTGCAGAATCCCAGTATTCCATATATACAGAGAAGATTGTCAGATACAATTGGCAGCTGGTTCATTTTAAGCAGCAGCCAAGCACCAGAGTGTCACCTTTGAAAATTTCTCCCATTCTATATATATATAAAGGGCTTAGCCCCTCTGTTTGTGTGTCTGTCTGTCCATAATGCTGTTTAAATGCGAATAGCTTGAAAGAGATAGAACATTTGTGTCTTCAGAGAAATTTCTTAGCATTTGTTTAGTGACCATATCAGAATGATCCCAACTGGGAAAGAAGTCAGGGGCCAGGGCTGTTTCCACTGAGCTCCTCCTGGGAGGGCACCAGGAACCCAGTGCACTGGGGAGGGCAGAGGAAGGGGTCAGATGAGGAAAAGTGGGAGCTGGGCAGGCATGCACGGCAGTGGGTGAGCAATGGCAGCCCTGTCCTGAGCCCTGAACTGGGAAGGAGCCACCCGGGAACAGTGCGGAGGAAGCCCCAGGGTGTGGGCAGCTGTTGTGAGGCCTGGAGTTTGCCTGCCCTTGCCCTTGCCCAGCAAAGAGGCATGCAGGTGGCAGCCAGGTGGCAGCATGGGCAAGTCCGCCTCCAGCCAGCTGGATGAGAGCAACTGAGCAGGAAGGGATTGGTATCTTCAAATATTCAGCTTATATTTTTTAAGTTTTATAAATATTTAATGTATTTAATAAATATAAACAGTAAAATCTATCTGTTTGTTTTTGTAATTTGAAATTCATCCCTCATTCTTGATGGGCAATTCACTAGTACTTAACATATATACAAATGCACATTTTTAAAAGGGATTTGTTATTTTGAGTTAACTGCTTCTGGGACTCTGAAAGGGAGCCTGATTTTAAAGCTTAATTGCTTAATGTTACATAAGTCTAAAGGCTCTGAAAGATGTTACATTTATGGAGCAATTGCCTGCTAATTGTGCCATAACTTGCAACATGCCAAATGTTCAGCAAGATGTCACATGTTCATATAATGTGGAACATCTTTGTGCCTGGTTTGTGTGGCACCTTAAATTGAACAATATGGCATGTGTTTCCTGACCTGAAGCTGTCCCAGTGAATGCCAACAATCAACTGATTGTCAGCATTGAGCCCAGGACAGATCCTGGTTTAAGGAAACAACATCCCCCTTCCTGATCCCTGCAGTGGCATGACTGACATCTGAAGAATTTTACGTCCTCTGCCAGATATAGTGCGTCTTGCCATGAATGTTTAGGGGACATAATTCGTCAGAGCCCAAACACATCATTATATTAACATCTGCCACGGGTCTAATAGTTTGTGTATAGGAACTCACAGAGGAACCACAATTTAAACAAGATTCAAAAATGCTATAGATAAATGTAAAAAGCTCCCTGAAACAGCCTAAGAAGTTTGCAGATCAAATATTTATCTTTGAACTCTAAGGAGACGAATACATCAGATGAATACTGGGGAGGTAATCTTCAGCTGCAGGTGAGAGACTACACTGCAGTTACTGACTATCCAGGACTGTAGATGTATGCAAGCCAGCTTTAAATAAGCTAAGTTTCTTGAAATCAGGAAAGCCAAAGCATAATTGGAGTTGCAGCTAGCAGGGGATATGAAGGGTTTCTACAAGTATGTCAGCAAGAAGAAGAAGGTCACAGAAAGTGTGGGTCCCTTACTGAATGAGGGAGGTGACAGATGAGGAAAAGGCTGACGTACTCAATGCCTTTTTTTCCTCAGTCTTCACAGACAAGGTCAGCTCCCAGACTGCTGCACCAGGCGGCACAGTTTGGGAAGAAGCTGAGCAGCCCTCAGTGGTGAAAGAACAGGTTAGGGACTATCTAGAAAAGCTGGATGTGTACAAGTCCATGGGGCTGGATACAGTGCATCTGAGGGTGCTAAGGGAGTTGGCTGGTGTGATTGTGGAGTGGCTGGCCATTATCCTTGAGAACTCATGGTGATTGTGGGGAGGTCCCCAGGTAATTGTATGAGGGTAAATATAATGCCCATCTTTAAGAAAGAAAAGAAGGAGGATCCAGGGAACTACAGGCCAGCCAGCCTCCCCTCAGTCCTTGGAAAAATCCTGGAGCAGGTCCTCTCGGAATCCACTTCTAAGCACTTGGAGGAGAAGAAAATGATCGGGAACAGTCAGTGTGGATTCACTAAGGGCAAGTCATGCCTAGCCAACCTGATTGCCTGATTGCCAATGAGATTACTGGCTCTGCAGATGTGGGGAAAGCAGTGGATGTGACTTTAGAAAGATTTTGATACAGTGTCCCACAGTATTCTTGTGGGCAACTTAAGGAAGTAGGGGTTAGAAAAATGGACAGTAAGGTGGATAGAAAACTAGCTGGATCATTAGGCTCAACAGGCACCAATCAATGCCTCTGTCTAGTTGGCAGTCAGTATTGAGTGGAGTGCCCCAGGGGTCAGTCCTGGGACTGGTTTTGTTCAATATCTTTCAAGAGCTGGAAGAAGGGATGGATTGCATCCTCTGCAACTTCACAGATGACACCAAATTGGGGTTGTAGTAGGTACACTGGAGGGTAGGGCTAGGATTCAGAGTGACCAAGATAAATTGGAGGATTGGGCCAAAAGGAATCTTATGAGGTTCGACAAGGGCTAGTGGAAAGTCTTGTACTTAGGATGGAAGAATCTCATACACCGAGGCTTAGGACCAACCGGCTAAGCCGCAGCTCTGCAGAAAAGGACCTGGGGGTTACAGTGGACAATAAGCTGAATATGGGTCAACAGTGTACGCTTGTTGCCAAAAAAGCTAACAGCATACTGGGCTGTATTAGTAGAAGTGTTGCCAGCAGATTGAGGGAAGTAATTATTCCCCTCTATTCTGCACTGGTGAGGCCACATCTGGAGTACTATGTCTGGATTTGGGTCCCCCACTACAGAAAGGGTGTGAACAAAGAGAGAGTTCAGCAGAGGGCAATGAAAATGGTGAGGGAGCTGGGGCACGTGACTTGTGAGGAAACTAGGCTTATTTAGTCTGAAGAAGAGAAGATGGAGAGGGGATTTAACAACAGCTTCAACTACCTGAAGGGTAATTACAAAGATGATGGAACTAGATTGTCCTCAGTGGTGGCAGATGACAGAAGAAGGAGCAATGATCTCAAGTTGCAGAAAGAGAAGTTTTAGGTTGGATATTAGGGGAAAGAACTCTCACTAGAAAAGTGGTGAAGCACTGGAATGGGTTGCTTGGAAAGGTGGTGGAAGTTTTTAAGACCTGATTAGACAAAGCCCTGGCTGAGGTGATCTAGCTGGGGCTGGGCCTGCTTTGAGTGGTGGGTTGGACTAGATGACCTCCTGAGGCCCCTTCCAACCCTAATTTTCTATGAGTTTGATTCTATAAGCTTGTCTACCGGCATCTATCTAGTCACAACAGTCCACAGCTCATAATACTAAGTATTTACCATTCTCAAGGTAGCCTGGTAGCCCGCATTGGATCCCAGGCTGCTGCGGCTAGACTGCAAGTCACACCCAAGCTAGCTAGGTTAAAGCTAACTGAGGTTGTCTACAATACATTGCGGTCAGAAGTTTAGACACACTCTGAATTAGTGCCCACCCTAGTCCTCTCTGAGCACCTCTGTAGATAATTGAAAAGCAATTGCACAGAAACGGCACAGCAGGCAGCTGCTGACTAAATGCTTAACACATTGGCTTTGGAAAGAAAAAACCCCAGAGAAATGGCTTATATTCCTGATCCTGCAAAGGGCTGTGGGATATCAGTAGGACCTCACACGGGCTGAAGGTAGAGATGTGGGGTCTGAAAAAAAATATGGAAATGATGCACATAAAAGGAACTTTCACTCAGTGAGGGCTCTTGCTTTCTCAATATCAACTTGATATTCCCAACCCTCTATACAGCACAGCTCTTCAGAAGAGAATCAGATGATTCTTTTTAAAGGAAAGACGTTTCCCCACTTTGCTATTTCTCAAAAACAACTGAATTTCTTTTTCCTCAGACTTCCTTAAAATGGTGCAGGAGCCACGTTTTGAAGATTTTGTCCTGAAAAGTGAAAGTTCTCAAAAGCTGCAAGCAATGGAAAGCAGAATGTAAAAAGAGCACATTTATGCAACCTGAATGGTAGAGACTACTGCCACTCCTAGTGTTACAGTATTGATATATGTCATTCTATTCCTTGGGGTAAAACAAGATGGAAAAGATTCTTTTCTATGTCTGTCCTTTTTTATATCTTCCCACAGTTAACTTCGATAGAAGTTTTTCTTGGATATATATCTAGTTCAGCATCATGCCAATTAACAATAGAGTTTAGTAGAAGGGGACAGATGCCCAACTAATAATTAAAATAGCCTGTTTTCATTTTTTTCAATTATTGCTATCAATATCTATACTTCCAGGTGATAAAAATGCAGTCCTGTCACTTCTAGTTATCACACGATACTCCTGAAATGAATACACGCTGTGCTGGAGTCAGAAAAGAATAGGCTTTGGTATTCATTTTGATTAATCCTTTCCTTCAGAAACTTTGACTGAACTGCTTAAAACTATCAGACCAACCCTAGGATGTTTGTTTCAAATGAAGCTACAATACCTTGAATACCACACTCTCATTATGGTGTTATAGTGCTGATATATGTGGAATCATCTGAAATCCTGGGATTGTAAAAACGATGGGCCTAGATATAAAATTAATTTGATCCCATTGGAATATTCCTCCCTTCCATTCCTAGATGGCTGCATCCTATTAGCTAGCTGTTACATCCACTTCTTAATGCAACTTTTGGAGCAGAACATAAGTTAGGCCTGGTCAAATTTCTGTTAAAAATTTGGTTTTGTATTTTATTTTTAAGCGGCCTTAAAAGGGTATAAACATTTTTGTAGGAAGTTGGCACCTTAGATAGCATCTGAAAAAAGTTGTTGCTTTTGTTGGTAAGAACTTACGTTTTCAGGGCATTTTTACATGTGTGAGGCTGCAACACTGGGCACTTTAAAAAGTGCCTGGCGCTGTAATGCTTGCAGTTGTATAAGCAGGGAAGTTTTGTCTGTTCGTTAAGTCCAGGCAGCTCTAGTAACAATGGTTCCTCAGTGTATACACAATGGGCAGTGGTGTAACTAAGGCAGGGTGGCCAGGGCAGCAGTCTCAGGTGCTGACTTGGTGGGGATGAAGGGAATAACAGCTATTATCACAGTTGCCCTGTTGGCACAGTGGTAGCTGGAAGTTGTTGCATCCATGCATCACAGCTGTCATGGGCACCCAACTGACGTGTTACGCCCCTGACTATGGGCATCTCTCCGTCTGGTATTATGCTGCTGTAGCTCCGCTGCTGTAGCTCCACTGCTGTTAGTGACATGCTATCTGGCCTACACCAGCATGCACACATACAAAGTGTGTATGTTGGTATTACTCTAGTAGAAATGTCAGTCTCATTCCCGTCTGGTCACAGTGCACCAGAACTAGGTGTTTTTACTTCTACAGCAACCATGGTTAGAAGTCTCCATTGCTGCTTTCTGCTATGCCATTTTGTTATTTTGTTGCCATCATTTGTAGTTAGCAGTCCATCCATCACTGTTTCCTTTCATGATTGCCACAGTTCCTGCATTAAGACCACACTGTCAGTTTGACATCCTGCATGTGGAATAATATGTCAGTGTTCACCTTCTCTGGCTGTTGGGATTTCTAGAGGCTCAGGAGATGAAGAGGCAGTGCTATTGTTTGGAGCTGATAAGCATACAAGTGGAAACAGCTCTTATCTCTCCCAGTTTCCATTTATTTGATTGTCTATTTGGTCATTCTGATTTTTATCCCATTCTCATGTTGCTGGCTCGATAGAATCTCTTATCAAGGGATGCCTTTTGAAAGAATTGAACATGATTTTATTTACCCCTTTTGTCTGAAGTTAACAGGAAAGCAACAACCCATTGGTATCAGTTCCGTTTTCTAAGTAAATACCACAAAACAGTGTGAATACCAGCACAATTGAGTTTTCTATTGTTTGCAACAGCACACTTTTAAACAGTATGCTATTTTAGTCCTTCTTATTTCCTTTTTATAAGCCTACTTTAAAGTATGGTTTTAGATGTGCATAAGTAAAAATCATTATCAAACAAAAAGAAGCACGTTTATCGAGTATAGTACTAATAGCTGTCACATACACCAACATATCATAACAAGTGATGACTGGTATATTATTGCTACTTCGATCTGATATGGCACCCACCCATGGAAAGAGAATTTGATATTCATCTGTGAATCTATATGATCATTAAAATGGACTTGGTCCCTAAAGCTGCTTTTAATCTGCAATTATCAGATTCCCAGAATGGTACAGTTTGTCAACAGTACACTGCAACGCTCTTCAGATACTTATCAATCTTCTTGGGTGCATAGCTTAAGAGAGAATCTCTAGCCAATCCTGAGTAGATGAGGAAGGATTTTTCCTCTACTGTTGTGACACACCTGACACCTCTAATTCCACTTTCAATTAGACAGCTCAAATTCTGATGCAGAAAACAATTACTGCATAATTCTCATATAGCTGCCAGGTAGTTAAATCATGGGAACTGGCAACACAAAGCTTAATAAAAATAACAGGAACATGATATTTGTCTCATTGAGGAAAATGACAGAATTCAAACTAAATTCTGTGCAAGGAAATTTGAGATCAAATGTCATTGTTGTGAGATTCAGCTTCCAAGTTCCTTCCCCAGCTGTAGTTATTAAATATCCAGAAGTGTTCACCTCTAAAATGCTTATTGATTAGTTACTTGCTACAGAATTTAAGGTCTGATATTCACCTTTACACAGAATTAATAATGTTTTTGTCCCTTTAATTTTGTCGAGAAACTATATCAACTCTCAAAGTTTTTCAGCAGACAAATGACAGCAGCTATAAAAGTTTTCCATTTTAGCGTCTCCTTTTCTCCAGAGGAGGAAGCCTTCTTTAAGTGATGTACCACCACAGAAGTTCAGATATCAAATAAAGTCCATCATTATTTCACAGCCTCTGGGGTAGGAAACTGTGCCTTTGGAAAAATACCTTTATTCTGTTCTCATTAAGTTTTGTACATGGGGTCATATTCTGCTTTCAGTTATACCAGTGCAAATCCAGAAGGATTTATCAGAAGTTGATGCACTTGTATAAACAAGATGACTCACCGTCTTTCTATTCACCTGTAGTTTTCTATTCCTCTTGCCTCCTTCTCTTTTGCCTGTGTTTTATGCTATGCTCAGGTTGTTTTCTTTTGCTTTAAAAAAGTAAGGCACAGAAAGAAGCCTTCTGCACATCCATCCTTTTGTTATGACCCTGGTTTTATCCAGATTACTTTTCTTTTTTGAAATCTGAGTCATTGGACATCCTGGTCATTAATGACCAGTGGGTAGGCAGCCTGTCTGATAGCAGATTCTGTCAGCATTTGCCTTCTTCTAGCCAGAAGGGGTCAATCAAAGGGTAGGACTCAGACAAAAGGTTTATTAAAGTTTAAATAACTCAGCTGCTTTGAGGACATCTTTTATATGTTCTGACATCTGCACTGGCAGCAAGAATGACAGAATATTCATCACTGAGCTCCTTCCTGTGTGTTTGAGTGAAAAGAGAAAAGAAGGTTTTAGCCAAGGACACAGTGTAACCAAGCACTAGGGTTCCACGGGGTCCCAGTTAGCTCAGAAAGGGGCTGGGAGAGCATAAAATCATGTCTAGCGAAATGGCCATGAATTTCCTCTGAATACCCTGAACCTTCACATGTTCCCTGCCTCTGTGAGCACTCTTCAGAAGATAAACCTTGCAATATTCAGAAGACAAACCTTGCGCTCTACATTAAGGAGGAATACATATCCTCATCAAGTAGCACAGAGTCAGAGGAGGGGCACACTGAAGTGCTCTGGGTTAAAATACAAGGCAGTTGAGGAGAAAGAGACTTAACAGTGAGGGTCTACTACAGACCACCCCACCAAGGGGAAGAGCTAGACCAGAAATTCTTAAATCAGCTTACGGAGGTAGTTAGGTCAAAGGATGTGGTCATCATGGATGACCTGAACTTTCCAGACATTTGCTGGGAAGAGCAGTCAGCCAGGTCTGACCACTCACGTAGGTTCCTAGCCAAAATGCAGGACCTCCAGCTAATCCAGGAGGTGCACAGCCCCACCAGGGGAGATGCCTTGTTGGACCTGGTGCTGGCCACAGGCGACGACCTGGTGAGGGGACTGCAGGTGCTCAACCACCTGGGTGACAGTGATCATCGCCTGCTGGAATTCATCATCCAGCACAAGGTGGCCAAGGCCTGCAGCAAGGCAGCAGCCCTAGATTTCAGGAGAGCAGACTTCAATGAGCTAAGGAGAACAGTCGGGGAAGCACTGAGGTCCCGGAGGGGAGGGGAGCCAGGTGTCCAAGAAGAGTGGTCGCTTCTTAAGGAGACAATTCTGCCAGCCCAAAGGGAGGTAATCCCAACATGGATCAAAGGGAGCAGGAGAGCACATAAGCCCCCATGGCTCACCAAAAGCATCCAGGAATGTCTTCTAGCTAAAAGAGAGGTGCACACCTAATGGAAGAGAGGGGCCATCACCAGGGAGGACTATACTGCGGTTGCTCGGGGCTGTAGGGGGGCAGTCAGGAAGGCCAAGGTGGAGATGGGACTGGGACTAGCTTCCTGGATCAAGAACAACAAGAAGTCCTTTTTCAAATAAATAGGGGGAAAAAAGAAGGTACCGGGTAACATGGGGCCCCTGCAGGACATGCTAAGAAATCTGGTCATCACACCAGATGACAAAGCTAAACTATTTAACGATTTCTTTGCCTCCATTTTCCTGAGCAGGGACTGGATCAGCCCCCCCACTAGGTCCCCCTCAGGCCCCAGGGGAGGCGCACCTAGTCCAAGGGTCAGTGAAGATCTAGTCAGGGAACTTCTGGAAGGACTGGATGTATTTAAATCAGCTGCTCCAGACGATCTCCACCCCAGAGTGCTGAGGGAATTAGCTGAGGTCATTGTGGGACCCCGGCACAGCTTTACGAGCACTCGTGGTGCTCTGGTGTGGTGTCAGAGGACTAGAAGAGGGCCAACATGGTTCCCATCTTCAAAAAAGGGAGGAAGGAGGACCCGGGGAACTATAGGCCAGTTAGTATTACCTTGATCCTAGGTAAGCTTTTTGAGAGAATTATCCTGGCACATGTCCACAAGGGGCCAGCGGGGGAGGTTATGCTTAGGGGCAACCAACACGGGTTCATTAGAGGCAGGTCCTGTCAGACCAACCTGGTGGCCTTCTACGACCAGGTCACCAAATCCTTAGATGCAGGGGTAGCAGTGGACATAGTCTTTCTGGGCTTTAGGAAGGCCTTCAACACTGTCTCTCACACCTTTCTCATTAAAAAAATGGGGGACTGTGGTGTGGACACCTACACAGCCAAATGGGTTGCCAACTGGCTGGAGGGCTGCACCCAGAGAGTAGTGGTAGACAGGTCATTTTTGACCTGGAGGGATGTGGGCAGTGGGGTTTCACAGGGCTCGGTGCTCAGTCCCGCACTGTTCAACATCTTCATCAGTGACTTGGATGAGGGGGTAAAAAGCCCCCTGTTCAAATTTGCTGATGACACTAAGATGTGGGGGGATGTGGGCATGTTAGAAGGAAGGAATAGGCTACAATCAGACCTACACAGATTACACAGGGGTGGGCACACGAGAATAGGATGGGATTCAACACTGAGAAGTGCAAGGTGATGCACCTGGGGAGGAAGAACCAGCACCATACCTACAGGCTGGGGAACTCCCTTCTTGTCAGTGCAGAGACAGAAAAGCATCCTGGAGTCATCACTGATGCCAAGATGAACATGGGCCGGCAGTGTGGGGATGCAGTCAGGAAGGCCAACTGCACCTTGTCATGCATCCACAGATGCATCTCAGGCAGGTAAAGGAGGTGATCCCCCCCCTCCATGCGGCACTGGTCAGGCCACAGCTGGAGTACTACGTCCAGTTCTGGGCGCTGCACTTCAGGAGGGATGTGGACAACATGGAGAGGGTCCAGAGGAGGGCACTCACATGATCAGCAGGCAGCAGGGCAGGCCCTACGAGGAGAGGCTACGGGACCTGAACCTGTTCAGCCTCCATAAGAGAAGGCTAAGGGGGAATCTAGTGGCCTGTTACAAACTGGTCGGGGGGACCAGCAGGCATTGGGGGAGTCCCTGTTCCCCCAAGCACTGCCAGGAGTGACGAGGAATAACGGTCACAAGCTGGCAGAGGGTAGATTTAGGCTAGACATCAGGAGGCGCTACTTCACAGTCATAGATTTCATAGACATCAGGGCTGGAAGGGACCTCGGCAGTTTATCGAGTCCAGCCCCCTGCCCAAAGGGCAGGAAGTCAGCTGGGGTCATAGGATCCCAGCAAGATAAGCATCCAATTTACTCTTGAAGTAAAGTCAGGGCGGCTAGGATCTGGAACCAACTTCCAAGGGAAGTGGTGCTGGCTCCTACCCTGGGGATCTTTAAGACAAGGCTAGACAATCACCTTGCTGGGGTCGTTTGACCCCAGTACTCTTGCCTGCCCATGGCAGGGGGTCGGACTTGATGATCTGCTCAGGTCCCTTCCGACCCTACAAACTATGAAACTATGAATATGCCCTGAAGGTCATCAAATACAGGTCCATTTTTGGACCAACTGGAAGAGAACAAATTCTAGGTTCACAGAAGAGATTTAAGGACTAGTCTACACTACCTTCAGGTTCCTCCAAGGAGCACCAGAGTGAACCCCCAATGCCCACCCAGATTCTGCTCTATATGCACCAAATGCCAGAAACAGTGATACCACTGAGCTGGCTTGATGAATAAATATGCCCAAGTCAGAGACCCTGAGGCCACATCTCCATGAGATGCTGACTGTGCAGTCATTACTGCATAGTCATTTAGTACTTGTATAAACAAGAGAAGGTTAAGGGGGGACCTTGTGGCCTGCTACAAACTGGTCAGGGGGGATCAGCAGGTATTGGGGGAGTCCCTGTTCCCCCGTGTGCTGCCAGGAGTGACCAGGAATAACGGTCACAAGCTGGCGGAGGGTAGGTTTAGATTAGATATTAGGAGGCGCTACTTCACAGTCAGGGCGGCTGGGCCTGGAACCGGCTTCCAGGGGAAGTGGTGAAGGCTCCTAGCCTGGGGATTTTTAAAAGGAAGTTAGATGAGCACCTTGCCGGGGTCATCTGACCCTGGTGCTCTTTCCTGCCAAGGCAGGGGGTCGGACTAGATGATCTACCTAGGTCCCTTCCGACTCTAGCTACTATGAAACTATGAAACTAAGTACTAAATGACTGCACAGTAACCCAAGTTAGCATGAAGTAGCGCTGATGAATGGCTTTGTCATCATGCTGACTGCAGTAGCCAGAGACTACTGTGCAGTAGTATCACATCATGGTCGCTGCCATGCGACAATACTGTGTAGTAGTTCTTGGGCTACTGCACAGTCAGTGTCTCCTGTAGACTCAGCCTGAGAGTAGCTCTCACTCTGCATGTTCACAGCCACTCTAAAGCATCTATTGCCTCCTGTTGGGGAGATGGTGAGTATGGCATAGGAGTGATTGGGTGGGGTGTTCTTTACATCTGTGTTTCCCCAAACCAGCAAGCAAGCAGCATTGATGCAGCCTAAGTGCCCACCTCCTGTTGAAATCAATGCCTTTTGGTCTCTAATTCCTAATTCCACAAGAACTTGTGGACAATACCTTTCCAGCAGCTCATCTGCCTGAAACTATAAAGTCATAAAGTCATATAGAAGTAGGACTGGAAGGGACCTCCAGTCCTTCCAGATGTCATCTAGTCCAGAGGTTCCTAACCACTGGGCTGTGGCCTGGTACTGGGCCACAAAGGGTTGGCTGCTGGGTTGTGGCTGTCTGCCCGGGCCATCTGTTCACCCGGGTGAGCGGCTTCCACTGCCAGCAGTCATGTAAAGAGTTAAAGCTGCATGGTGGGGCAGCCCTGGGAGGGGAGCAGCTGGCTCTGTGCACCCCTTCCCCCTCCTGCCATTCTCCAGTATAAAAATGGTTTGGAACCACTGATCTAGTCCAACCCCTTGCCTGAGGCAGGATCCGCCCAAGCCAAACCATCCCATACAAACCATAATTCAAATTCTACAAAAGACTACCATCAAACCTGACACAACATAGACTTAACACCCTAACTTGCCACAGATAAGCAGGTTAACTTGCTTCTGGATGATCACGGCAGTCAATGTTCTGCATCTATAAAATGTTGTCAATATATGATGAAGAGCTCCAGGTCAAGGGCCATGCCCCCTCTGCTACAGGGAAGGCAAAACCCCCCACAGTCCATACCAATCTGATTATGGAGTAAAATTCCTTCCTGACCACAAGTATGGTAATCAGTCTGACCCTGAGCAGAGGGGCAAGACCCTCTAGCCAGGAACCTCCAACTTTGGTCCCAGCAGTAGCACTGGCACACGCCCGGCAAAGTCCCCAGCCTTGGCTGTAGCCAACACCCAATGCCTCTGGCAAGGCTTAAAACATTCTGACATACATCAGAAAAGATGTGGGGGGAGGGGAGCTCAGAGTGATTCGGTCATTCAGGGTGGGAGGACAATTAGCAAAGCCCAGAAGCATGGAAAATGCCCATGGTAGAAGATATGTACAACTATGCCTAGATCATCCCCACCAGTGGCAGTCCAACCTCCTCTTGAACACCTCTGGTGCTGGAGAGTCCACAACTTCTCTATGGTTGTATCACACCCAGAGTAGTCTTTCCAGTAGGCTTAACTCATACTATCTGGGGATTTATAAGTAAAAACTAACAGCTTATAGATCATCCAGAAGCAAAGTGACAACTTGAGAACCTTGTGAAATACTTAAAGCAAGTGTTTACATCAATATACATCACTTAACAAACCAGCTGCCACATTTTGCACAAATTCCAGTTCCTGGATGGATATAAAACAATGTATGCAATGCAATGCAATGTAGCATACGAGTTTCTGGATTGCAGTGGTAAAGTCTGCGTCTGAGGTAAAAAGTGCACAGCCCCTTGGCCAGATTCAGATAGAAGACATATGTCCTGGATGGTTTTTTTTGCATGGCTGCCTTTGATCACAAGGGACTGGACTTGAGGACCTGGAGATCTTGTGCTGTCCTGTATTCCTGTGTCTCTTAGAAGCAATCTTGGTTATCTAAAAGCAGATAACCATCTGGAAACGATCTTCAAGGTAAACAAATACATTATGTGTGCGGGGCGGACACACACCTTCAGTCTGGGGAGGCCAAGGCAATATTTTCTGTCATGTCCTCTAGCTCTTTCCCCAGTTTACCATCATCATAAGACACTTATCTTAACCAGCTCATGTTCATTAATGACCTGTCCCTCACTAAGACATTAAGAATGACAGTCAGTTGCACTTGGGAACTGTATGAGACAGACCTATTAAGGTGAGTGTCATCAGGATATTGGAATGACATCAACCCCGAACTCCTCACTGAACTATCTAATATATATGTTAAACAAGGGATGACAAAGCAGAAGCCTGCTTCACTCTTTACTAGAGGGCTTAACATCAGGACAGTTGCCCCACTATACTCCCTGCATTCCCTCTCTGCCAGTGAATCAACCCTGTCTCAAGATCACCAGCACCAAAGGGTAATAATCCAGTAATACAACATGGTGGTCTGAGGCCCAATCCTTTCGGCTTCTGCATTGCAAGCAAAGGACCGAATCATCCTGTGCTCTTAGCCACTGAAGCTGGCTGCCTAAGGGATGTTGCAGTCGAGCTGGGCATCTGTATTTGGACCTTCGGGTCAGGGATTTGATAAGGGAAGGCAGAGGTCGTAGTTATGCCACAATTCTCTTGCCTCTAGCTCCTTCATGTTAAGTGTCTGGGGTGAAATCCAGGCCCTGAGTCAATGGCTGTTATGCCATTGACTTCAGTAGGGTCATGGTTTCACCCTGAGAGTGCAAGGTTTTTCCTTTCTTCTTTAGTAAAATGTTCAGAGAGGTCAGCAACAGTTTTCCTCAGGGACCAACTGGCGAGATGCTCGCAATAAAGATAAAGTTTCATTTTGAGCAGTTGGATTTGGTCTCCTCCTTAGTATTCTCACCACCAGACTGACTAGCTGGTGCCCATGACCTTTTTCATATTGCTTTATTAGAACTGTGAGAACTTTTTCTAGAAATATGTGAATTTAAGGAAGGAACTTTATGCTGAGCACTGAGACCACATTTGTCACTTGGGATGTATCATAACCAGATCAGAGAAAGATGAAAATAATTTTAAGCTTGATACTAAATGCTTTGTAATGTGGGGGATGAAAGATCGTAATAAAATATCCTTTGCTACGCTTCTGCGCTGACAAATAGCTAACGTTTTGTATTGTATTGTAGTCACAATATTGGTACTGCAAATGAGCTTTTTTATCTTTGGCTATCAAGGCATTGGTCATATTTGACTAGAATTTATGGAAATCAATAAATACTTAAGGTTTGCTTCTCAGTCTAATTGTACTTGATGCACTGCTGAGCTAGGAAAAGAGATAGAGGAGTGGCTGGAGCATGCAGTTTAACTTTAGAAGTATTTATCAACAATGTACAGGAGTTTGTGGCACTTCTTCCAGAATTTTTAGCTGTTTATACATCACCAGTGACTCCCCAGTCTGTTTATATGATGGAGCAAGTCATTATGGCTGGTAGTTGAACTGGGCCTCTGTAGATGTGCATTTCGTTCCTGCCTTTGCCACAGGTTTTCTTTCTGGCCATGGGCAAATTGTTTAATCTCTCTTTTTTAGCTGTGAACAGGAAATAATGTACTTCACAGAGGCACTGTAAGGATGAATTGGTTCCTGTTTGTGCAGTGATCAGACAACATGAGGTAAGACAGCCATATATATAAATACTGTGAGAGAGTTGGCAAAATAATATTTTACCAGCAGTGTATTTGTTGAATTGATACAAATTTCTTGCTTCACAATTCAAGTATCTTTTAGATGCAATCCACTTTAGAAGTTGTACTGTTTATTGGGGGAGAATTCTCCCACCTACTGGGTGCATCCATACGTGCACTTTACTGTGGGGTAGACTAATTAGCTCTACAGTAAAGTGTCATTGTCTGCATGTGCATTGGTATTAGGGCACAGTAAAATAATTAACTCCACAGTAAGTACTGTTTGGTACAGTACTATTTTATAGCACAATAATTACACTGAAACGCACGTGTAGATGCTGACTGCAGGCGTACATTGCACTTGGTCAGCTCAGCTAGCTATTGGCCTGCTCTGCCCCAGCTCAAATTGCTGTTGTCCTGGGCACAAGTGTAGACACTGAGCCAAGGAGGAGTGTACTCTGGCTCAAACTGCTCTGAAGTTTATTGTGTCACATTAATTGTACATGTAGATGCACCCACTGAGAGGTGACTTAATCCATCAGCACTCATAGAGCAAGGCAATCACATAGTGGGAGTTAAAAAGGTTAAAATCAAAGGACTGCCTGAGCCTTGCCAGCCCAATTGAGTTAGGATGGTTGAGGCTCATCAGTGCCAGTCACCAATTGCACATACAAGAATGATGTAGCGGGCATCACATCTGACCATCTTGGACTCCCAGCTTGAATGACCAGCTAACCACTTACAGCAGGGTAAACTGGCGATGTCCTTTAGCATGGTCTGGCATGAGGCTCAAACTCTGGAAATGTAGCAAAATGCTTCAGCTGCTCTGCTCACATTTTCTAGTACCAAAGAGCAGAATCTACACCTTAAAGAGTATATGTGCGTGCTGTGAAGAAGTATGTACCTGTACTAATGACAGGGGTATGGATGCATGAAAACTCTGCTATTCTCAGCTGCTGTGATATGACCCATGACTGATCTGCCCAGATTTCACATGTAGGGACAGGCTTAGCTGCAGCCTTTACGTGCCTGATATAAGGATAGGGTCGCTTAGTGTCAAAACCACAATGGGCATGGAATGAAGCAGGGCCAGGACCAAAGCCTAAACCTAACGGAGCAGTAGTACGTGTTATTTTTCTATTTTAAAATGCTTCCCTATGGACTGTTCTCCAATCTTGCTGGCTGCATTTTGGTAGTCAGCAAGACTTTTCCCTGGTGGTGGGGAGAAGGGGTCCTTCACAACCTCCTCAGATTAACTCCACCATACAAACCAGACCAAAGGCCTTGGTTTGCTGTGTACACATTTACTATAATCTTTAACATACTGATTATATTTAAAAGATTTTAGAAAGTGCCAAAGCAAATACTTTTATTTTTAATGCTTTATATTCAAGTTCCAACAAGCACACAAGGCATAAATCTATTCCTCTGATCTTATGAACAAGTTAATTGACACCTCACCTCCATCACAGATATCTAGTACACTCCAGTCACATGCTGGGTCAGCACTGAACCTCATGCTACCTGAGGCAGCAGCAATTAAAAACACCGGTCACTGAAATGAGGCATGTTGTCTTTTTGTTTAATGCCAGGAACGCAAGGAAAGCAAAACTCACACGGATTCTTCCAGACTTTGAACACACAGATACAGATAATTCCCTAGCGACTTGGGGGCTGCAAACAGAACAGCAGTAGAATTACTGAATAGAGTTGGCAAACTTTAAAAGAGCAAGATGGGAACCAATTCAGCCTTTGCTATCTCAGATGAAACCATCTTTTCTAAGGGAGATGCTGAGTTGCTTAATCTAGAAACACAGATAAACAGAAGATACATTGTGGGAGTAAGAAGCACCATTCTTTTAAGTTCTGCCAGGCATACTTCATCCTGAAATGGGAACCTTGATGTGTAATTATTTTTTTACTACCAGCTTGACTTTTAAAATTAGAGTCAAAATCCAATTTTGTTGGATTCATAAAAGAAAATGGAGTGCTTAGAGCTGTCTCGAGGCACTTTTCTATTCTACAGCACCTCAGGGGATGGCTTTAAAAATACACTTAAAAACAGAGAGGAAAACATGTCTAAGGACAATATATTGTATAGAGGGGCACATCGCTGGTTGAAACTGCTCAAATTTGCAGTATGCAAAATAAAATAAAAAGTTAATCCAAACTAACTAAGAAAGAGCACATCTACTTAACTATGAGCTGGAAGGTTTGATCAGGTGCATTTAGACATGGAAAATAGTCCCAACATCTGTCTGAATGTCTGGAAATGTGATGCTATGCTTAAGTTTTCACGGGAGTTGTTCTCTTCAATATGCTGTTTTGGTTAAAGGTAAGGAGGACAGAAAACATGTCCATGGATTCAGTGTGGGATGGGTGTTTGGTCCTTATATAAAGGTAAGAGTTTCCCATTGCTACCTGCAAAAGCAGTTGTTACTTTATCTCATGTTCTCAGTGTTGGAAGGCCTCATTTCACCCCTCAGTGATGATTCATGGTGTGGGTTCATGTTGTTCAGGGGACCGCATTCTTACTTGTCAAAAATTAAATATGGTTTAATAAAACTTGATGAAGTTAGAAAAAAATGGAGCTACAAAATGGAACTAACTGGATTACTTAAAGTAAAACAATTACTACTAGGAGTCCTTGAGGTTTCTTCTAACATCACTAGTTGCATGGGCAACATGTGTTTTGATTAGTATATTTTAATAGGATGTAGTATATTTTAATAGGATGTGGTAGCCATCTTCCTTGACATTGTTTATCTGAGAGGTCACTGAAGTGGGGACAGACAGAAAGAGAGAGTGTAAGAAGTAAGTTTTACCATCATGGTTGCCATTTCCAGCTTCTTCTGGGACACTGGGATCCATCCTGATATCATGGACCTTAACCTTTCTGATCTTGAATAATGTCCTAATTAGACCAGCCCAGAGAGAGGGAACAAAGCAACAACATCTGCTGTAGAAATCTGGCTGCTTTAGCTAAGACAACTGCACCATTACAATACCGTGCTGAGCCAGCAACCAGAAGGACCAGGTAAAAACAACGCTGTTAATTTTGTCCAGATCCAGGTGTGTCTGATGCGATTGCATCTGGGCTAATGTGTCTTCAGTGATGAGGCTGCAAGTGAGAGTCAACACCAGAGACACAAGTGTACTGTATTTTCTCTTTGTTAGTCTTTTCTCTCCCCTCTAGGTGCACTTGTCTTATTTTATCTTGCTGCAAACAGGAATAAACTTGAAAATAACAGCTCTAGACCATCCAAACTATCGTAGCTTTTTCTTTCTCCCTCAGAAAACTAACAGTTAACAGCCTTTTTGATCTCATCTACAATGAGTGTTACACAACAATTTCCTCTATAAAAGAGTGTAAGGTTCTTGTATGGAAAAGGAAGTAAGGGAAAGTGGATGGAAAAGAAAACAAGGGAAACAGTGTAAAATAAATGTTTTATTTGCCATTTAATTGTTTTTCTGTGCCTTTAATAAAAGGTTTGTTACCACAGAAGGAATAGCTTGATGCTGTCACCCTTTTTTGGAGCAGCCACCATATTTACCTGTGTTAGAACAGCGGCCAGCACAAAAGTGCTCTAAATCCTACTGTGTACAAGCACAATAAAAAGCATAAGCAACTTGCGTGGATATTGGCTCTATCCTTTTCTTGTTGAAGTCCTTGGGATTTTTAGAATTGAAGTGAATGGGATTAGGACAGAGCTCTAAAATCATATTTTAGGCTATTTTTTTAAAAACTAAGCATTCTACATTTTCGTGGTGCTTCAGGAAAACCAAAATGTCTCTAAGGCAGACAAGGCTCATCGGGTAAATCTGATATCAGATTTATAGTAGATGATATCTGATATCAGATTTACCCAAAAAACCTTGTCTGCCTATGTCCTTAAACCAACGCGGCTACAACCAACACCCCTGTAAATGTCTCTAAGATGCATGTCAGAAGCAATCAGATGAGTAAAGAAATATTTATCTGATAGGATGATTCACGGTACTCTGTTCTTTGCTTTCTGAACCTTTTTCCTGTTTCAGTCTTTGTCTGCACACCCTATACACAAATCACCAATACAAGCTGCTTTCATCCCATGAGGTGTCAAGTTATTGATGTAATGTTGTGTCAGATTTCTAGCTGGAGAAACAAATGATTTCTGTGTACGAGCAAGATTAGAACTGTGAATGTACATGGTATATTTGTAGATTGAAAACACATTAACTTTTAGTTTGATGAGGAAGACAAGAGCTGCAAGTTAAATGTGAACAGTAGTAGCAGAAGTCAAGAGCCCTGAAAACACTGAACACTTTAACGTCTCCACAAGATCATGTTTGTTTTGGCATTAAAATTGTCCTCACTGGGAATGACAAAAGAGAAAAGCTATTAAATACTTAAGTAATCAGCTGTTTTAGATCTGCTTAATTCTGTCACGTTCAGATTTGCTGGCTGTACTGACATGGATAGGTCTATTGGCTTCACCTGGACTATTTGTGTAAGCAGAGTGAGTGGTATTTGACCCTCATCACTACCCAAAGTTGATGACATCAGTGGTATTTCCAAGGAAGTAAATTGAAATGTCAGAAAAAGCCTTACCCACAAATCTGGATGATGTTGTATATGTAGGGTGATATCACCAGTGCTTCTAGTAATGCTAATTTAGATTAGTGAAAAGCTGTGATGGAAAAGGGAATGTTAAAAAGAAGCAATCATTTACTGGGAGTTAGTCAAAGCTGCATGGAGCTTTTTGAAAATGTTTGG
Organism: Crocodylus siamensis; assembly: GCF_052110815.1. Taxonomy (NCBI): domain Eukaryota; kingdom Metazoa; phylum Chordata; order Crocodylia; family Crocodylidae; genus Crocodylus; species Crocodylus siamensis. Next base: position 236,325,623 of record NC_143397.1, on the reverse strand, counting down.
AGCGGTGCACTTGGGAATATTCTCAACATCCCGGGAATCCTCACTAGAAATGTGCAGAAGTGGGTCCAGTACAACGTTTCTGGAGATATGAAGTCACCAAGCAGATATGTGTAGTTACTGGTCAAAATGTAACCACAAAGGTGAACTCCTAATATGAATTATTTTTGATTTACTGCTTAGCTGCTGATTTACTTACTTATAGACTTGTATGTGGTATCTGAGCACTTCATCCGGTCAGAGGTAGAAGCTCATAACTCCCCTCACAAGTAGTTGCACTCTTTCCCATTTTACCGACAGGCAAGCTAAGTCCCAGAGAAAGTAGAAGACTTCCTTACAGCTATGCAGGAAACCTGCGGGAGACCTGGCACAAGAACCCAACCCCCCTGAATGCAAAGCCACTGCTTTCACCACAGACTTATCCTTCACACATTCGGAAAGACAACCTAGACCTGAGACCCTGGAAGTTGTCTTACTCATAAGCATCCTGAAGTCCTACTGAAGTCAGTAATCAGTTGGACACACACTGTCAGGTGAAACTCACAGTTTGATCAATGTTTCATTTGTATTAAGAAAGGAATCAATGTTGTCCTTGAGTCTGTTCACAGTCATAGTATGACAGTTGGTAATAAGTGTTTCAGGATCCAGACCAAAGAGTGAAACCAATTCAAAGTGAAATTCTTTCAACTATAACTTCTCCAAGGGGCTGCTGAAAGTGTCTGCTGGAGTCTGAGGAAAGGGGGCACAGCCTGATCCATACCGGGTCATTTTAAAGAAAGATTTAACGTAGCCAGCATCAGTACATGACTGTACCCAGATTCAGCTGCTTGCTGCTAGGTTAGTTTCTGCTGGCTGTTCATCCTCCCTTATGCTAATATATATCTTGCCCCTCTGAGGAGAGAAAACAAAACACTGATTTTGACCTGAGCTTCACCAGACGTCCCACATATTTCACTAATTCCATAGAAACGAGAGTAAAAAACAAGAAAATCAATGCATATGGCTCAACTGCGACCATTTCATCATCTCCCCAGCACATGCTCCTATTAACAATCATTTGGATAAGAAAATAACAAGCAAAATAAACCTAGGGTTTGTTTCTGAATAAGCATAGGTTTTGATAGGGATTCTGCACACACAGATTGAGGTTGGGCCCCTTGTTATCTTTCCTGCTGGAATTGAAACCTGTGTCATTCTAGGTTATGCATCTAGTTCAGTGCCAGTCTGAATTGTCCCTGGAGAGCCAGATTGAAGGATGAGGCCTATTACAATGCATTTAATTCCCCTAGCCTGCAGTGTACGGCATTGTTTATAGGCTGGAATAGAACATTAGCATCACAGAAGTCTCTGTCCAGCATGCTAACAAGTGAACTGATTAAATCCTCAATGACAAACGAAATCTCTTCACAAGTCTTTTGCCTCTCTCTCGCTATTCAGTGAGCCTCAGTACAGCAAGTCTGCATTCTTCCCTATTCCACTGGAGGACTCCAGTATTGGAAAGCGGTAAGAGAGAAGGCTGGAATGGCTAACTGTGTAGGGGTTTAATAAAACATAGTTTTCAGGGGTGCTGTTGCTGTCTCAAGGGAGGAGGCAGTCTGTCTCCCTGGAATGTCTCCTGCTCCTCTCACAGGAGCAGTGCCGATCTATACATCTCTTTTCTCTTAGGTGCCTACCTCCAAGAGCTGAGCACCTGGCTAAACATACCAGTTCCAATTGCACATACAATTTGTGACTATCAAAGCCACTGTACCAAGCAGTATGAGGGATAAATATCAAGGGCAGCAAAATCCAATCTGAGCTGCAGTGGAACAACAACTTGTCACATAATATCAATGGATGCAAGAGATTTCAGTTCCTTGAAATTCTATTATATACTTGAGTGATGCTAAGAGCAAGAGAAAGCTGTGCCTGACTTCACCGGTATAGGCAATTGCAAGAGAGTCTAAGCAGATTCTCCAGATTGAAAATGGAAAGGAAGCTTGTCACTTACTGGAAACTGCAGCACCACCAAAAAAGGAAAAAAAAGGAAAGCAGAAGCAGAAGCATCCTTTTTTGCTGGGGAAGTTGTAAGAACTGACTCGTCTCATCGCAGAGTTCAGCTATTGTTGTGTAGTCTCACCTGGAGGATACTCTTAGCACTTCTGATCCTTAATAGTTAGAATTACTGCTAGGGAAAGATATTTTAAAATGGAAAATTATGAATTTTTCCTCTCTCTGATCAGCTGTAGTAGGCATATGAGATTTTTCAAGAATTTGTCCGCAACCTTTTTATAAAAAAAATAGAATGATTGCCCAAATACAGATATGTAGGATAAGATCCATAAAACACAGGGAAATGGCAGAATTCAGGGATGTAGTTATTTAATGCGAGAAAAATCAAGGATGTTGCATTTTGTCTACTGTGTTCTTATTGAAGGTTCCTGATGCCTGAATGAAATATTTCATTACTTAAGGGCAGCAGTATTGTACCTTTAAGCAAAAAGACGTTGTCCCAAGGGTCTGTTAGCTGTTGAAGTTACATAAATTTAGAGTCAAAATAAAAATCCTTCCTCCTTTAGTTATTTCACTGTCCTTTCATTAGCGCCAGGGATATCATGACCTTGCGTGGTCTCCAACAGTCTGTAGCGTCTCAGAGAAAAAGAGCAGACAAGACCTGTGAAACCTTATTCTGTTGTAACTTTAAAATAAGATTTAGGGAAGGGGGACTCCAACTACTTCTAAACCTTCACAGAAAAGAAGAAATACCTGAAGAACAAACAGATTCAAATCCTATCTGTTTCCTTTTTCGCAAATCCTCTTACAATAATCCTGATGGAGTTGGACAGTTCAGCCAAGACCAAATGCAGGCGCAGCTAACACTCCTGACTGCACACAAGAAACCAAACTGTCAAGAAGAGCTAGAATAAGATTTTTGTGGCTGCTTCTGCTCCCCATTTCACTGGCCTCTGCTCCTGCATGGATTCCTAACCCGTGCTGACTTTTTATTGACTTCCCCCACCTCTAATTTAAAACTGCATTGACTTTTTCCTGTCACTTTAATCTGTTTCTAGCATTAAATTGTTGCACAGCTAGCTATAATGCTGCTCTATATCGATTATATTCTTTCCTCTCAATAATGTTTTGTTACATAAAATGAAAAAAATCAAAGAAACTTCCTGGCGCTTTGCTGCTATTTAGTAGTTAGTAATTCCTCTGACTTCTTTTTCTTAATGTTTTGTTCAGTGTTTTATTGCTCATTTAAACTAAGTCAGTGCTGTGGCAAGGGAATGCTGTAAATTAAATTCTATGCACCATTCAGTGGCACATGCAGAACATAGCTGATCCCCGGGGTTCACCTTAGGCAGCAAATTCATGAGTGAAAATTCTTACCAAGCCAAAAGATGATTTTTTTGTAGAACAGAAACCTTATTCCATTGCTACTACAGAGGGAGTTTCCTGGCTGACTTCTCCAGGGAAAAAAAAGTGTGATGATGAGAAAAAGAGAGTAGTGGCAGGGATATAACAACATGTTTGCACAATGTGAAAAGGTGCGGAGGCACAATATGGAGCCCTACAGCCATATAATGTACACAAAACAGGTGCAGAAGTGTCCCAGGAAAAAGCAGGTATAAAATCACATCAGCATTAGCTGTGCTCATCTATATGTCATATACCAGCAATGATCCCAGGCAGCCAGTTTCTTAAGGCAGGCACAGTGTTATCTGCTCTCCTGACAGTGTAAAAATGCCTACTGCGATAGGCATGTCCACAATAGCTGCAGATCTATCCACTCTGGAGCCAAGTTTAATATTCATTAGTTTACAAAACTCATGTAATTTACACTGATTTAAGTGCATCATCTGTCCAGGCCCTGTATTGAGAACCTTTCAAATTGTACAGATCTCTCCAGATCCAAACCCTGCTTCTATGAAACAGCTGCTCTGAGTGGATCATTAGCATCAGGGAGCTGTAAATGGGTGTTAGAGGAGCAAGGATTAGGAAGACAGACACTTACTTCCTTGATTCCGTTGATCATGTTGGAGGTCAAATGTGCACTTTGCTCAGTCCTCCCCTGAAGTTAGTGTGTGCTTTTACCCTGCAGTGCCTGGCAGTGGACTCCTTACAGTTACAATGATCCAAGATCAAATTAAAGGTATTAAATCCAGGATTAAATATACTTTATTTTGAAATTATAGAAAGAAAACAGTGTAATAAACTCTATGTTATCAATTAACATTGTGTAAAATAGCATTATACTAGTCCCAGTTTAAGATACACATGAAAATGTAGAAGATAACTGAAAAATACCACATGATAAGACATCATTTTTTCCAGCCTAAGGGTCCTCCTATGCAGTAGTATAATGGAGAAGGAGATAACCAGGGCAAGGCTCTGGGCACCACTTCTGGAGATGCGGTGCAAAAGTAGCTGCTAATGAGGGTGGTATCTGGCTGCTGACTGTACTGCACCACCTCCAGCACTGCCCCATGCACAGCCACAAAAGCTGCCCTTTTATGCCTTTTGAATTTGATTTAGTGAACTAAGAAAGAGGGTTTCCCATTATACCTTGTAGATAAATCTCCTTTTCCCTTATTTAGAAACAGATTGCAAAAGTGTAGTATGCACATGCATTATGTTTTATTCCAGGCATGGACTACGTACAGATTCTGGTCTGTACCATTTTGCTTACCAGGGAAGAGAAAGGACTGATTGGTAATTAATATAAAAGAGACTCCTGTGTTGCCCCACTCAGGTAAGGCTCAGTCCTCACTTCACCAGAAATAACTGGGCTGCCTAGTTTTACCATAATGTCTGTCTTTGCACAAAACAACCTACGATGGAAGAGGTTTTTGACCACATTATGTGACTCATAACAAACATCTTTTCTTTCTCCCAGTGGAACCCCTTTTTATCCAAAGCAACATTTGGTTGTCTGTTGGTCAAAATATCCTATAGCCTTCTGAAGCCTCTTAAATGAACATCCTGTTCAAACAGCAGGGCTGACTCTCCTTATCCCTCCTTATCGAGTATCTGATTCTCAGAAGTATTTAGTGGAAGTCAATGGAAGCCATAGGTGAACAGGAATTCTGGAAATTCCCTTTATTCTTCAACAGTCCTACATAAATATCAAATAATACCTTTGAGGCAAGACTTTTTTGTTGTTTTTATAGGTATTAGCCCTGCCATAGCAAAACAGCTCTTTGAATACAGTCTACATATACATGAGACATCAAGAACATGGAGGAAGTATGGTTTAACAGGTAGGGTACTGATCTAGGAGTTGAGATCAATTTTCTTTTCCTGGCTCTGCTACTATATGATTTTGGAAAAGTCACTCTGGCTCGCTCTGTCTTCCTCTTCCATACTTCATACATCTTGTCTCTATTGATTATAAGCTTTTCACTTCAGGGACTGTCTTATTATGTGTGTTAATACAAACATCCAGGTGCTACAATAACAATAACAATATTGCTGTTGACAATAATAATGACAATGATTATAGCACTACTACTACTACTAATACTAGATCATATTGCCTCACAAACATCAGAATTCAGTTAGAGTTTCTTGTCACAGCTGGTGATAACTGTTTAGGCAGATCCTTGCTATGTAATTCAACAAATGAATAGTAAACGACCACATGATTTTGGCTAAAATAAACATCCTCAGAAATAATGTGAGAGACCAATCAGTTCTAAAGATCTTATGGTGAGGAGAGTATTCAAATCAAGACTATGGTTTATTCTTTCTAATGGAAACAAATTACAATCCCTGGTGCTGTATTTAAATTGTAAATGTAGTTTAAAAAGACAAGGGGAGTTGTTAACTTTCTTGTTACCGATCTATCCTGAAGACTGAACAGACCCATTTGTGGTTCTGTTATTGTTCTTCAGTTTATTTCTAGAAATGCTCCTGGTGCTTATCACCATAATATCTTAGCACCAGTGGGATTTCCCATTTATTCTTTTTAAACCTTCCCCCACTTCTTTCAAGGAACTTATTTTGCAGGAACTGTATCTACACAGGAATGAAGCTGGACATAACATCCTCCTGGCATTCACTGCTACTCCACATGAATCCATCAAAACATACCATATCCTTCACAACATTTCTACCTCCTGCTTGGTGAGGAGACAACCTCAGATACCTCATATGGAACCATGTGGCCGTGCTACCAGACGACTTGACTAACTCCAACCATTGCAGAAGAGTTCCCTGAATTGCTTTACGGGAAGCTGTTTTGAGCTTGTGGTAAGTTAACTCCCGTTTCTTCTCGTCCAGGCAGAAGTTCAGTGAGAAACAGAAAACCTGACAGCTTACATTTTCAAGTAAAAGCCAGCACTGACTGCAATATAGCACCCAAAAAACTCAGTGTGACTTGTCATACATGTTCCCAGCTTGTGCCATTCTGCTTATAGACTGGTGTAGGACCTGGTGCTACAGTATAATAGGATTATGGGCAGGAAAAGACTTTTTCTTTTCCAAATGTTTCCATGTTTTTTCACTGAAAAATGTAATTTTGGGTCAGACAAAACTATTCAGTTTTGGTTTAAATCTGTTGAATATTTATAGCCAAGAGAATGAAGAACCCTCCTCCGCCCCCCAAAGTTGAAGTGATTCATTCTGATATTTTTAAAAACAAAATATTTTGATTCTTCATTTCAAATGTTCAAGATAGAGCTTATCTTAATTCTTAAAGAAAAGTAAATACCACCCCAAGATAGAACATTCACATTTTTTTTGACCTGCAATTAATTTATTTTAGGCACCACATAAAAAAAAAATCGGTTTTCACAGTTCTGCTTAGGAGCTTGGACAGCAGACTGTGAATGTTGGTTCTGTGTATGAACTAAGTTAGTTAGCAAAATCCTAGGAATGAGTTAAGAAAGTCCTGACTGATTTTCCTGCAGAAGACTCAGGAATTTGGGCATCTTTGAGAATACATTTTGTTAGTACCCCAGGGGCTTAAAAAAGGTCTTTACCCTCAAAGGATTCCTGTTCTGTGTTATCACTTACAGCTATTCACAGTGAGCATAAAAATGCTACCAAATCAGAACGGGCCACAGCCGGGGCATGTTGCTCCACTCTGAAAGTGCCATGCAGAGTTGTAAAGTGACTACACAGGATGCAAGACAATGGGGGATCAGGACCCCCAGTGTTTACATAAGAACACAGTAAGGTCAGGAGTAATATGGAAGAAACCGAGGAAAGGCAAATATATCAATCTTCCTCCTTGGTATCCTTCCTTATGAACTGCTCTGAAATCCAAGGCTTTGTTTGGGATTTGTATTAGGATCAATGAAATCAAAGCCTGTTTCTACTTTCTTGAGCACACTGTTACTTTTATTTTGCTCTATACCTACAATTCTTCAAAGTGCACTGATTTTTTTCTGATCATTGCAATCAGCTGCCTTATCTGATCTTATTTGGTTGGGGCTGAATTTAAGGCTGTGTTACAAAAACATAATTCACATAGATTTACAAGTGCCCAGCAGCATCCATGCAAAACCTGGGTAGATAGGTTTCTGTTCCAGGAAAATGCTGCTTTTGCATCACCCTTTCTCAAACACACAGCTGGTCTCTGCCTGTAATATATTTTTGCTTAGACACTGACCTTCTGACACAAAGTAGAAAAAAAGACATTAAAAGAAAAATCAGACTGCTAGAATCTACATATTTACAGAGTGAGCTGCCCTTTAATATTTCTCTCCTTTCTTTTAACGTTAAGTGCTGACACAGGATATTCTAGGTAATGAGAAGTAATGTAGTGTTGAATAACCTTTTACTCCTTGAGAGTGGTGATGATGCAGGAGGCAGTTAAGCAACCAAGTGTCTCTAATTCCTTTTTGCTTAAACTGTGTTTACTGAAGTGGGAAAAGGGTGTTATTTTTCTTAGCTGAAAGAAGTTAGCAGCAAGCATTAGAACACCAAACAGCTGCTTAAGTTGGAGCTGAACAGTTCTCACTGGCTGGATTTCCTCAGGCAGCAGCTCTGAGCATTAGCGTAGCCTTGTGAAGTTTAAAATAACTGAATACATACAGATTTTGCCTCCACTGGGCCAGCAAGCGACAGCTGTGGCGGCACATTGACATCCGTATTAAACCCACATCCTCATTACTGTGACAGTATAAAGGCTAGTTGAGAATGGGACCTGAGACAGGTCTGAATACTGCACAGTCATGGGGTGAGCACCAGATCCTGCACAAAAGAGCGTGCAGCTTAACTCAACAAAACGAAGGGGATGTGAGAAGAAGTGATGTTGTGTCAGTGACATGGTGTTAAAGTTGGTTGGGTGTTTTGTTAGGAAGCAAAGAAAAAAAAAGAAGGAAACCAGGATGCAGAAAGGGGGAGTAGCAGGGAAAAGAGAAAGCAAGGAGGGTAGGAGGGCAGGGAGAATATTAGAACAAGTCACCCCTTAGCACAAGGGAGAAGATGTCCAGAGTCAAAACTGCAGAATGTAGCCTAATGTCTCCAGTGGAAATGATCCACCAGTCAGAACCATTGCTTAATACGTAGACGGCTACTTACTTCCATTGGGAGAAAGGTCCTATGGGTTGGAGATTAGGAACACGTGTCAGAATTGTGGTCCATCCAGTTCTGATCAACACCAGATATTTCAGAGGAAGGAACAATCTGCCCATGGGGGGCAGGGGGTGGTTATTCCTAGCATCAGACATTCATGTAAGTATATGCCCTGAAGTGTGACAGTTTATACCTCTTAAATACATATATATTTATATTGTTTAAATGTCATCCTATCAAAATACCAGCATCTGGGACTCTGGGGCCCTTTTGCTGCTGAAGCATGCAGATGAATCTAGCTTTGCATTTGCCAGACTTTATAGTTATTACACAAACTCTGTTGAGCTCCCTTACCTTCTCACTCTCAGTCCCTATAGAGTGTTACACTTCAAACATGAAGGTTCGAATAATAAGAGAGCACAGTTTTTGAGGCTATATAATTTACAAGCTGTAAAATGACCGTATTAAAATTTAGAGGAAGACGAGTGTAGTGAGGTATATAAAACTTCAGTGCTAGATAATAAAATCTGGTATTGTCCATGTGAACTGAACTTCACAGAAGTTAGCTAGTTACATTTAGGAAGTGGGTTACTGTGGTGCTAAAGACTTCTGTTTCATAAAGCTTCCAGAGATTGAGTCAGAAACATTGAATCCTGACAGCCTGAAGCTATTTTTCAAAACTTAAGCTGAGAGGTGTAGGTGACCAAAGGAATGCAAAGTTTATGAAAGCAGAGTCTAGAAATTGGTCATGGGCTTCCTTGTGCTGGTTCCTTTATAGTGTCTTTGCAGCAGCACTTACCGCGAGAATAATGTCAGGAAATATTCTGGAGGCATCCTTGTTTCATGCCCATACTCCAGAAATATCAAAAGAAAGAGCATGTGGATAAACTGTGCATTCATTCTAGGATCTGGAACCAACTTCCAAGGGAAGTGGTGCTGGCTCCTACCCTGGGGGTCTCTAAGAGAAGGCTTGATGTCTACCTGCCTGGGGTCATTTGAGCCTGGGTTTTCTTTCTTGCCCAGGGCAGAGGGTCAGACCTGATGATCTACAAGGTCCCTTCTGACCCTACTTTTATGAATCTATGAATCACATACACACCCTGGAACAATAAACAATCAGCTGGCTGTTGCAATATTAATAGCAACAGATCAGGTTATATATCAGCTAAATAAGACCCAGTCCTCTAATATTCAGGCAAAGCTCCCATTTGTTTTTATCAGCTACTGCAGGCAGGTCTTGAAACAAACTCCACAATACAGAGTTGCTCTATGGTCCATAGACTACCCTCCCAGTTCTCAGTGAAGCCCATATCCTCCAGTCATTCAAATTATTTTTAAACACATTTCTTTATGAGGTTCACAATCATGAATCCACACCAATTAATTGTTCCTCTCTAACAATAAGGATTCCAAGGAACCACTTAATGGTCAGTGGGAATTGTGTGTATACACATGAGGGCAAAACTAATTTTAGTGGGATGTCTGACAGACTAAGATCTTGCGGGGTGGGTCCACAAAGCAGATTCATTTCTTTCTCTCCCCTAGGAAACAAATGGCAGACTAGTTTATCACCATAAGTACTCAGTCCCTTATTCCTTACATATTATCCATAACTGAAAGCATGTGATAACATGGGGTGTTTTTACACATGCTCCGGAGTTGGGGGGGACACACTGAGAACCACTCTAATTAAAGTACCCACAGTGTCTCATATATCAGCATCCCTGTGCTTCAAAATGGCGGCGGGAACACTTTAACTAAAGCTCATCAAAAGAGCTTTAGTTAAAGTGCACCCACCGCCACTTTGAAGCAGGGGATGCTGAGACATGAGATGTGGAGTCTAGTTGGAACACGCTAATTAGCACATGCCAGCGGACTTGATTAATCAATTAATTGAGTCTGCTCCAACGGGCTGTAATTACAGTGTAATTACAGGACATCAAAGCAGCCTCCCTGCAAGTGCATAGACACCCATAAGCACTAATTGCCAAATAGAACATAATTTGAATCTAAAAACAAAAATCTGGGGCAAACTGCCTTTGTTACAGGTTAATAGCATAATACTCTTTTCTGTTGTCAGACTAGAAACTCAGTGTTATAAAATCCCAGAATGTTTGTCCTCTGCTAACCAACCTGAGCATACAAAAAGGCTTGCCACTGAGATGGCAAGAACTATACTATAGAGTGTCCGCAGCATTAAGCCTAGTTCTGCATGGACAGCGGAGCTGTCTTGTTGTGTCCTGTTCTACAGAATAGGAACTGTTTCATGCAGCAGCACTTGGGTATTTATTTTCAACCACAACATGCATTTTTGGTCAGAGGTAGAGAATTTGACACTGTCAGTGGAAGGGAAACATAGGTTGTTTTTAGACATAACTTTTTCTAGGTTTAATTTGGACTACAGCTTTCACTATATGCATGTAGGTGCCTGTAGTCTGAATTAAAATTGGCTCCAGTCTGAATTAGCTAATTCTCATTGAATGAGGATTAAAGTTAATAAAGACTAGGGACGTCCAAATTAGGCAATTTAAACTGTATTAATTAACATGTATGTACAAGTCCTTAGGAACTCAGCGGGATAAGCATTGCAAATATCAATCATCACAAGGGAAACTCAACTGGGTTTTTGCAACACAACAAAGGATATCAGTCACAAAGTAACACCTTTACAAAGTCAAATGTGCCAACAACACCTCACCATGACTAAGTATCAATTGCAGGTCAATTGTACCCATTACAGCCTCTGGAATAGAAGTTTAGATAACTGTCAGTAGGATTGCAACAATATATCAGTGGTTAAATAGACTTATTATTACCTCCTAATTACTTCCAAACATAAGCCCATACACAGAGGATATGATCTGGGTCTAAGGTGCTGTCAAGTGTGTTGACTGAGTATAGCCAGGATGCCCTGCCATGATGGTCAATGATCATCTATTAACCCTTAATTTGAATTTAAATTTGGTTCAAACTGTGATGCAAATCAGTTAACACGGTTTAGAAAATGGTGAGTATGTCTACAAACAGCCATAGGAACTGCTACATGAGAACAGACTAGTAGCCCAACTAGTCTGATAACCAACTTCTGATAGCGGTCATTGCCAGATTTAGGAGAGAAAAGGATAAAAAAAAATTGGTGGAGAATTAAACAATAACTTAATATAACTTTAAATTATGGTCCAATGTCTATCTAAAAGATAAACTGTAGGTTAGTCAGATGTCAAGGATTTGATTTTGAGATCACTTCTTGACATTACATGGATTGCTTTATGCAGATGGAGAAGCTACGTTGGGGTGGGCAATTATTTCAGCTGAAGGGCCACTTAACCAGTTTTGGTGAGTTGTCACAGGCTACAAGGTAGCTCCACCCCTTGACAAGTGCCCCCAGTGGCCATCTTGGAACCTAAAGTCTCAAGTCTCTATCCCATGGCCTTTGACTCCAGAAGTCCCTCCCATTGCCCCGAAAGGACTCCTTTTGGGAGTGAGGGGTGGGGAGGGGTGAAGGGAAGGAGGGTTGCCGTCTTGGAACTGGAATAAAAACAAATCAAATACTAAAAATCAGACATCTACTATTTAATTTTTATTTCAAAAATATTTTTGTCCTGATTGATGTGTTTGTGTAGTGTATATAGATGCGATTGCATAATAGCTTAAAATAAAGTCTTCGTCTTGTATATTTGTGTGTGAGGGTAGGGAGGTGTACAATGGGGTGTGTGGCTGGGAGAGTTTGGGGTTGGGGTGTTTGTGGAGGCTGGAGTGTGTGGGGGTGTATGTGTGGGAAGGACATGGGAGGGGGCCCAGAGCCACATACAGCAGCAGCGTGTTGGGTCAGCCGGCCCTCACCCCATAGCCTCATGCTGTGTAGTTCCCACACTTCTGCCTGAGTCCCCAGCCCCTACGTGGTGGCAGCATGTGGGCCAGCCCTGCCTTGCCCCATAGCACACGTCTTCTGTGTTCCTTCCTCAGTCCCCAGCTCCACGTTGTGGCAGCAGCATGCAAGGCCAGCTCCACCAGCCAGAAGCTTCTTGTCTCTATCTTGGGTCTGGGGGCAGGTCAAGCCAGACTGGGGTGGGGGTTGGTTGCTTAGAAAGCAAAGCGGGAGATGCTGCTGTAGGGGCACTGGCACCTGCTGTCCAGGAGTGCTGGCTTTCAGAGGGGCAACTGAGGGCCAGGGCCGATGCTAATTGTCTTTCGGCTTTGGGAGAGGTCTCAAAGGCCAGATGGAATTGCCTGGTGGGCCAGATCTGGCCTGTGGGCCAAATTTTGCCCACTTCTGAGATAGATAAGCACACTGAACCCTTTAGTCCTCATCTATGGAGCTGCACGTTATTTTTATTTACAGAAACACGGAGTCTTGTTTCATGCATGCACCAATGAGTTTTAGAGCTCAGCTATGACTACTTTCTCAAACATTGGCTTGAGAGGGCACACTTATAGGTTACTGGATGTCCTATGAGGGATGCTGTCCTTTTCTTTTTTTAGCACGTAACAGGATGGGCATAGATCAGGCACAGGCCAAAGTGTATATGACTATCACTTTCTGTCCTTGCTCTCTTTCCTTTTTATCTGCCTTCTTTGGGATGGTGTACTTTATCTTTAGCAGTGAAATGAAGTTTTGCTAAGACATTACTTAGCTCTCAACTAGTTATTTTTAAATATTTTGCTTGTGGACAATTTGAAGGTTGATTACCTTTTTTGTTGCCTTTGATTATGAACAGGTAGTCTTAAATGTTACTTCGAGCGTTACAGATAATCTAATTGATAAATAGACTTAATGGGCATCTATACATGTGCTCCAGGGTTGGGGTGGGGGTGGGGACATTTTGTGTATTTAGTGTCCCATGCTTCAAAATGGTGGCAGGGACGTTGGATTAAAACTCGTTTGACAAGCTTTAGTTAAAGTGCCTCCGCTGCCATTTTGTAATGTGGGGACACTGAATACACATGCTGGTGAGGCTGTTGGAGCATTGTAATTAGAACACTCCAGCAGACTGGATTAATCAAGTGCACTCAGACATGTTCTAATTAGGATGTGTTGGAGGCGGCATCCCACATGTGTACAGGCACTTAATGTTCTTTCCCTGCATGGTAGATGGCACCAAAGAACAACGGTGAACTGCACTTTGTGAGAAACCCCTTTTGTTCAATTAATTTTTGTTTGTGCCTAGTAGATTATATGCAGCCATCCTGTATAGTGCTCATTGACCTGTTAAAGGCATGATGATAGTTTGACAAGGTGTCCTGATTAAGTTAATCCCTTAGCTCTTGACAGAAGACACAGTCTGGTTTTTGATCTGCTTGTTGTTCTATCTGAATGGTGACAGAGTGAAAAGTGTAATTGTCAAGGAGCACTTGAGTAATTTCTTTTAGAATCTGTTGACTGTCCACTGTGTTTGCTGTAGATGGAGAACAAAAAAACAAGAATTACTGCATTGGATGAATGCAATAGTTTTCAGAAAATGGAGGGAATACCAAGACACATATTTACAAACATGGTGGCAATTTCTGACTAGAATTTTGTTTTTAATGCGTTCACAGCCTTTTTATTCATCTTTTATGAGCATTCTTGCAGCAACGTTTTGTTCATTCTTCTGGTCAGAAAATAAATTTCAGCCAGTAGGTGAGGTGAATTTAATCAAGAAGTAAAACTCTATTTTTCAGAAAAAATCTCTTCTGGAGAAAAACAACAATGATTAAAATGGTTAGTTCAATCAGCCAGGGAATGGAAAAAATGCCACCTCCTTGGGGGACCAATATAATGCCCCAGGCAGGGAATGGTGAGTATTAAATACTTGGAGGAATTTTCCTACAAAACAGTTTGTAAGACATACATTGAATCTTTTTCTCATACTGAGCACATGTCTAAAAATTACACTGTCAAACAGATTAGTGTGAAAATCACTGCTGGGAAGTGGATAAATTGTGGCTAGAAATAAGAACTAGATTTGACAGTGAAAGATTATATATTGTTCTACCAGTTTTACTTCTATATTTCAAATTACATTATTGGATTACAATTAGCTATTATCTACTGACCTGTGCCACCAGTTATTATTGAAGCTGATCAAAATTTTTCAAATTCTTGAAAAAAAATGTGATACCAAAATGTTTCCTTTTTATTTATGAAAAATCTCTGCTGGTTCTATTTTTATAATAATTTTAAGATCCTTGCTTTCTTCTTCATTTACAGCGTTTCAAGTATTTTTATTATGCATAGGTTACTACTGCATTTGGCACCATTTCTGGAGGAAGGATTAAAATGCTCTCTTTTTTACTTTCCTTCTTTTTTTTTTTAAACAAAAAATCACTACTGTTATTATAATGAGCAAACAGACATAAACAATTTGTTGCATCTCAATAAGGAGAAACTGACCTTTACTAGGAATCAAATGACTGGTTAATCTCTGTTTACAGAAATGTACTGACCTGTGGCAACGTGAGCAGATAAAATAGCTTGATTCATTGTCAGAGACCAAAGACGAAGGTTGTGGATAGATTGCACTTTGTCAACAGCTAGAATTTTCTCTTTCACTGCATCATAATTAAATACCTTTGTTGTTCCTGTAGAATGGGAAAAACACCTTTTGATTAAATTAAAGACAAACTGACAATGAATGGAACTGGTTTTTTTCTTTACTTTTTCCTTTGTTTTCTTTTTACTTGTAATTGTGACTTTAAAGTCTATCCTCTATTTCAAACTACTGCTGTGAGTGGAAAGCTGCCATGAAGCAGGGCCTACATCACTTCAAAATGGAGAGGGTCAATGATAAGCCAGAGAAAAGGTATCAGAGGCAAGCAAGGCAAGAACATACTTGGCATGACAGCACAACTTCAACTGAGTTCATATGTGCAACTTGCTGGAGGGTCTGCTTGTCATGCATCACACTCCTCAGCCACTCAAGAAGCTGTGGTGGTATCCAGTAACCCAGGAAAGGTGCAATCTCCATGGTCTACCAAGACTGATGACTGCCAATGATGATGATTCCAACTTGCGGGAGTATGGAGTGACTGAGCAGTTAAGGCATCTTTCAACATGAGTTTATGCCCTACTTGTTGTCAAAGGCTGTCCCCACTGAACCCAGTTGTAAATGAGGACCAGATAATTTGGGCTGGGTAGTCAAAGGTGATTGGATGTGAGATATGTCACAGTACTCCTTCATGTGGCTTTGGCTACAGAAAGTTGTCTTAGCTACACTAATCTAATAGACTGCTAATCTAAGGAGGACTTTAATCTTTTTGATTACTCACTACTTCAGGAAGCAATGAAATTTAAATAAATCTTAAAGCTAAACAGATACTAGGAGAGTTCTCTTTCTTACAGAAGTAAACCCTTTAGTTAGATCATCTTCCCATTCTGCTCGATCCCTGGGAATATGGATGTCACAGTACCCAAACACCTCACACTCATTAGAGGGTTAGAGAAGTACCATACTTATTTTACAGATAGGAAATGAAGGAACAGTGCATATTAAATGATTTGACCAAGGCTGCATAACAATTGTGTGCCTGAGATGGACCTGGAACATAGGTCTCCTGAGTTCTACTCCATTTTCCTCTTTACCAGAAAACCCCTCTTGCCTGCCAGGATTATTTTCTCTTGTCTGTGGCTACAAGTACAGGAGTATGGATATTCATATTAGAACTAGATGTGAATCTGAGCTTCAGAATTAAATCTTTATTCAAATTCTCTGTAGTTCCTTACTACAAAGTAAATTAATGCATATGGACAATTGCTGCAAGGCAGCTGTTGATCAATAAACCCTTCTTCTCCTTTTACCCTATGTTATATTGTTCAGATAGCCATGCTCTTAGAAATCTAAAGCAGGACATACAATCATAGAAAATTAGGGTTGGACAGGACCTCAGGAGGTCATCTAGTCCAACTCTCTGCTCAAAGCAGGACCATCCCCAACTAGATCATCCCAGCCAAAGCATTGTCTAGCCCAGGCTTTGTCTTGATCACCTTTAAGGATGGAAATTGCACCACCTCTCTGGGTCACCTGTTCCAGTGTTTCACTACCTTCCTTGTGAGAAAGTTTTTCCTAATATCTAACCTACTTCCCTTGCTGCAACTTGAGACCATTGCTCCTTGTTCTGCCATCTATCACCACTGAGAACAGTTGAGCTCCATCCTCTTCGGAACCCCCTCTATGCACTCTATGCCATCTTCCAGGTCACTGATGAGGATATTAAACAAAACCAGCTCCAGGACTTATCCCTGTGCCACTGCACTTGAAACTGGCTGCCAACTAGACATCAAGCCATTGACTACTACCCTCTGAATCCAGTGATCCAGACAGTTTTCTATCTATTCATCCAACCCATATTTCCTTAGCTTACTTGCAAGAATGTTGTCAAGGTATACCACATCCACTGGTCTCCCTACATCCACAGAGCCAGTCATGTCATCATAGAAGCCAATCATGCTGGTCAGGTATGAGTTGCCCTTGGTGAATCCATGCTGATTGTTCCTAATCACGACCTTCTCCTCCAAGTGCTTATAAATGGATTCATGAAGGACCTGCTCCGTGATTTTTCCAGGGACTGGTGTAAGGCTGACTGGTTTATAGTCCCCTGGATCCTCCTTCCCTTTCTTAAAAATGGGCACTATATTTGCCATTTTCCAATCATCTTGGACTTCTTCCAATTGCCATGAGTTTTCAAAGATGATGGCCAGGGGCTCTGCAGTCACATTTGCCAACTCGTTCAGCACCCTAAATGCATCCTGTCCAGCCCCATGGACTTGTATAACTATGTCCACCTTTTCTAAATAGTCCCTGAGCTGTTCTTTCACCATAGTTGGCTGCTCATCTCCTCTCCAGACTGTGACATAGGGCCAAGTGAGGGCTGTGCGACACTCTTCTGTGGCACCTTTTCACCTCCACCCTAGACTTCAGCAAAACTGAGAGAATTAAATCCAGAACTGCAATCCAAAAAGCCACGAAAAGCCTACCTAATCCTGGAGATGCCTAAACTGCCTTCACTTAATTTATTTAGAACAACTCCAGCCTGAACTAGAGGTTTACGTGGGTTTTGTATATGTGCATTCATTCTTATGCGATGACCCTTTTTCTACTCCAAATTAATTATATGCAAGGTAAATTCACTCCTTTGAGCATTGGCATGCTCCCCTCTCCCCCAAGCAGGTAAATCTGTGGGAGGAGGAGAAAGGGCTGTGGGGATAAGTGGAGGCGGGGGGGGAGGGGTGCAGCGCAGCGCAGCACAGCTTGTTGCTGCTCACCCCAACCCCTGGTGCAGTGGCCAATACCAGCTGCCTGCAGTTGCTGGGCTGTGCTGTTCCCCGAGCCCCATGGGGCTCTACTTGTCCCCACTCACCCCAGCCCCTGGTGCAGTGGCCCTGGGAGCAGCCAACACCACCTGGCTAAACCATGGCATGGCACAGCCCAGGGGCAGGGTGCGGGGTACAGCTCTTGCTGCTACTCGCACCCCAGGAGGGCTGCAGGCTGGGGGTGCTGCATCAGGCTCTTTCCAGGGGGCCCATGCCCCCAGATCTATGTGTGGGACAAGAGCAGGCTGCCACCTGCCCTGAGCACCAGGAAGAGCCCAGTGCCACCACTGGCCCCAACCCACAGTGGCAGCCTGTTCTTGTCCCATGCGCAGATCTGGGAGTACATGACCCCCCAGAAAGAGCCCAGAGCAGCTCCCCAGCCTGCAGCCCTCCTGGGGTGTGCACAGCAGTAAGAGCCTCTCCCTGCACCCACTGACAGTTCGCCCCCTGCTGCAGCCCTAGGAGCAGCCAACGCCACCTACCTGCAGCTGCTGGGCTGTGCCACGTCCCTTCCCCTACCCCTTCCCTAGCCTCAGCCTTACTCCCTTCCTTCCTCACCACCATGTGAATGTACCCCTATTTGTTACCTTATAAACTGGGTTTCCTTTATTCAAATTTGATTTATGCAATTTTTTCTGGGAACACATGTACTGCATAAAGCAATGAAAACCTGTACTTGGTGCCTAGCTCCTACCTAGGGCCAATCAGGATCAGGTGACCGTGACAACAAAAACCCACCAACAATCCAGCTAATTCAGTATCTTCTCTGGCAGTAGAAAGTAGCGGATGCTGTAGACTAGGGGTATCAAACTAACCTAGTGCCCCAGGCCAGATTTAGACCCGGAGGCTCATTGCCAACCAGATCCAACCCAGGGCATGGAGCAGTGCTTGCAGGCACCAAAATAGCAGTGGGGCAAGTGGCCATGGACCCAGTGTGTACTTGTCATGGCAGAGTCAAGCAAGTGGCAGTGAGCCAAGTGGCCACAGGGTGACTGAGGAGTATGTTGCAGAGCCCTCGCTTGCCCCTGTGCCAGCAGTGGCCATATTTACTGATACTCGAAGGCCCTGAATTCTGAGGCAGGCCCTGTCCACTGTTAGCCATGCCCCCAAATCTCCTAGCCCACCAACAACCTCATGGGCCAAATTGAGCAACACTGCAGGCCAGCTATTTTAGAAGAAACCTGTGCTTTATAAGAAAAGTATAAGAAACAAGGTGATCCATCCCTAACATTCCTTCCCAATCTCCATGAATGGGTTGAATCCCTAACCATTGATATCGCTATGAATGTACTGAATCCCTTTTTGAATCTGGTTATACTTTTGCCATCCATAACATCTGGTGGAAATGAGTTCTGTGTGTTAACTATGGGTTGTGTAAAAACAGGACTTTCTATTGTTTGTCTGAAACCTGTTGCCTGATGATGCAAGAACTAGAGGACTCCCAATGAAATTATGAGACATAGTAAATAACAGTTCCTTTTTCACTTCTCCACTCCATTCATAGTTTTATAAGACTGCTACCATATCCCATTTCAGCAGTTTTGTTTCCAAGTCGAAGAAATTTCTAGCTTTTCCAGTCCCTCTCTAGATGGAAGCTGTTCCACGCCCCTGATATTTTTGTTGCTTTTCTCTGTCCTTTTCTAGTTCCAGTATATCCTTTTTGAGATTGAGATGGGGCAGCCAGAACTTTACCCAATATTCAAATATGGGTGCTCCATGAATTTATATTATTCATAATATACAAATTCATTATATGTGTGTGTCTGTGTGTAATTTCATGTTTCAATTCTTTTCCTAATGATTCATAACATTTCGACCTAACATTTTGGACTTTTTGACTGCCACTACACACTGAACCAATGCCTAAGTCTCTTGATGGGAATTTACATTCTCAAAACATCCTTACACATATCAACAGGACTGGACAAAATTGCATGTGTGGCCATTTTCTTTTACAATATCTGTGGTGTCATCACACAACTATTCTACAACGGCCTCAAGGTTAGCAAATTAGCCTAGGAAATGAGGGAACAGGATTTTAGGCCATCTTCAAGGGGGTGGACTAGATGACCTATGGAGGTTCCTTCCAGTCCTACTTCTCTATGATTCCCTATAATTCTCACCCAGAGTTCAAATCCATACCTTTCAAGAAAATGTTTTAACCATTAGGTAGTTGACTTCCTGTTGAAAGATTAGCACTGTAAAGCAAAGGCAAAATGAATAGGCTAGAAAGAAAACACAAAAGGAAGCCTGACTCTGTTCTCTAGTGGTCTGAACTCTCTCAGGATTAGCAGGACATTAAACCCAAGTATCTTCCTGGACAAGTGCTCTAACCTGGAGGCTAGTAGCAAATATGTGGGCACTGCCACCTTTTAAAAGAAAAGGGTGTCCTCTGATCATTTCTTTTAGGCTAAGTACAGATAGTTCAAAAACTTGAAGCTGAATTGATTCACTCTTTGCAGGTTAGTCTAGGCTGTGTAGATTGAATTGATAAGCAAGTGAACAGGAATTCACTTTTGATTCTGGAAATGCAGCTATGTGCCTGCAGTGTCTCAGGCCAGAAGCTGGCAGGCACTAGAGTGTACCTTCCTGCTCAGCTGGAGGAGATAGCTTGGGCCAAAGCTAGTTTGCCCACTCTTTGAGTGGGGGGGAGGAGGTTGGGAGGAGAGGTGCAAAGCATCCTGGGATGCTGGGGAACTGTATTTTAACTTGAATCTGGAGGGCATCTGGGACAGAAGTTCAATAAACCAATTTAGCCTAAATAAGTTAGGTCTTATACTACATACATCCAAGTTTATCTTAAACCAGTTTCAGCCATTTTGAAAGCATTTCAGGTGGACTAAACTTCTGGGCTAAGTACAGGCAGTCAAAAAACCTGAGGCTGAATTGATTCAATCTTTGCAGACTAGACTACACTGTGTAGATTGAACCAATAAGCAAGTGAACAGACATTCACTTTTGATTTCAGAAATGCAGCCACATGCCTCCAGTGTCTCAGGCCAGAAGCCAGGGGACAGGAGAGCATGCCTCCCTGCTTGCCTGGAGCAGACAGTTTAGGCCAAGCTAGCTTGATCACTCTGCAAAGGAGGGTTTGCAGGGGAGGTGCAAAGCATCCTCGGATGCTGGGGGACTATATGGTAACTTGAATCTGGAAGGGATCTGGGACAGAAGTCCAATAAACCAATTTAATGTAAATCAGTTAAGTCTATTACTACAGACATCTGGGTTTATCTTAGACCAGTTTTGGCCATTTTGAAAGCAGTTTATGTGCATTGAACTTCTGTTGTTGTGTTACAGTTTTGACCCAGTTTCTGGTCTCTTATACCAGTTGTGTGTAACGTCTGTCCCTTGCCCTGTTGTGTTACAGATCTGAACCAGTTTCCAATCACTTATACTGGTTTATGTGTAATTTATGTCCCTAACATAAAGAATGGATCAATTAACCAATTAAGAATGGATATCGGTGTCTACTCTCAGAGAGAATTCTAAGCCTCAGATTTCACGTGAGTGGAGATGCCTGCCTGCAGCTCTGAGTTAAATGCCTTGGCTCCATACACTCTTCTCTGCATTTCTTATTGGTTAGCTCTGGTCATCTTCATGCTCTGCAACTGAGGTTTTGGGGTCCTACCCTGAAGCACCTTTCTCCACATATAATAATACCGGTAACACAGCAATCTAACAGTTAGGTGTTTTAGGACCTAATTTGGACATGCCCAAGTCTTTTACAGGACCAAGCTCTTGATGTAACCAGCCAATAAGGCTTTGCCTATTTTGTTTATAGCCAATGTAAATGGTATAATCTGCTCATTGTACTCCAGCTAGGCAGTTAATTAAGATAATTTCTAACTTTCTACTCCCTAATAACTAAGGCCAGAGCATGTAAAACTTATATCATGGCAACACTGTGGATTTTTTCTTAATGAAGCAGAAATAGACACAAAGGAAAAGAAGAGAATAAAGACATAATAAGCTATTAGCGATGCAGACCGTCAGACCAGCTAAACCATAACAATCCAAAATCTACATAATTCTAGCTCGTCTCCCCTTTAGGGCCTATGTCTTTTGTAGCTGAGACAACAGCTGCATCACACTGTTCAGCCCCAGGAAGGCTGAAACCTGCATCCGTGACTGCTAGAACCATTCAGCCTTGGCAAATCAAATTTTCAGGCTCATAGCTGACAACATTAAATATTGCTAAATCTAGTCAGTCTTACAGCCTTGATGAAAGTGTGCTGGGAATTGTCCATTTCACCTTGAACTCTAACCCCATCTGAAAAATACCGGTGCTTGCCTCTTCAGATCAATGTAACCAGAAGTCTTAGCAGTATTTCATATTTCTGCTGCTTGCAAATTGTCCATTCCATAGAAGGTCAAACTTATAGTACAATCTTTTTTTTTTTCAGTTTGTTGGGGTTTTTTTTTTTTACATTAGCTGTTGTATTCAGGATGCATACAATGAACTTAGCAAGCAGAATTCACAAATGTCAAACAGATTTGAGAAGTAATGGTATGCACTTGAGGAGGAAAACATCAGTTGTAGTAATGCATTGCAGTTCCATTATTGAAACACCAACACAAAGATTCTTATAATGAACGGATCAAGATTTCATAAAAAGGAATCCCACTAGTATAATTATGGTGAGAACACGCTTAAAATTTTAAAAAATACTGATAAATGACCTCAGAATGCACTGTTCCTTCTAGACAAAGAGTCTTGTTTAGCTGTGGGTATTATGCTGCTGTTAAAGGGCAAGACCTACCTGTGATTTAAGGCAGCAATAAGCAAAGGAGTTTGGATCTCAAAAGAATGAAAGACATGCTGCAGGGCTGTGGTGCAATATCAGGTGAAGTGTTAAACCATTTCTGTGTTTCTGGCCATAGCTTCTAATGTTGGCACAGTGTATAACGTACAACTGGTCAGTCAGTTTCCCATAATAGCCAAAGTCATAGAGTACCATCATAACAGTTTGTTTATAGCCTCTCACCATCACGGATATTATTTGACCAAAGAAGTATCTCTAGTATGGTTTTTCCTTACAATACACTAAGATAATTATACTGTGAAAATACTAGTGCTCAAATCTACAGGTGTGTTCAGATAAGTGCGCATGTGTGGTTTGCGGTGCCTGAAAGCTGTTTGAGGTGCTACGAACTGCATGCAGCACACATGCCCATGTGCACTAATTAGCAGAGTGCTGCCAAAATTTAACACCAGGAGATCCCAGTGTCAAATAAAAATGCTGCTAAAAAAGGCAATGAAGCTCATGTGGCAGCAGCATACGCCTCCAGAAACAGAGCCTAGCTGGCCAGAACCACAGTCTGGTTGCCAGCCAGGCTCCATGTGGCCTGATCAGCGATGCTGCTGCCCTGGGAGGCCCCCAGACCCCAGGTAAGGTCGTTGGGGCCAGCCCAGGTACTGGCCCCAACACCACCCAGGTCAATTTGCCTTGCACTGGACACACGTGCAAGGGTGTGTCCTGAGCCAAAAAGCAGCAGCACAAATATGTGCCACTGTTATTTGTGCTACGGGAAACATGCACCCTTGCACTTAACACACCCTACAAGTTAAATTCTGACTTCCTGTTTATGTACATATCTTCAATTGCAGATTTATCTTCACATATAGAGTAGCAAAACTGGAAACTGAATGAGGTCACAGAGAAAAGACCTTGCCAGATTATCTTCAAAATATGTTCAGAGATCTGATGGGTATTTCTGTCCACTCTCATCTATTCTAAATTTTGTATATGTTATTTTAAAATAGTTGGTAGTCCAAATAGTTGGATCATCCAAGACAATCTGTAATGCAGAAATGAACTGATTTTCAAGCAGACATTCAACTGCTCAACTAATTTGCATGCAGAGTTGTCATAAATGCATGTGGAGGCTGATTATTTGTGCCCTCAGATAGCGAATTAGATATCCATGTCAGCATCTAATTTATACACACAAATGTAGTAACTTGCCTATTCATGGTGGATAAATGAAATTGTTTGCCAGGTGTTTTTGAAAAGCTCTAAATTATAATGATTTATGTGAGAATTTCTATGGAACAGGGATGAAATGCCTATTTGCTCTCTAAGGAATGCTGAAGGTTTGTTTTTTTTTCAAGTAAGCCTAAAATGAATCCCCTAAATCCATATTCAACACCTAAAGATGCAAAGCACTTCTAAAAATCAGGACATGGACTTATGAACCAAACCTTAGGTATCCATTTTTTATGATCTTGGCTGGAGATTTCAAGTACAATGGAGGGAGACGTAAAAGAGCATAATAGTACTGATTCGGGAAAAAAACAGAACATGCAGTTCCTACCTTCCATTAAGATGAGCAAAATATCCCTTAAAATGGTGATGGTTGTTGCCAAAACAAAGAAGGAGAAGACAAATGTGCAGATGGGGTCAGCTATTTTGTATTCTGGCTAAAAAAAAAAAAGATAAACATGGTACTAAATTAAATCCATCATTTTCAGTTGCTGGCTGGCTTGTTTAATTAGCTAATCCCAGAGCACTATAATCCATACACGACACAGAAACTGTTACAGATATTCTTTGGCAGCTTTTGAAGGCCTCAAATCACTAAGGATGAAAAAGAGAGGAAAAACAACTGTATTTTCCTTATGGCTTAAATGCTGAGGAAAAACTGTTCTGCTCTCAACAGCCATTTTATTCCTTGAAATGAACATAAGTGCCATTGACTAATATATGATATATATCACTGAGAGACAAAAACATTTACTTAGTATTTAATGACACAGTTATGGAAATAACTTTATTCTTAATTGCTATGAAGGTGAGTAAACTAATAAAACTGACCTTAAAGAATATTACAAGTGCGCTAATTAGCACACTAATGCTCTGAAATAAGTCCCCAATGGCATGAACAAAAGCTGCCCTCACACTGGCATTGGCCAAAACTGGCTTCTGTTGTGGAGCTGACATATGTTCATTGGCTTGTGCTCCGTGACTATGTCCATGGCCAGTCTGGTGTAGAGTCAAACTTATTCTGAAAAAGATGCAGTGCTGCAAATGTCAGTGATATCCTTCCATCAGAAAACAACACCCTGACATACTCCATAGAGCAAAATCTAACTATCCATCTGGGTATGTATAAAAATACATATTCCCCATGTCAGGAAATCCCCAAAAGATTGAGGATTTTAGAAAACTTACATGATATTAGCTATCACTGCACAGCCTGAAGTAATGAGCATCACTGTGGCTTCAATCTCATAATTTGGATGAAGGAGCCTGAGGCTAGCCAAATATGTCATCACGCCAGTCACCATCCAAATGATCATCATTGACATCAAAGCGCCCAGAATTTCTAGGGGTTAAACAAGTGAGTTTTAATAGTGTTCTAATTAAAGGGCAAGGAATTGTTAATAAATTAAAGCTAGTGCTTTCAGATGTCTGGGGGGTTTTTTCTCATGTTTTCACAGGTCCTAACGTTTTCGCCAGATTGGGTACAAATAAGTCTGGCTTTCTCAAGGCCAACTCTTATTGCAAAACCAGTGGCCTATTTTGGAGTTAGAGTACTGATACTTGTCCACACAAGTTTACATGAGGGCATTTTAGCCACAGAGAAAATGGTAGGGCAGCCAGGCCCTTTGGTGTACATTCAGTTCTGCCCAGGGCAGATCCAGGGGAGGTGTGGCAGTGTGGTCACACCCCCGTCAGTGGTGTGGCACACATGCAGTGAGTTGTCTGATCTCACTGGCATATCAGTGCAGCTCTTGCCAAAGCTCTGTGTGCACTGCAAGCTCTGAGTTCACAGGATACACAGATGATTGTTGTACACAACAGCCGGTTGTCGTAGGCTCTGGCTCAACTGAGCCACACAACAGAAAGGGGCATAGCTGCACTTCCCTCTACTTGATCCTGGATCCAGCCATGGTTCTGCCAGAAGTCTTTCAGCCTCCAGGGCTATGCCACCTTCCCCAGATGCAAGCAGCTCTGTTGTCAGAAGGCATTTACTACTTGCTGAGCTGCATTCATATCAGCAAGTTTGCCAGCAAAGCTGCATTATTTCCAGGGTGTAATCTAGCTCTGCTGGCAGAACTTTGTAGTATAAAAGGAGCCCAAGTGTCTGCTGCTTCCTGGTGCAGGAAGCAGAACTACTGATCACTATGTGACTTGCATCTTGTGATTCATACTTATTTGTGCCCAGTTGCCCACCAATTCATCAGTGAAAATTGAATTTGCTGCCAAATGAAAGACTCCAGAGGTTTGCCAACATCCAGAATGGACAGGAGCCTAAAGTGTCAATTCAAGAAATCAAAGGCAAACTAACATTTTGATTTTTCTGCACTTTTACACAGACAAATACATGTGAAAATAAGTATGTATAATTTCTAAAGTACCGGCTTCTGTAGACCTGGAGTCCAGCTATTCTTTAATTTTTTTTTAATGTACATATGCATGAAAACTTACATACACACAAAACATGACTGGCACTTGCACCTTCAGCTTCTCAAGACAGAAGATGAAATTATAGCCCTATTGAATTTGATAGGGGTTGTGTCACTAACTTCAAACTGGGTCAGGGTTTAACCCAGGACTTATGTCTGGTGGACTGGTGGTTTAATTCCTCTCTCTCTCTCTCTCTCTCTCTCCTCCCTCTCCCTCCCCCCAGCCCCCACCACTTTTTTGGCTCCTTTCATCCGGAGTTGTTTGTTTTTGTTGTGCTTCAGTGAAAATACATATTTCTCAATAACAAGTGAAGCGTATTAGCAAAAGCATATTTGCAATCATAGAGCAGTTTATTAGTGCTAAAAAGCATTTTAATAAAACATTAAGCAGTCTCCCTTGCACTATTGGTACTACCAGGATACATTACTTCTATTATATAAAATTAGGACCTGCTTACACTATCCGTTTGAGTACACTCTACTCATTCTTTCAACTATGTCTTTATTGGCAGCTTGACCACTACACATTCTCCACTCTAGTCTACGTGCTTTGACTATGGCCGGAGCTGAAAGACAAGGATGGTTTAGATGGCCACACCTAAAACAGTCCTGTTATACTATACCAGTGTAACTAGCCAGTATCAAGTTACCAGAATAAATAGGAAGAGTTTCCCACATAGACACACCCTAAGAATTTCTCTAGATCTAACTAGTGTCCATGCAAAGGACTTTTATTGTATACAAAATTAGGAGGAGTAGCAGATAAAATTAAAGGAGTGCAAAGTCATGAAACTGATACAATTGGCAAGGACTTAGAGTCATAGACTTGTTTTTAAAAAACAAATTGGAGCTTTTTTCTACAAAAATATGGCCTAGTTCAAACAGGAATTGGTTGAGATAAGTTCTATGGCATGTGCTGTACAGCAAATTGAAACAGAAATTCACTTCTGACTTTGTAAACCACATATAGCTTAAAATATCTTTTGAATTTTTTCTCCTGGATCATCTCTGATATATTTGAAACTTCTCTGGTTGACAATGCTAAAGATTTCCACTCTTTTATAAAAGTTCCAGTCCCAAGGCACCCAAACTAGTCTCAACCCCTGAGCTTATTCCAAAGCAATAAATGCCACCAACACATTGAAGAGCAACATAGATAAAGGAAACTGGAAGGGTGGCAACATTGAGAAACAGAGACACAAGACATCAGTGGCAAAGGATCTTACTATTTCGTAAGAGAATCTCTACGTGCCTGTATAAATGATGCAGTATAGTATTAAGCTGTTCAGTACTTAAATGGGTCCATTGCCCATCTTTATTATCATTATTACTTTTCTAAAGACTTTTATTTACCAGGAGATTAAGGCTTTAATCCTGCTTCTGCCAAGTGAATAAGAATTCTCCTACTGACTTGAAAAGAAGCAGGAGGAAGCTTTTCACTATGTTAAAACGTGAATTGAAAAATACTTCAGCCTAAAAAACTGCTCTCCAGTCTTGTATTCATTCCTTCTTTGAGGTTCGCTGATTTGCTGTTTTCCAATTTATGAGGTATCCTGAGAGCCTTGAGAACATTAGTACATTATCTTCACGTACCAACAGATCTGTGCCTGATCTGAGTATACTTTCCAGTGGCTTGCCATGATGAATTGCCTTTTCTATTTTACATGGTCATAGTACACTACATTCAGTACCTGCTCTGTGCCATCCGAAAGTTAACTGTTTAGTTGCAGGTTTCGATGATAACCACAGTGAGAAGAGGCTGATCAGGAAACTTGCCAAGTCAACCAGGATGTGCGCTGCATCACTCATCACAGCAAGACTTCCTGCGATCCATCCACCTGTGTAAACAAACGAGATTATAACAATTTTCATCATTATGTTCTTGTCATAGCATTGGATAAGTGTATTGACCCAAAGACCTTTGATGTAAATCTAGGGAAAGTCCCTTTCTAGTGATCATGATGTAAAACTCTTATAAACTGAGAGAAATTTGTATCATGTTCATGGATTCAAATGCTCCTAGTTCCCCATAATATTGTTTAATTTGTGATACCTTCTTTGTCCCAGATGCTTGGATGAAAATATCCAATGAATGGTCATTTTAAGCATATAGCAGCTCTTTGGAATTATGGTTTAATTGTTAACAATTTGCCTCAAGCATGTTGCAAAAAATGGATGTTATTGTTCCATTATCTATCTCATACTTCATTATAATTAACTGATATTGTTATTAACACACAATGGTACAGTATGAAATCCATCAGTCATGATGGGAAAATACTTAATATAAATACCTTGGCTAGAAGACAGGGTAGAGATGTGTCTCATATAATCAAAGATGCATCAGCTTCCATGAGCAAGGGCTCACTTCTTTAGATGCTATGAAAAGGATATGCACAAAGCAGGCTATCAAATAAAGTGGTTTAAATAATCTTGGATAAGCCTTTTTGGTAGCTTGGTACCCAGTTTGGTATCCAGCTAGAGGCCTGGCATAATTTAGAGTAACTGAATGGATAGACAATAGTAAACGGGGCCAGAGGAAGCACCTTGTACATCCGTAATATGCTCTGGGTCCTATTTATATGATACACAGGAGAGTGTTATAGGTGAGGGTAGGGAGAAGAACTTTACATTTACATGGATAAACCGTATGTCAGTGGTACATGCTTTATTAGGTATTACAACTAGGGAGAAAATCTGGTAGGACATTTTATTCACTGAAAGTTGTGGAGTTGAGAAACTAGATGATCAAATCAGCAGGACAAAAAAGTGACAAAAAGGCCATGGAAATGACTCAAAAGCAATGTTATAAATGTTATAAAAAGCAACATGCTACTCTCAAATACTGGAGACCCCAAATCATGTCCTCTGCTTTTCTGTGAATCGTTTTATTACAGAAAAGTGGCAAATATAAATTCAGTTTTTTCCCTGTAAGGCAGGTAAATCTTAGAGATAATTTGGTTACATGGCTATTCAACTATTACACAGCTTGGTATCAAGACACAATGAGCATGGACTTTGGTATCTGAAGGGTAAAACTCTTAGGAATAGCTTTCATGAATACATCGTTTTTTTATATAATTAGTGTTCAGCCAAAAACTCTCCTTGAAGTGGAAGCTAGACAGAAGTCTGTGTTGCCTCATAGGGGTGCCTAAATAGACCAACAACTTAAAAAAAATTAAATGATGCAAAATCATATGAACAATGTTTGCTCCTTCAAGGGTACCTTTACATGAAGTACTAAAGCACGGTGCAGTATGTGCAGTTACTGCGTCATGCATACGGCACATACATTTCACCGCTACGTCACTGTAGCAGCATGTGATAACTGGGGAGTATGCTGCTATGGCGACATAGATGGTAATCACGTATAGACCCGCGTGATACTACGTCACTGTAGCATGTCATCTGGTGACATAGCATGTCACTACATTGCCATAGGACAATGTGTAGATGCACCCCAAAATACTTACCAAAATATTATACCATGTTCCATATGCATGGAACACAAAGCATGTTTTTCTTCTTATGAACCCTTCCCAGTAAGGCTTTCCATTTACTGGCACCAATAGATACTAAGCAAAAAGGAATAGCAATGATTGTACAAATTTCTGGCAGCTCATTTGTTGCAGCAAAATAAAAGAAGATAACAGAATGGAGATTACACAAAATGTGAGCAAGGTCTGCAGCATTTTGAGGTACAAATAAAGATGAAACAAAAAAAGTCTCAAACCATATCCTCCATTGTGACACATCACCCAACACTGCACTATGGCCCTAACACAGCAACATATATAAAGACCTTGTGTGATATGCTGCAGCCTTAAGAAGCTGGGACACAAAACTTTTTTCAGTTAACTAAGTAAACAGAAAACTGAGTGTGGGATTCGTCCCTTGTATTTTGGATACTTTCTATTTTGTTGTGCTTTTTTCATTCAGATTTACAAACTACCTGCTCTAAACTGCTCACCTTGAAAATTTTATGGAGATGGTGCCAAACTATTAATTTATGCACTGCTGGGTTGATTCATACCAAGACAAGTCTCTGAGACCTCAGCTTGTGTGTCTCAACAACATGGCCATGGCTTCCCTTTCAACTGCCTGATACAGGTAGGGTTAGCTCTAATTCAAGGTGCCAGAATAGAATTAAAGTCCATTAAAATCCACATTTTGCCTTTAATGGCTAATGTTGCCATGTGAGCACTTCTACGAAGGATATATGTGAGGAGATATATATGTCATCAATCTGACTAATGGCTCCATAGCCAAGGAAATTGCTGTGTGTCGGCATTAAAAGAACAAAAGAGAAAGACCATTGGAGGATGAACTTGCATTAATTTCCATAGTCTTAAAGTGCCATCAAAAATGCCCCATTTTGAATATTATTTGAAGCCAAAGCAGATATACTGTGATGTAAACACAGACTTCATTTGGGTGTACGGGGATCCAAAGAATGAGGACACATTAATAGTACATTTGCAGAAATATTTTTCTGCAAATGAGATACATATTCATTTCTGTTGCTTATCCCAATTTAGCCTACATGAGCATTTTGCCCTTACAAAGCGGGGGGAAGGATAACATGTTCTTTGCTTTCAAGAGGAAGGTGTGTAATAGCTATAAGCTTTATTGCTTTGTAGCAATATTCCAAACAAATGGCTTCTGTGATTGATTATTACTCACAGTGGCTGTTTATTGCTTTGTATACTATGAAGCTATAAAAATTGTCAGTCACTCAGTGGTCAGTCATCTAGCACATGCTGTCTAGCCTAATGATTAAAAAAATTAAATATATGGTTCATAATTGCAATAATCCCCATAGACTGCTGTCTGTAACTGCAGTTAATAACTGGTTTGTCGGAGTTTAATGGTCTGAAGCAAAATGGTCTTGAAGCCTGTTACTCAGCTGTCACTGCAAGAATCTGAATGATTCATTAGGCAAAAAGAAACATTTAGTTAACATATCATCTGTCCTTCCAATTATCCTTTAGCACTGCTGCATTCACCACATTTAAGCATGCTGATTATATGACTTTGTTAATAATGCATTCCTTCTGGCCCCAGAAATAGCTGCATGGAGATGAGTAGCATGCACCAATATTCACAGTGTAAAATTCTCCTACTCACAAACAACTCAGCTTAATACAGGTGAAGCATATGTTTTGGGGAAGGGGTTGAAGAGGAAAATTCATGCTCTAACAGAGGGTCAGCACAAAAGACAGCAATGCAGCCCATCAGTGCAGTCCTTCAGTCTTCAGATGAAAAGACTGGCGTACCAGACAGATTTCTCTTTGCCTTAATTTCCTGAGAGAGACCCGACAGATCACTTCTTCGCTTTCATAGATTTTAAAGGTTGCTAGAGCTATATGAGCATGGGTTCTACATTACTCGCTACCCTATATGGGGCTGGTATACAAAATGATTTTGCAGTACATAGGTTTCTTCACATAGTCCCTCCCATCAAGGCTGAAGTGGGCCTTTGTTCTTGGCTAAAATAACTTAGTTGAAGGGGATGAAGATAAAATGAGAAAAAATAGCCGCTTACAATTACTACTTTTAGAAAGGAATTGTTCATAGTGTATCAACAGGATTTTAGTGGACATAATGCTTCAAGAATGAGCAAAGGAAAAATTAGGTTGGAGGTCAGGGGGCAAGTCCAACAAGCAAAGTCTAACTCACTATGGAATATTCTTCCAAGGAAAAGTAGCATGGTCAAATGCTGGCTGGATTTATTCATCCAGAGCAACCCAATGCCCATATCTGAAGATAACATCCATCCTGATATAACTTCATTGATTTATGTGAGTTATATAGATCAGTGGTGCTCAACTCACCCAGCCTCATGGGCCAGATGAATAAGAGAAGTGTTGGCAGTATCCTGGTCACCCCAGATTTTGGCCTTATGTTTATTCAAATTGCTTAAAGACTACTGTACAACACAGGTTTTACTTCATATTGTACTGATGTGTACCATCATCATCTCCTGACCTGAAAAAGAATGTCTTGCATTCAAAATTTTGTCTATCTTTATGGTAACTATATAGTTGGTCCAATAAAAGATAACACCCCAGCATTTAACAGAACTGATTTGAAACTTTGAGGTTTGGAAATATGATGCAAGATTATTGTATTAGAAATGCTTCCTAATTTTAACCAGTGATTGTAGGATCATCAGAAAGTAGGACTAGAAGGAAACTCATGAGGTCTTCAAGTTCAGCCCCTTGTTCAAGGTAGGATCATCCTAACTAAAACATCTCAGCCAAGTGTCTGTCTAACCTCATCTAGAAAATTCCCAGGGATGGAGATTCTTCAACTTTTCTAGGTAGCCTGTTCCAATCCTTGAACACACTCATAGTCAGAAAGTTTATCCTAATCTCCAACCTAAATTTCCATTTCTTGTGTCAGATATACATAAAAAAGTTTGAGTAATTAACTAAATAGAGATTTTTTTTAAATTGGAGAACAGGAAGCAGTCACTTTATCCAAATTGTCTCTCCCTGTCAAACAAAGATCACAATGTGTACACAAGAAGTACACAAATATAGTGATGTTTGAGAACAATATGGAAGGGCATTGATAGCAAAACATAGTTATTTATGTCTAAAGAAAGAATACTCCCCTATGATCTCTGCAATCATGAAGATGAGGCAAATGACTGATGCTGCACAGAGCTTCCGCGTGGCTTGACACTGTTCTCTTTTTCTGCTCTCATAGGACTTTGACTGGCTTTGGCAATCGCATAGCAGGTTACATTCAGAATCCTCTGGTTCCTCCTGGTGCGTATCTTGGCTTAAGTTGTTCTTTTGCAGTTCTATACTATGGGATTGAAAGAAAGAGAAGGTAGAAAGGTATTACCATTTAGGGGCCCAATCTTGCAATTCACCCATGTGAAGATGTATAATAGGGTATAATATGTATAATAACAGTATTTATAATAACAGTTGTATAATAACAGTATTTGTACTGTTGGATTCATTTTTATTATATCAGGAGCAGCTATGGCCGCAAATGCTATAAATGAGGTTGCAAAGCACTCATATAATACATAGTAGTGAGAAAGCCCCACTGAATTCAGAAGGTGACTCACAAGAGGTCCATCTGTATTTCATCCCTGCTCTCTCAGGGGGCAATGTTTCGTCTGCAGCATGCTTGAGAGAGAGACTATGGAGGACACCCACAGGGAGACTTCACTGCCACTTCACTTTGCACATACCACTGGCATATCCAAGTGGGACATGCTGAAGACTGTAGTTCCCTAGGAGTGCTAGAGATGTGGTATAGACAAAGCATTGCTGATATGAGGAACAGCCTGCAGAAGGAGACTTTGTAAACTCATCAGGGGGGTGCTATGTCCCTTTCATGTGGTTGGGCCAAGTTTTCTGTTTTTCATGGTCTCCTTCAGATAACCTTTCATTATCCAAAGTTAGCTACAGCACATGCTTTTCAGAAAGTCATAACTCAGGCAAATCTAAATCAAATTAAATGGAACATGAGGTCTGTTTCTGTACAAAATTTCAATTTTCTATTCCCAGCAACTTTGGCAGAAAGATTATTCAAAAAAGGTCACAATTTCTTTCCTGTAATTGAAAAAACTATATTTTCCTCACTCTCCTCAAGCTCAAAAATGGCTGAACCGCTTTTGCCTCAGAGCTTCCGAGCACACAAAATATGATCCATCTTTAGGCAAAGCCTATATGTCAGCCCAAAAGGTCAAGAAGGACATGATGAAAAGGTTCTCTAAAGTAGTCTGGTCCCTTCATACTGTTCAAGTAGCATAAAAAGTCCAGCCAGATTTAATTTGCCAAAAAACCCTCAATCTTGCCCTTCTCAAAGCCCCCCGTATAAGAAATATGGGGCAGGGGGAGAAATGTGCTTTGACTGGAAGGCACGGTTACCCTCAATGGCCCTTAACATCCTTCCTGCCATGCACATGGTAGGGTAGCTCTGAGACTGTTTTAATTTATTTCAGTGTCGGGAGGCCGTAAGTTAATTTTGTATCCAACCCTGTCCCTCCCACCCTTTTTCCTGCAGCAAGTAGAGCTTACATGGAAAAAAAGGACTTGTCCCAGGAGGTTAGACTGAAAACTATTATGTGGCTTTAACTAGAGCTTTTTGTTGCTACAGCTGCTCTAACTATAAAAACCCAAAAGTAAAATCACTCTCCCCTATATCCTGTCATGCTACGTGTGGGACAGCACTACAGTAATACATGGCTAATTCCACCCAATGATATATATGTAAAATGTATACAACCATTGAACCATATAACTTTTGTATATGCAGAGGTCCAGTCCACAATACCATCTTGGTGTGTCTCAAATACAGCTATTGTTTCATGTTTGAAATTGATTGGCCTTGAGTCATGATGCCAAGTTGGGCTTAACTACACTCTGGTAATAGCAGCCTGCTTCCACATTTCTTGTACTGGAGGCTTTTCATTGGGAATAATAAGAGCTGTCCCCTAGATTTTGTTAAAGGGGGCTATTTCTTATGTTATGTGACATTTTCCATGTCATTTATGAACTTGCCAAAGTCCCTGAGAATATAAATCCTGAAGAAAATTATAATCACCAACATGAATTTTTTGATGGTATGAAATACTGAGAAAGGATCAAATAACAAGGGACACTGGTAAAGGGACACATTTTTTACCTTGGTTCCAGTTCTTTCCTGTGGAAGCTGGTTGCACCTAGCCAAGTCAGGATTCTTCAGAAAAACTCAGCTGTGAAAACCAGTTCCACATACGCTGATACCACTATCTCGGCACGGGGGTCACATCAAGGTATATGAGGAGAGAGGACAGGGAAAGGCATAGCAGAGTTCTGCAGACAGCTAGTATTTGGCCCATGAGGCCTGAGGCTGCTCTGCCTTCCACCAAGTCACAAGCAGTTTGAAAGTCAGGGGCTGCGTCTACATGAGATGCTGATTGTGCAGTCATTACTAGTTTATATAAGTACTAAAGCACAGTAGCACAAACAAATGTCTTTTTCATGATGCTACTATGGAGTAGCCTAATACTCCTGTGTAGCAGTGTCGCATCATGGTTGTTGTCACGCCATGCTAATGTGCAGTAGTATCAGGCTAGTGCACAGTCAGCATCTCATGTAGACATGGCCAGGGAGCTGTAAGCTGCAACAACTCCATTTTCCTCCTCCTGTATCAAGCAGACATAGGCAAAGGAGAGAATATCTGCCTGGTTCGTTACCAGGAAAGAGGCAGAAATTTCCTTTTTCTCCTCTTTAACCAAAGTCAACAAGTACAGATTAGCTGCACAAATCTGGTTGTCTCAATATTTTGGAGATGTTCTAAGTATTCAGTGTTCCCCCAAGTCAGCTTAGTTCCCTAGCAGCATGGTCAGAGGCTAACATGTGGTCTCTACTTAGCTGAGACAACTGATTCTCTCTACATGCTTCTGGGCAGTATGCTTGGAAGAGCAAATGGTCAGATTTAATGCCCAGTGACTTACATCGATTTCATAGA
This sequence comes from Crocodylus siamensis, assembly GCF_052110815.1. NCBI lineage: Eukaryota > Metazoa > Chordata > Crocodylia > Crocodylidae > Crocodylus > Crocodylus siamensis. Next base: position 236,289,945 of record NC_143397.1, on the reverse strand, counting down.
CATCAGGGCTGGAAGGGACCTCAGAAGATCATCGAGTCCAGCCCCCTGCCCCAGGGGCAGGAAGTCAGCTGTCGTCATAGGATCCCAGCAAGATAAACATCTAAATTTCTTTTGAAGGCGTTCAAAGTAGGTGCTTGAACCACCTCTGGTGGCAAGCTATTCCAGACCTCGGGGGCTCAGACAGTAAAGAAATTCTTCCTTATGTCCAGCCTGAAAAGGTCTAGGAGGAGTTTATGACCATTCAAACTTGTCATCCCTTGGGGCGCTCTGGTGAACAAACGCTCCCCCAGATCCTGGTGAGCATCCCTGATAAACTTACAGGTGGCCATCAGATCATACCTGAGCCTGCGCTTTTCCAGGCTGAAGAGCCCCATGGCTCTCAGCCTGTCATCATAAGGTCTGTTTTCCTGACCTCTGATCATGCGCGTGGCTCTCCTCTGGATTCTCTCAAGGTTCTCCACATCCTTTTTAAATTGTGGAGTCCAAAACTGGATGCAGTACTCCAGCTGTGGCCTCACCAAGGCCAAGTACAAGGGGAGAATGACGTCTGGGGATTTGCTTGAGAAGCATCTATGGATGCAAGCCAGCATTTTGCTCACTTTAATAGCAGCTTCATCACATTGAAGGCTCATGTTCATCTTGTGGTCAGTCATGATCCCCAAGTCCCTTTCATCTGTAGCGCTAGCCAGCGTAGCACTGCCAAGCCTATAAGCATGCTGCAGGTTTTTCCTCCCAAGGTAGAGAACCTTGCATTTTTCAGTGTTAAAAGCCATCAGGTTGTCACCCGCCCATTTGCTGAGCCTGTCCAGGTCAGCCTGGATCATCCTCCTGTCCTCAGGTGTGGATGCTTTACCCCAGAGTGTGGTATCATTGGCAAACTTGGCCAGTCCACTTCTGATACCAATGTCTACATTGTTAATGAAGATGTTGAACAAAATAGGCCTAAGGACAGAGCCTTGAGGAACCCCACTGATCACAGTGCACTATGACGATTGATTTCCATCAACTTTTGACACTGTCTCTCACCCTGTTCTCATTAAGAAACTGGGGGGCTGTGGTGTAGACACCCACACAGTCAAATGGGTCGCCAACTGGCTGGAGGGCCGCACCCAGAGGGTGGTAGTGGATGGGTCCTTCTCAACCTGGAAGGACGTGGGCAGTGGGGTTCTGCAGGGCTTGGTCCTCGGGCCCGCACTGTTCAACATCTTCTTCAGTGATTTGGACGAGGGGGTAAAAAGCACCCTGTTCAAATTTGCTGATGACACTAAGATGTGGAGGGATGTGGGCACACTGGAAGGATGCAACAGGCTACAATCAGACCTAGACAGGTTACAAGGGTGGGTGGATGAGAATAGGATGGGTTTCAACACAGACAAGTGCAAGGTGATGCACCTGGGGAGGAACAACCGGCACCATACCTACCGGTTGGGGAACTCCCCTCTTGTCAGCACGGAGAAGGAAAGGGATCTGGGGGTCATCATTGACTCCAAGATGAACATGGGCCGGCAGTGTGGAGAGGCAGTTAGGAAGGCCAACCGCACCTTGTCATGCATCCACAGATGCATCTGGAGCAGGTCCAAGGAGGTGATCCTCCCCCTCTGTGCAGCACTGGTCAGGCCGCAGCTGGAGTATTGCATCCAGTTCTGGGCGCCACACTTCAAGAGGGATGTCGACGGCATGGAGAGGGTCCAGAGGAGGGTCATTCGCATGATCAGGGGACAGCAGGGCAGGCCCTATGAGGAGAGGCTACGGGACCTGAACCTGTTCAGCCTCCACAAGAGAAGGCTGAGGGGGGATCTTGTGGCCTGTTATAAACTAGTCAGGGGGGATCAGCAGGCACTGGGGGAGTCACTGTTCCCCTGAGCACTGCCAGAAGTGACCAGGAATAACGGTCACAAGCTGGCAGACGGTAGGTTTAGGCTAGATATCAGGAGGCGCTACTTCACAGTCAGGGCGGCTAGGGTCTGGAACCAGCTTCCGAGAGAAGTGGTGCAGGCTCCTACCCTGGGGGTGTTTAAGAGAAGGTTGGATGAACGTCTTGCTGGGGTTGTTTGACCCCAGTATTCTTTCCTGCCATGGCAGGGGGTTGGACTAGATGATCTGCTCAGGTCCCTTCCGACCCTAGAAACTATGAAACTATGAAACTACCACCCTCTGGGTCCAATCACGGAGCCAGCTCCCCAGCCAGTGGATCATGGTGGGCCGCAGTTAGCCAGTTTTGCCAAGAGGTGATCACAGGATACCAGATTGAAGGCTTTTTTAAAGTCGAGATATACAACATTAATCTCTTCTCCCTTGTCCAGGTGACAGGTCACCTGGTCGTAAAAGGAAATAAGATTGGTCAAGCAAGACCTAATTGCAACAAACCTGTGCTGGCTCTCTCTCAGGATGTTGCCATCAGCCAGTCTGTTAAGAATGGCCTCTTTTATAATCTTTTCTAAGACCTTCCCTGGGATGTGAGATGCTTTTGACTCATTTTGTCCCTGTGTTCCTTTATTTTCCCCGCAAAAGCAAATAAATTGTGGGTAAGCCATCTGGGGAACAGGGATCACATCTGGCAGCCTGTTGCCCTGCCAGTCAGCACCCTAGAGCTGTGCTTCTATAAGAAACTTACACTGTTTCATTTTTATATTCATCTGGCTTCTCATGTTTGACTGTGTCACTCGAAATACAGTATTTTGCTGATGTATTAGACCCAGAAGGTACCACAAATTGATTCATTCCAGATGGCTGAATTAAATACTGTAGTTTACTCACTTTCCCCTGGAGCTCCTGGCATACAAGTTTCTCCCTCTCCAGAGTTAAGATCCAGTGCTCTTCTGTATTTTGTGTGCAAAATTAATTTTCCCTTAACTTCATTTCCATTGGCTGGCACCAAAAGTTTAAAATCATCCTGGGGACTCAAGTCACAATTTGCTTATCAGTCTGCCAGGTTGGGGGAGGCAGTTCCAAAACTATCCCTCCTGTTTTCTCAGCCACCAAACATTTCTTATGGTGTTAGGAAATTATTCATTGTCATAGTCTTTGTGGGCTGGGTTTTTTTTTTTAATATTCAAGGTACCTTCTAGCCACCAGCTAACAATACGTTGCAATATCACCACAGGGCAAACAAATGCTGTATTACAGATCTCATCAGAGTGAGGAGGAAACCAACACAGAGAAGATGAAGCCAGAAGTGTTACATTTAGAAGCTAGAAGTTAGGCAACTAATAAAAGTGGCCTTGTTTCCAGAGGGGCTGAGCATCCACTGCTCCCTTTGAACTCAACAGGAATAAGAGGGGACAGCATCTGGCCCAGCATGTTAGAAAGGCTCTTGCCAGCTCCAGAGAGTAACAGGCTTTTCAATAGCTGCTCACCACTAATTGAAGGAATCTAAGAGACACATTTTTAAATGTGTAGAATCAAAAGCATACGATGCACAGATCTGGCCTGTCAAACCACAAACCTCCTGTGTGAGAGAGACAGGACAAGATGTAGCCTTTGAGCTTTGCAAACAGAGACCTAGATTAAAAAAATAATCTGTTCTCCATTTCCAATTCCCTTTCCTTTGTAAGAAAGGCATTGAGGGTGAATGTCACAGAGGGCACCTACTGAGTCATGCCTGGAAAGAGTAAAGAAAATATTAATACATTTTGCAGATGCTATACAAATCATTAACAAGCATGTTTGATTCTGGCTTCCTTTTGTTTGTTTTCATTTGATCTGTCGAGTGAATTGATCTACAAGCTGATGGCTATAATTGCCTTTCTCCTAAGTCATATCAGAGCTCCAAAGAAAGGGGAGAAGAGTGAAATCCAGCACTATCAAACTTCCCAGAAAAGTGACACCTCCCCCACAAAGGAAAACAACACTTTATCAGCATCTGACTTAATAATGAAAATGTCTTTAGAAATAAGACATCAAAACCATATTCACATCCTTTATGTAGGGGCCATGCTGATTTTATTTGAAGTTGTTCTTACCTTAGATGTTTTTAAGTCTACAGTTAGGACTGCAATTTTCAGCCATGATGTCCACAAATCTCCCAAATATTACAGGAGCAAAACAAAGGCAAACACTTACTTGTAGCACCTTTACATGAGCTATTAGTCATCTAAGGGACAGTAAGTGTGCCGGTAATTATTTTATTTAATTAGATTTCATGGGCCTCCAAAACTCATAAAATCCAACAAGAAGGAATTCTGTTGTCTTTTCTCATGTTGTTAGTGTCCAATGTCTTTTGCTCTGGTACCTTCTCAATGATTTTCACAAGAGAAAGAGCCACGAGGAATTTGAGCAGGTTAAATGCATCTGGTTTTATTTACATCATTCCTAGAATGAAATTCCTCAAACAATATTCATAGAAATACTTTTCTACAGGAGTCTCACCCAAACTCCAGTGGTCAGTTCCCAGGGAGTTGCACAACTTGACTCCATTCAGAAACAGAGCCAGAGTGCAAGCTCTGCAGAATCTCCTCTAGCCAGATCCTGCATCTTCACAGAAATGTCTTCCCAAGACTACCGTCTTCCCAAGACTGAAAACTTGCTCTCATGCTAAGAAAAATAAAGAGCTTCAAAAATAACATACTACAACATCACCTTATGATACCTGCCACAACAATACTACAAATTAATGTCCATTTTAAGTCTCCCTGAAGTCACTTTTTTCTGAGATATCTGCAAAACACTGACTAATGGCTAAGAAGTTAGACCTAGATCCTTAAAAGATTTAGATACTTAACTGCCATTGGTTTAATTCATCTCGGCCTTAATGTGCTATGACTTTTGCCTACTATTCTGAGTAAAACAGTCCCCTTATTACCATGTGTTGCCCTCATAAGTTCTCTCTCTCACATTTAGGATTGTAAGCTCTTTGAAGCAGGGGATCTTTTCATGACACATCTGCACAGTGTCAATGGACAGTTGGACCCCAAATTCTAACTGTGGAGTCTTGGTAGCATGGTAATACAATAGATAAAAACATTAATACCCATGTCTAAAGTCACATACTTTACAGGTACCAATAAGCTTCATAAACTTTCTCCCTTCTAGCTATGAAAAAAAGAAAGGGCCTGAAGAATTACCTTAAAACTGAGTATTTTGAACACAAGGCAGTTCATTCCATTAATTCAAGCATTTCTCACAGAAAATAGTGACCAGCAAGGTTTACTTTTGAATGAGGAGACTTATCTGAGCTCAACAGCAGTGCATGCAGTGTCCCGGAGACAGAGAATTGGTTTATTAGGGTATTGAGTCCCAAGAGGCAGTTTGTGGGTCTAATGGGGAAAATCAATATATGAAAACCTCTTTTACACCGTGTCTATATTAGGATGCTTCTACCAGTAGATTGCAATAACCATCAGGAAGCTGCCAGAGCATGTTCATTTCCCCGTGGCTTCTGGTGGCTGAACTCAGAAGCTATATGATTGAAAGAGATGGTACCAAATACTGGAGTGACTGTGGCAGCCAGCAGAAGGTGCAACTAAGTCTATATACTCTTTCTGTCAGCTATGGGATGCGCATAACCCTTCTTCTGCTCAGAAAGGTTGCTCTACTCCTGAAAGAAGGGATTCTACTATATTTAGTGTGGACACATCTGTAGGTTTGTTGGTAGAACTATTTTTGTAGATCAATGGTGCTCGACTTATTTGCGGGCCAGATGAGTGGCACGGGTTTGATCCACAGGTATAATTCAATGCAGGACCAGTCTGCAGCCTCACATGCTGGATCTATCCATGGAGTGACCCCACATGGTAGATCTAGCTTCAGAGTAACCTGTGCGCTGACACAACCGCATACACCAGCATGAACTGGTGCATGGAGCCATGTCATCTGGCCAATGAAGCTCTACAAGGGTCCAGAGATTTGGCAGAGAGATAGCAATGGTAATGCTAATTACCCCAGTTGGATCTGGCCTGCAGGTTGAACACCGCTGATATAGAGCAAACCTGAGATTGTGTGTATCTGATCATAAAATGGTAGGCACTATAGATGCCCAGCATATCCTAAGTAAAGATATAATTGCAATAAAAGCTACAGCATTGCTGCTTCTGACCATTTTATGCTTGTGACATTCTGTGTTTCACTTAAAGTCTCAGCCCTTGAAGGCAGATGATTATAGAAAAATCATTGGTTTAATTAAAAATGGACATTTTAGTCCTCATAACTCCAGAGAATGTTTTGAAATTGAGCATCCAGTCTCAGAAACCAAAGGGGAATATTTAAAGAATCTAATATTTTTCAAATCTCATAATTTTGGAGGGCACGGTGGGACATCTGCAAACTTGAACTTAGCCACCTTAGCAGCCACTAGAAGTTCAAAAGAACAGTGTTTGGAAATCTCAGAGATAATTTGAAGATGTCGTTTGAAGTTAATGATGACCTGTCCATGAGAGCTTGCAGATATCCCCTTTCCTTCTCCCGTTACCATGGTTCAACAGGACTGCAGCTTGGGGGTGGATGTCTGTGACACCACTGTGCAGGATAATTCTTTCTTCCCTGCGTATTTTAGAACTATGCACAGAGGCAGAAAGAGTGTGACCTGTGGTCCACAAGACTCATCCAAATGTTGTGGGTAAAGAGTCACATCTACTGAGCAGAAAGGGTGGTACAAACCCTACATTTGATGAACGTTCCTTTGAATCCATGGGGCTTCCCTTAGGCTTCACTTTTATGGGAGGAAAGCTAGGAAAGGAGGAAGCAAATAAACCTTACAGCCCTGGTATGTTAAAGGGTTTTACGTATGATACAACAGAATCAATATTCCTCAAAATCTTTAGTTTGGGCCTTTTCATAGTGCTGGAAGCCCAAGCGACAGGAGTCAATTACATGCCTAAGGGCTTATCTACAAATAGCTGTTGTTCATGAAGTGCTTCTATACTTCTTATTTACATCCTACTTTAATTTGAAACAATTTTGATGTGAGGACAAACCCTGAGCTTTATCTTCAGATCTCCTTTATCAGGTTGTTCTTTTTTGTTCCCTGTGTCAAAGACTCCTTTTAAACTTCTGGGTTGAAGTTGAAAAGATTCAGTTATTCTGGAGTCAAAGAGAGTCAGCAAAAGTAACTGCATCTCAGAGAAGCAAGAATGTAGCCTGTGGTATCAGTGTGACTTGGCAATAAGTTTCTGCATTTCTTTATCTGATCCTAACACTTGGTATCTGTCACATAACCTGCATAGTAGACTACTTATTAGGGCTTGTCACTCTATACTGCAGACTTCATTTAGAGTAATCAGAATTTAGCATAATTCAATTCCTTTATTTTTTTTAATGTGTTAACCATTGTAAAAAGGATTCAGGAGGCCTTTACCAATTTCTTTAATAGTATGCAAAATCTCTTTGTAATCAATGGAATTTTGCAAGGAGCAGTAAATCTACTAAGCATATACAAGTACACAAGAGGCACTTCCATCAGCATTGGATTGGGTCAAGAAGTCACTGATGTAATTAGGAGCATACTTGTTACAGTCCTACACTAATCATGGTGTTAATTAAGTGGGATATTGAATTGTTTACATCAATAACCCACTGATCTCTTGTCAGGATGTGACTTATGGTCAAGATTTTCAACAGTGATTAGTGGTTTTCAGTGTTCAATTTGAAATATGTTTGTGGCCTGATTTTCAGAAGATGGGTACTTAACTCTGTGAAAACAGCTTCCTTTAGAGCTTTTCAGATTGGATACAAAATACTCAACATGCACAGAATCACTTCTGAAAATGTTGGTCTGCTCCAGAAATGTGTATAGAGAGAGGCCAGCAACATAAGCAAAGCGAAAAGGGTTTTGTCATCAGAATATGATTAATTATGATGTGCACTAAAACAGACCAGTGGTAAAATTGTAGCTATTCTGGCCAGGTACAGAAGTTACACTTATTGCATGGTTAGTGCACCAAAAGCTCTCTGCAGCCATAACCAAACTGATGATCAGACCGATGTAAACTTCTTCCCTAAGATAACCCTGGACGGATGTGGCATCAGACTTCAGCGCTTTAAGTTAGAGTGCTGCAATGAACATCTGTATCACATCCTATCCTGACTCACAGTAGGTCACATCTCATTGACATACCATGGAGCACTGCAGCACCCCAATCATCCCCCATCGCAGGGCAGCAGTCTAGCCTAGGCCAGAGCTTGACTCCTCTGCCAGAGCTCTGGGCCAGTCCCACCCTGGGGTCTCAATGACCTCAGACAGCAAAGCCCACATTTCCAACCCTCCCACCCTTGTTCCCTCCGCTCAGCTATGTGCCACTGTCCGGCATTATCACTCAGTGTGTGGATTTCATCTACCCGGTCTGGGCATTTGCAGACCTGGTGGGACTCCTCACATGATTGGAGGATAGCCATAGAGGGCTACACCATGCACAGAAGGGACTGAACAGGGAGAAAAGGCGGAGGGGTACCTCTCTATGTGGGGGATCAGTGCACCTCTCTGGAGGCTGACATTGGCTCCAAAGATAAGCAGCTTGAAACCCTCTGGGTCAAGCTATGGGTGGGATGGAGGGGAGATGAGAGAGACCTAACTGTGGGCAGTTAGTACAGGCCACCGAACCAAGGGGAGGAGCTTGATCGAGAGTACTCTCAAGAACTGACAGAGGCCTCATGTGGAAGGGACATTGTTGTCATGGGCAGCTTCCATTACCTGGATATAGATTGAGAGGAACACTCAGCTAGGTCAGTGATGTAACTTCTTAACTGTAATCAAGGAGCTCTTTCTGATGTGGGAAATGCAAGGGCCAACCAGAGGTACCACTTTCCTAGACTTGGTCTTGGCCAAAGGAGATGATCTGGTGCATGGCTTAAACATTGAGGGTAGCCTGTGTGACAGCGACCATGAGCTCATCAGGTTCACTGTCTGCTGCAAGGTTGACAAATCATCTAGCAGGATTGAAGTCCTGGACTTCAAAAATGCTGATTTCAACAGGCTCAGGTTATTAGTAGGGGAGGCAATGCAGGACCAGAGATGGAAGGTGAATGGGGTGCAGGAAGAGTGGTTGTTCCTAAAGGACAAGATCCTCAAAGCACAAAAAAAACCCGTTCCCATGAAGAGGAAAGGTAATAGAAGGGCTGGGAAGCCCTCCTGGCTCCATAGAGACACTGTGGTCCTCTTGAAAAAGAAAAAGAGATGTACCCACAGTGGAAGCTAGAGACAGTCCTCAAGGAGGACTATGCAACAGTGGTCCACACTTGTAGGGAAATGATTAGGAAAGCTAAAGGGGCAACTAAGGTTTAGTTAGCCAAGGGAGTCAAGGATGATAGGAAGTCCTTCTTTATGTCTGTAGGGAGCAGAAGGAAAATAAATGGAAACATGGGGCCCCTGCTTAACACCTCTGGACAGCTGGTAATGAACACTAAGGAAAAAAACTGAACTCCTGAATGCCCCTTTGCTTTGGTATTTCACCAGACCAAGGGGAAAGATAAGTGAGATAAAGATCACAGGGGGCATGTGGGAATGATAGCCTTCCCACTGTGGATGCTGAGCTGGTGCAAAACCAACTAGAAAAGCTAGAGATTTATAAGTCAGCAGGACCAGATGGACTTCACCCAAGAGTGCTGATGGAGCTGGCTGAGGTCATTGCAGAACCCCTGGCAAAACTCTCTCAGAAATTGTGGCACACAGGGAAGATCCCTGAGGATTGGAAGAGGGTCAACATTGTGCCCATCTTCAAGAATGGAAAGAGGGAGGACCTGGGCATCTATAGGCCAATCAGCCTAATCTCTATCCCTAGGAAAATCCTGGAAAAATTCATTAAAGAGTCTATGTGCGATATGCTGGTTGAGGGTAAAATTCTGAACAACAACCTGGGCTTTTAGACCCTTTTACCAAGGGACACACCTGGGCTAGCTTTGTTCAGCTGGAAGCCAGTAAACCAGCTCTGAGATACCTTAGTAACTAAAAATGAGTCTCACAATATGAGAGAGTTTTTTTCCCCATAGGACAGGGATTTTCTTTATAGGAATATTACTCCTAAAGTTCACTTGAACAGTATTCTGTGTATTTATGGAGAAGGTAAATAATATTAAAACAATAATAAACAGTTTAACTGCTATGAAACTATGGCAGTAGCCCAGGCATATGAACAGAGACAGATTTTCATTAGAGCTGACAGCTTTTACACCAAGTTTCTGTCCCACTCATTTTAAGAGAGCCAAGCAATAAATAACCTGGAAAACAATGAGATAATGGAAATGTCAAGAGGTGCTAAGCTGTAGTGATGCTACTGTTTTCTTTAAAATATTTGCCATCCCTAAGCACAATAAAGAATCGAAACGTTTCCCTGTAAAACTAGTTCCAGCTAAACATTTATAGTTTTAAAAAGTCAGATTAATTAATACAATTAAGTGCATTAAGAATAAATATCCTTACAGTCTCAAAAGGCACAGTCTAGTCTTGTATTGCTTGCCTAATCTGAGCTCTGGAATGGCAGGCAATAGAAAGCAGGCAACAGAGGGCAGGGTCCTTGCCCCGAGTGATGTGCCCTTACTTACATGAGTAATCTTACACCAATGTTAGTAGGTGCATTGACTTCAAGTCTGATAGACTGTTCAAGTGAGTAACATTTTGTAGGATCAAGCCCTTTATGCCATCACATTTCTTTAACACCTAATAGATTATTTAAACATTCAGGCATGAAGGAGCTTTGAATCAAACACAAAGTCAATAGCACTATTATAATTCAGCCTCAAATCACATTATAATCAATGGGGTTTTGCATCCTATAATAAATCTAGTAAGCATATCAAATACATAATAGGGAAACACTCACTCCAACAGTGGATGAGTTCAATCTGTCACAGATGCAGATGCAGTATGCTAAAATTTAGTATATTAATCAAATATCTAATACGAAAGTTTAGAAGGAAAAATATATCATATAATGCCATTTTGAAGAGTGTGCACAGGTGCATCCCTTCTTACATTTTGAAACAAAGAGTTGAGAGCTTCACATTCAGCAGTAATATCTGCATATTAATTGCATCATTGTACTTTCAAAGGCAAAACAATATATTAAACAAAGTAGACACAGGTATGTTACCTGTCTAGAGCAAAGGAGTACTTCTTGGTGTCCCTTTCACTCACAAGGCAAGTTCTTTCAAGACCCTTTGTGGAGGCCATGATGAAGACTCTTTCTGAAACGTTCCTTCACTTTTTGAAGCCGACAAGGGTAACAATGCTCTCAGAATTAAATTCTCTGGCACAGGTTTAAAAAAAACCCAACAATGGTCTTTTTGATCACTTCACTACAAAGGAAGCTGCCTTCTTACTGGTAGTGGTATCACTAACTTGCCTAATTGTAACTTTCTGGGTTTAGTAGCTAGTTAGTTTTTCAGATGATCTGATGTGATCCTCTTTTATCACACAATAAAGAGCCAACCACTGTGCTTTAGGTTGCTGACTCAAAGCACATGTAAACACACACACACAGAGAGAGAGAGAGAGAGAGAGAGAGAGAGAGAGAGGTGATTAGAACAAGCTGGTTTGCCTGAAACAGTCAAACTACTGTTCCCTCTCTGCCTCCTTAGCCCCTGCTTGGCACAAGTATTCTTAATCAAAATGACCACTGTAAAGATTTATTCTTTCCCCTTCTCTGCTACAAATACTTCAAGAAAGGAAATGGAAGAAGGATTAGTAATAAATGCAGTTAAATTGAAAGAGTTGATTGAACGGTTTAATTGAACTTAATTTCAGTTCTGTGGAAGGAAAGAAAGAAAGAATCTGAGCTGCTCCTTCTGAGCAGTGAAGGAGGGTCTGTGCAGAGCATTTTCTACTCCTTTGAGGTCTATGTGAGTTTTGGCATTGACTTCATTGGAACTCAGATTTCACACTCCTTTAAGAGAGACGATTAAGGGGAGTATAAGCTTGCCTAGAAAGCTCAATGCCAGATTTGGCTTTACCCAGTGTGAACCCCAATCTCTATTTAGTTGCCACCAAAAGTGTTGGGTTCTGGGACACTTATGCATGTAAACTCACTTCATGGCAAGGTACACCTGAATTCCCTTCCTCCATATTACACAGTTATATATGTGCCAATAGGCCCCAGCTGGAGAGTGAGGTCTCACTGTGCTTGGTACTAGCCATATAACATATGTACAAGATGGTCCCCTGCCCCAAAGATCTTCCCTCTTTCCCTGCCTCCTACTTATCTGTAATGCCCCCCTTATTGCAGTACTCAGAAGACAATCAGTGTCAGGGATGTGCCAACATCCCTGGCTACATAATGGATTTTGCTCTAAAAATAAGCAAGATTTTAAAGCATAAAAAAAAGCAGGGGGAGGGGGGAGGACACAAGGTCAGCTCAGGCCTAGATGGTTCACTAGACTAGACCCATTTCTGAAGACAATGGCACATGTGATTTTAAAGTCATATTATATTTTTATAAACTACATATTTTCCCAGTCTGCAGGAGACGGTCAGGAACAATCTTTCTCTCTTCCACTCTGCATGAAACACCATGATTGGAAAAGCATAAAGAAAGCTCAGAAAGCAACAAAACTTTTGTATGATATTTTCCACACATTTCAGAAAAATGTCCATATGCCTAGCAGCATTATTTTCCCTGTGCTTGAAGATTACCAGAATTCTTATTTATTAGTTATATTTCTCTAGTACCTAGTACTGGAGAGTATATATGTCAGCCGTGGACTAGGATTCCATTGTGCTGTAGAAAAAGAGAAAAAAGATAGCCCCTTTCCCAAAGAATTTAGAAGTGAAGAAGCTGGTTCTTCTTGCAAATCTTTCGGAATCACTATTGCTCTCCTGTCAATGCTTTTGACTAACTGGCTTTGTCCTTTCAGTATGGGAGGTGTTGAAGGAAGGGAAGCAATGATAATATAGATTAAATCAATAAAACAGTATGTTACGACTGCAAAGAGAAATATTCAAACCAGGAAGGGCAATGTTTACTTTACTTATAGGGGCAGGGGTAATTATTTCTGTAAGATGTTGCCCTTATTCAATGGGCAGGTTGTCTCAATAGATGTCACCTGGATCTGGCAAAGATCATGTGCAACATCACCCTAGAGGTGATACCTACAGGCCCAGGTTGAAATATGTCATTGGAATATAGTAGAAAAAGTTGTACCACTGTTAGCTGTTGTGCAGAGAAAGGAAGATTTCACATGTAGTAAATTCAGACACAAAATTTAAAAAAAAGGTATGTGCTAGAACTTGCCATTTGCAGCCTAATTTCTATGTCCTGAGCTCAGATTCACCTCTGAATCATGCAAATACATGATGTACAGTGGTATTTTGCATGTCATGCAAAATCCAAACTAGGCATCTGCTCATTATTCCCAAATATATGTACTGTCAAGCTGACCAAGCATATTCCCAAGAGATGCAAGAGAAGAAATCATAGTAGGCCATGATAGCCCCAAAAGTAGGGAAATGTTCATTTAATGTAGCCATTTCTAGGAAAAAGCCATTATAAAATACTATTATAACTATGTGCTGTGCTAGCTATATATATACAATTGTATGTGTGGTGTTTTATTATTACCAGAGGCACCAAGGGGTATTCATGTGTCATTATAGACAATGGTGAAGTGGCTGTCAATCAAGCATCCTTTCTACATGCTTTGCCAGTCCTACACACCAAAAATGTCCACTCACTAGTCTACTCACTATCATGCAGTAACATTTTCATAGTCGTAGATTTGTGTGTGGAGGTGGGTGGGGGGGTGTGATGGCAAGGGATTTAAATCTATAACAAGTCTTTCAATTTGGTACTACTTTCAAATCTAAACAGATGACTAGAATCAATATCAAAACATGTCCACTTCGAATTAGAGCTTCTGCTCATTTCTCATAAAAAATACTATCATTGCTGCAGTACTTTTCTATGGTTTTCAAATCACCCTTTTCTTTCAAATGACAAACCCAAATATTTTCCAAGATGATGGATGTTTGGGATCAGGGTTGCCAAGTGGCAGTAAATGTGTTGACTCTCAGTAAAAAAAAACAGGCTAAAAATGGCTGTCAGTCAGGTCCATAAAAAAACTTTAGCCATCAGTAAAAACACTAAGTAGCTGCAGCTTGATTGAAACTGACAGACCACAGCAGTGCCACCTGATGGCCAAATGGAAGCATAGCATCCTGCAGGGACCATATTCTCTGCCATGTGCTGTTGCTGCTGCTTCCCAGGTTGCCTGTAATACTGTTGGGTTACAGGTAGGCTTCTTCAGGGGTCTGTGCTGGCATGGGGGGAGCAGGCCTAGTGGAGTTGAGGCTGGAGGGTTGGGTAGGAGAATCAAGTTAGGAGAATCAGGAGGTGGGGTGACTAGGGGGCCTATGGAGCGTGGGAGGGTGGGGGAGGGCAGCATAATGTAAAACCTTTGCTGCAGTCAAGCATAGTTCCCAACCCAAGAACATTTTTTTAATGCAAACTTTTTACTGATAACAAAAATTTTACTTTTTGAGTATGGTTGATGGTAAACTGCTAAATTTGAACCCAGCCCTTCTAACTGGGGCTTGGCAGTGGGGCAGAGCAGGGCAGAGCAGGGCCTGGCAGAAGAATTACATTTACATTATGTGTATGATAAAACATGTATCACTAAAAATATGTGTTGGTAAAAAAGTTTGGCTGTCTGTAAAAAAGCTTGCAGATTGTCAATAAAAACAAATGTTGGGTAGGCAATTCTATCTGGAATATAAACCTGGATCTGATTCTCTGTATTTCACGCTGAGCTCTTCCCTCTGTAAAACTGAACTGAAATTTTGGATCCAAGCACACTACAATCTATTTAAAGTCTATCCTGGAAAGTTACAGATCGAGCCCATTTCTGCTTAAAAGCACTGGAAAGCTTACAACTTTTGTTAGTGAGATAGATGAGTTTCCATCATTTTGCTAAAGGGTTGCAGGCTTCAGATAGATGCTAGCAAAATAAAGCAATAGATCATTCACTCCATTTAATCTAGACCTTTGTTTTCTGTTTATTGTTGTCAGTGCTGACGGTCATGCTTCTTAAAAGATAGGCTGTGAGACATGCTTGAAAGAAATCTCTTCAGAGCTTTTTCAAAAACTGGGGTATTCCTCTTTACACAGAATCCAAAACACATTAAGAGACAGACAGTAGCTGTCTGTGGAATTTCTGCTTCAGAGAAATTATTTAGACCATCTCAATAAATTCATCTCCTGGTTTCAGTAATAATGCATTTTGTTTCTGAGTCTAGATTAAAAATGTCACAAATCCAATCATAGCAGCTCTAATGACCCTAGTCAAGGACATTTCTCCAAATTTGCATCTGACGCAGACATGCGAGACATCACATTGGCTCTTGCAAATGAAAGTCCCTTATCATTATTATCCAAAATCTCTGTCAGTAAAAGAAGCATATCCTTGATCCCATTTCAACTCCAATCAACCTTGCTCTAAAATAAAAAACTTTCATCTTGTCATAATGGGGGAAGGTACTGACAGCATAAATGTACAGTGGGAAATTCAGTGCATCTATTAACTGAAAATGCCAGTAAAGTCGGTCAGTTTTACCAGACGTGAGACAACTTACAGATCACCTGCAAGTTTTGGGGGGGGGTGTGTATTTTTTTCCTCACTCCACATCAGCAGCTCGAGCAGTTTTGTACTGGATTGGTTCAAGCATGGTGATCAATGCAATTGTGTCATCCAGGTTTGATCATTGTAATTCTCTGTACTCACGATAGGTACAGAATGGCTTCTGAATCCATATGTAGCTCCACTGACTTCAGCTGGCTTCTTCATGTATCTGTCATTAAAGGTTCAGAGTTTAAGGCAGGACAGCTTGATAGCAGAAAGGGGTTACAGTATTATGTGACACTGGAGATACAGAAGCCCAGTGCAAATGGCTGTCAGAAAGAAAGTCATCACCCTGACTTAGTATCAATTTAAAAATCAGTAAAAGAATGGCCATGTTTAATATTTTAAAATACTGAATTTTTAAACATTAACAATTTTTCTTCTGATTTGTAAGCTAGTATTCAAAGAGGATAGAAACTTCTGACAGACTCACATCTGCTCCTATGCTGCCAGGGTCATCAATGACATCACACTAGCAAAGCTGCCATCAACAGCAAGCAAGTAAAGACCTATTTTAATTAAAACTAGAGATGAATCTGAATCAGAGTTTGGATCCATAGCCGAGCATCTCAAATGTAGGTTTGCCTTTAAAATGGCACAGATTATTTGCAGCAAGTAACCCATTCTACCCTTCAGCTCAAGGCTGAGAAACTGGTTTGTTTCTGAAACTTCAATCTGACACAGGAATGGTATGCTATTAGAAAAAGGGTGGCCATATACAGACCCTGTGGTTGTTAGTAGACATTAATTCCAGTGCCTTCACCAGCAAACTTTCATCTACAAAAGGATGCAAAGAAGTCCAGATGCTTGCAAGTATCAGGCTCTTAAGCCTACTGGGGCCAGCAGTAAGCAAGAGATACAATGGGACACACCGATGATGCTAGAGACATGGGTTTGGCTATCATCTCCAACACTTATTTTCTAGGGTGGTGGAGGTCATGTTGCCTATGACACACAACAGCCTACTGCCAGGCATGTTCAAAGCCATGAGGAGGATTTTTTTCAGACGGGTTATCAGTGAGAAAGTCCTGGAGTTTCCACATCTTCTCAGGTCACCCTTCTTGGGTATCATCACCAGGCTTAATTTACCCCACTCTTATCACACCATTTTTCTTTTGAGATATTATTGCATAGTAAAGGCAACTCCCTAATCAAATCATCATCTCCTGCTGTGTTTGGCTCTGCTGCTATGCCATCCATGCCTGACTTTCCATTTTCCTTTGACCTCCTGACTGCTTCCCCAGCAAGATGACCTTTTTGGCTGGATCCAGACATGCAGGCACATGTGGTTTATGGCACCATAAATGTCTTTGTGGTGCCACAAACCACACACCCAGCATGTTAAAATGTGCCCTGCACTGCAAATTTGCGCTGCAGGGGCAAAATTTGCTACAGGGAAATCCCAGTAGTAAAAGATAAAAGCTGTGTAAACAAGCAGCGTGGCACATGCCACAGGATCACGCACTGGCAGACTTAGAGGCTTGGTCTTCCTGGGAGACACTGGCTGCTAGCCAGAGTGTCTCCCCTCCTCTAATTCAAACCCAGCTCCTCCAGCATGCTGGGAGCTGGGAGGAGTGGGGAAATGGCAGTTTCCCCAAAGTAAGGCATCTTGTCCCATACCAAAGCACATGTGCAGGGGTGTGAGCGGGGGCAAAAAGTAGCAACACAGATTTGTGCTGCTACTTTTTTTGCCACTGCAAGCATGCACCCCTGCACGTAGGGATACTCCCTTTGTAGCTATCCTACTCAGACAGGGTACAGTACTGTGAGCACCTCATGATCTTTCAATCCACTGGTAGCAGCATCCAACCCAAATCTTGAGGATATTCTTGTGTTGTTGTCAGTGATGGTGTGAGGCCTAAGCTGGTATTTGTCCTGACCCTACATATTACTCTACGTGCTCCTGTCTTTCAGGAACTATTCATTGCTGTAGCATTTTATTTGAGCCAGTTTACCTTAGCCATGTTGGCTGCCCTCTTAATTTACTGTGAAGCTCCTGGTCTGTCTGCTTTTGCTCATTCAATAGTGTCTTTGGCTTCAGAATTATAATAAGGGCTAGATTTTCAGAAGTGTGCTGACTGATTGCTTCCCATCATGAGCATGCTAAGCTTTTTTGACAGCCTGGCCACTTATTTTGGTGCCTAACTGGGATCATAACTTTTCTCCAAACCCAATTCTGGGATGACATCATTCCCATCTTTGGACAGAGCCTTACAGTCTAGGCTGCTGGCTGAAAGAAAGAGCACAGTTGAAAAATAAATTATAATGTCTTTTCTAAATACTATTGCATCAGCTCTTGTTGCAAAAATATATCAGGAGGGTTTTTTAACCCTGCTCCCCCCTCCACTTTCAAGTGTTACTGCAATTGACTTTTGCTTGTTTTGCTTTTATGATGTCTGGAGTTGATTGGGGAATTAAGCCTATAATTGTATTGCTAACAAGTATTTCTTAGATACATTCATTTTCCCTTTGGGAAACGGATTGTTAAGAAGACTATACATACATTCTGGCAGCAAAAGAAGTAACTGTGACATGTGGCATATAAGTTATTACCTGGATCTTGTTTAAATTGTTTTCTTCTTCTAATAAGATATAGCAACTTTATTCATTAGTTCTTTTATTACAACTCACAGAATACATTTTGTTCTTGTGCTCCTTAAATTCCTAAGTGCATTTGGGCAGTGAAGATACATTTTACAATATATGTTGTGGACAAGCCTGTTAAAGGCACAAGGAGTTTTGAATTATTTCTCAGTGGTGCAAAACTAATTGGCTTTTCCCAGCTATTGCACAAATATTTATTTTCCATTTTATCATCCTTATAATTGCAGTCTGAATTAAGAAAGGACACAGCAACCTGGTCCAGTGTACACAGGTAGCATCATGTTTCAAGGCTTCCCAGCAACAAGAGCTCCCCAAGCCTTTCACGCTGCTGTTACTGTTTAAACAGTACCAATTCTTGCTTGCCTGGACTATGCATGTTCTCCATTTGCCAAAATGCTTTTCCATTCACTCAAAACTTCTTGTAAACTTTCCTTTTCAGTAGCACTTAACACCAAAGGCCCCAAAGTGCTCTCAGTCATCCCCGATGTAAATTGAGGAATCTCTCCCCTGAGGCAAATGGAGTGCACAGGACAGCAAATAGAGCAGCATTTAGCCCTTATCACATATTCTGCACTTGGCTGCTCAGCCAAGCATCTATAGGGAAAATTCATGATCCAGTTCAAAAAGAGCCATCCAAAGTTGCCTGAGGGGGTGTTAGAGCAGTAGAACTCAATAGAATATTAGTATCTCAAACCAACCCTACTCCAGGACAATGTTAGACACTGTTCGAATTCCTTTATTTCTGTTGTACCTTATCTAACCTCTGATCATTTCCATAAAAACATCTATATAGAGAAACACTTGAAGCCAGAAGGATGATAAGGCAGTGGACCTATGGAAATAATAGCCACGGTTATCATAATTAAAGACTATATTGGAATGCATGTGACTCAAGTGTGAAGAGGCAACACATTTTTTCATTTCCTGACTTTTGAGTGCTTCCTCACTTACTCTTTTATCATATCTCTGTTTTATGTTTAATTTTTAATGGAAAATGCATTTCTTTTTGTGCAATTGCATGTGAGACCACACAAAACACTTCCCTATATTGGATGCAGTGGTCTGAAGCTTATCGACTTCCCATTGACTCTAAGACTTTGGATGAGTCTCCTGCTCCAAAGGAGGCACGCTGTATGCAGTGAATAAGACTGGCACACACACTCTTAAAGATTGTCCATGTCCCCTATCACATACGCCTCACTCATTTTACTAGTTCTATTCCCCACCCCACTTATGGGAGAAGGCAGAGGAGGGCTGCTTTATCCTTAGTATTTTGAAAGTCCCTTTAGACCTATGGGAAGGCTGCATCTAAACTGAAGTGCAGTTAGGATTTTGCTGTAACTGCTGTCAGGTTTTACAAAGACCCTTCACTCCTGAGTCAATGAGGTCAATAGCTATGGACCAGCTACTAGATTACATTGCCTGCTTTTACTTTTCTAACCTTACCTCTGAAAAATTTCACAGCCACATTGGGAAGCTTTGTTCAGAGAAGGAAAGGTGATTTCTGAAGCAGTTGGGAGAGGTTTGAATATCAAGAGCAGGATTTGCAATTTGATCCAAGCTTTGGTGGGTAACTAGTGCAGTGACTACAGTACCTAAGTGATACTCTGTACCAGACGAGATTTTAGTAGTTCAGAATTCATTTCGAAGTACAGCATGTTACATTTAAAGCTTGGAGGTCACCAACACAGTATTACCAACTGCAAGCATTCTAGAAAAATGAGATTTTATGAATTCTCATGCTTTTGAACCAAACAAGACATTTGGTTTTAATTGTTTGCTTTTCACTTCCTAAGTTTTTAGAATGCACTCAAATCACATTTCTCAGCTTTTCTCTGGACTCATGAATGCTAGGAACTAGTTTTTTAAATGAAAGCTGGAGCTTTGCGAAAGACACCATAGAGAACAAAGTGTGACAGCAATATGAATGTCTGCATTAATGCATTAGGGTCAGCAGCTCATAAGATGGGATTCAGTCATCTAGCCAGACAAGGGTGAGGTCTGCTGTTGCAGCTAACTAGACATTTAAAATTAAAGAGCAGTCTAAGAGGACAACCATACGGTATGAATAACATGTGCCTAGTTCACCTATCTTTCCTGCAGGTGGTGTGGCTACTTTCAGAGGCCTTTGGTGTCTAAACAGATTTCTTCTATGGCTGCATAAAAGAAATTGTATACTGTCAACTGAAGCTCAAAGATTCTGAAAACAGTTAAATGGCTTCCAGTTTAGCAAAGCAACATACACAATGTAAGTTTTAATTTTACTGGCATCTTTCAGATCCTTATACCTCAGAGCTGCCTACTGTATGCCTGTTTCTTGTCTGAAATCTCTGGATGCCCTTTATATGGTGCATATACAGCATCTGGAAATTAAATGAAGAGTTAAATAATGGCTCTCTCGTGTATGGGGCATAGTAAAAATAATGCAGTGAGTTTTTATAACTTTTTAATATAATAATACTAAAGAGACTGAATACTGGTTTTATGATATAAGATTTTCAGATTGCTCCCAAGTCAGCAACAAGCTATTCATAATCCTTTATTATAGTGTTGTCGTGATGACTGTAATCAAGTCCCTGGGCTATCCGATGAGACTGTGAATAGTGTGATGCTGGTAAATACTGATAAGTTTCTATTTAATATGACATTTAAAGAGTCTATCTCTTGTTCTTTATCATATTAAAAGTGTGTTGGCAAATTTGGTTCCGGGTTCCTGTTTTTAATGTATTAAATGTTCTGTAGGTATCTTTCTGGTATTGTTATTTAAGTTAATTTAGTAAAATGCAAGTTGATGTCTCCATTATAAAAATCTTCCCCTTACTAATAAAAGATATCACATTTACCCAAAAAGCCTCGTTCTCCCAACCAAGAAATGTTCAAGCCTAGACTTCAAGAGAAATAATTTCAATCTGAAATCTGGCAAAGGGCTCTTTACAGAGTAACACATTTGTTGTTACAAAAGTTGGTAATAACTTCCCATTGTCTATATGTACTATATAAATTTGATTTGAGCACTCACCTTAATCCTTGGCTTTCTAGCTATGTATGAATTTCACTAAATCCAGACAAGAAATTTTCATCCCTCTTTGGGTGCATCTCTACTAGCGGGAATGTGCATTTCTCTGGGAACAAACAGCAGTGACACAATATGTGCCACTGCTACTTGTCCCTGGGGAAGGCCCATGCATGTGCGTGCTGGCATGCAGCACATTGCCCCCGGTAGGGTAGGGGAGGCTGGGTCTAGCACCTGGGCTGGCCCCAGAAGCCTTACCTGGGGTTCTAGGGGCCTCCAGGGCCTGCAGCCATGGTGATCCTGCAACAGGGAGCCTAGCTGGTAGCCAGAGTGTGGCTCTGGCTAGCCAGGTTCTGGTTTCAGGAGTTGCGTGTTGCTGCCACATATGCCACCCTGCTTTTTTGGGTACTGTTTTTTTATTTACACTGGGATCTCTTAGTATCAAACCCACTTCTGCACTTCAAATTAGCAGTGTGGGGACTGCCTGCATGTGCAGCATATGCCATGTGTGGGACTGCAGATGGCTCTGTATCACCATATACCACGTGTTCCTGCTGACAATAGTGAACACTGGGCTCAATAAACACAATATACATGCATGAGAAGAACCAGGCAAATCTTATTGTGGAGCAGTAGGCAACCTCTGAACACTGTTTGGCTGGCTTTAACCACCTGACAACTTACCCGAGGGTCCAGCTCCAATTTTCAACTTCCTCTGTCTCCTAATTTAAAAAGCATCGTTAAGTTACAAATTTTATCACTATTCTGATGTGCCTCAACTACCACCACAATCTGTAGGCCCCAGACGCAGAAACAGGCCTTGTCTGTGGATGTCCGCACACACACAGGCATACATACACTCATGTTCCAACTTGGACTGAATTTGTATAGCATACAAGTTTAAAAATGTAAAAATATCCAGTTAGAGGGGCCACTGATGCATCCCCATAACACTGGACAGCCCCTTGGTGAGGGGCGGCCCCCCCCACCCTTGGCCAGTGAGCTGTAAGGGGTGGGTCTGCCAGCAGCAGGTGGGGCCACCAAGCCCCTTGTCCAACCCACAGCAAGGGGCAGGGCCACCACCTCTCTCCCTCCCCCTGGTTGTCTTGGAACCCATCTCCTCATAGCTATGCACCACCCTACCTCTAAGCACAGCCAAAAGCATCATGAGGAGAAATGATTGATATGTATTTCCACCAATCAACTGAAACACAGGACTTGTTACTGTTGTTTCTCATTCAGGAATGACAAAAGGTTTAAAAACATGATGGTGCAGTATAAAGCAGGACCAATGGCCACCCTATATCCAGTTCATTAGTTCCTAAAAGGGAACCATTGTCTGCTAGTTTGAGAAAAGTCAGCTGTCTCACATGGGGCTAGATTTCAGGTATATGCAGTTCCAGTTCATCTCCAAATTCACCCCCCAGTTAGTTTTCTCTTTAACCCCCTGCCTCTTCTTTTTAGTGAGGCCTGTTAATGGAGTATCATCCCTTGGATAACTGCCTTTACACCTCTAAAAATGAGGCCAGAGTTCATGTAGATGGAAAGTACAAGTTTAGGTACCTTCCTGGGAGGAAGAAAAACTTTGGAAACTCTGTACAAATTAACCCCCATTTCCTATCCCAGATTCAAGGTCGAAGCATACAGGCTACTTGTGAGAACGTTTATCTTCAGAGAGCCAAGTTCTGATTGAAATAAAGTAAAGTACCCAAGGAGTAGACCTCATCTTTTTCATTTGCACCTATGCATGCGAAGGTGGGAGAAATTTGAATATGTATCTGCAAATGTCAGATACAGAAGGATTTCCACATGTGCTCTCAGACAGATCCCAATCACTCCTGTGAGGTGTTTTTGCAGGGTGGATTATCTGATGCAAAAGCATCGTAACTAATATGGTTCGAAAAATTCCAAGTATTTCTTGAGGGAGACTTAAAAACAATCCTGTGAAATTTTCCAGTTTTTTTGGTCAAGAATATCAAACAAAAAAACCCATTTTTATTTTACAAAAAAGCTTTGAGTTTCCATTTTCTTGGAAAAAAATAGAATCTTTTGATGAGAAGGAAAATTTTCTGTGAAAAAATATGGTTTTGCCTTAGTACTATTTTCCATTGAAAAAAATTGTTAAAAAAATTAACCAGCTCTAGTCACATCATCCACCCACCAGACTGTGATGATCTTTGGTATAGCTGCTCTTGATCAGCACTCAGTAGCACACAGTAGTTTAAGACAGGAATTGAAACAACAGTAGATTCAGATAGCAACACAGTTCTGGAAGGGAAGGTGTCTTAGGTCATAGAAGATAGACCATGGCTGTGGTGTAACTTCCACTTGAATGTCTTAGTCTTTATTGCTTCATGCCTCACGAATGTATTTGGATTTGTAATAGTGTAAATAAGGCTAAGAAGTTTAGAGTGTCATCCAGCGACAGTATATTAGTTCTATTAGCAAATAAGGCGGCTATAGGAAAGGGCCGTGTATAGTGCATTCGGAGGAAAAACGTCTGCAATTAAAATATTTGTTGTGCTTGAATATGGAATTTATAGAGGAACCTGTATAAGATATCATTTTCCTAATACCCAACCTGCAGTAGTTTTACACTGCTATAAACTTTCACGTGCAATGTAAGATGATTTATCTGATCTATATAATACAGTTCAAATGTGCTGTGATAAAAATGAGCTATTGATCTCAGAAGATTCTAATTTAGATTAGTTCACTTAAAAGAGTAATAAACCAAAACTCTGAGCAGCTCACATTTTGAATGACTTGTCCAAGAATTAAAAAAAACTCAGCAGCCTGAGCAAGCAATAACTTTCGCACTAGCAACGGCTGGAGTCCCACATTTTTGCTAAGCCAAGCTTTTCTGCATAGTTCAGACAAGTGTTTGCAGAACAGCTATTTGTATTTATTTGAATTACAAAAGAACAAGATGCCCCTGTTAGCTCATCATCTTAGGAAGCACAGAAAACATAGTATAAAATGGTCTCTATTATTTTACAATCTAACTTTAATTGTGGATTACAAGCAAAGTGAAAGACGTGTACGCAAAATGAAAAATCAACAGCATGCAATAATTGCCATTCCCAAACTGAAGGGTTCCAAATCCAGCTACTGGCACAAACTAAATATGGCTAAGCATTGGTGACATCGTGTTGGCCTAAAACAGAAAAGAACAAGTCTGCTATAAGACAGGGCGGCATGTACCATTGTGATTAATACAGACTGCCCCCCTTTAACAGTCCATGGTTGAGTGCAGTAGAAATGACAGCAGAATTGGTTTATGAAGAGATAAAGGATAGGATCTGGAGGGACCCAAAGGAAAATCATGCAACTCTGAGGGTCATAGATGATTCTGTGGATCCCTGGTGTGGATGAAGCTGTAGCGGTATACAATGCTATAAGCTATTCCCAGAGATGCTCAACCTTGTGGCCGCACAGGCCAGATGAGTGGCACAAGGCTAGTCAGCAGGCTTATCCCTTATGGATTTGGGCTCTGTGCACCCAGATTGGGTTCCATGCCCCTGATTGGGCCCCATACCCCTCTGGCCTAGCCCTGCATGACCAGATCAGGCCTTGTACCTCCTCAGCGCAGATCCATGTGCCTGGATATGGATATTTGCTGCCACACTCCCTCATTGCCAATTTCTTGGATCCATGGAGTTCCATGGGCCAAGTGAAATGGCCCTATGGGCTAAGGCTTGATCACTCCTGGCTTATTTCTATTATTTATCAGAGCCAAAATTTTCAGAAATGACTAGTGACTTTTTAGTGCCTAACCTGAAATGCCTGATTTTTTTTTAACATAAATAGAATTAATTTGATAAAGGCAGGTTTAAAGTACTGTGCTTAGGAAGAAACAAACTAGTGCACAAAACAAATGGGAAGAAATGGCTAGGCTGCAGTACTGCAGAGGAGAATTTGGGTTTGCAAAGGACCTCCAGCTAGACATATGTCAAGAGTGTAATACTGATACAAAAAAAGCTAATAGCATACTGAACTGTATTATCAGAAGTGTCATGTGCAAGTCATGGGAAGTGATTCTTCCACTTTATTCCACTATTCATCTTTAGTCCACTCTATTGCCTTTCTCAGCAGTAGCCCCATCCCCAGTCCCTTTCCTTTCTATTTAAAACACTTTCTTCATGAAGTCCATTCATAACATTTAATGAAGTAGACTGTTGTCTACTAAAGCCTCTGAAACAGTTAGTCTCTCAGGGCACCTATAGACGTGCAGCGAGGCTGCTCCAAAGTGCTGTAATTACGGTTTAATTAGAGCAGTTCTTAGCATTGATGAGGCCTTACCTGGAGTACTGTATCCAGTATTGGGCACTGCACTTCAAGAGAGGTGGGCAATTGGAAAGAATCCAGCAAAGAACAAAAATTATTAGAGGTCTATGAAGCATATGAAGAAAAGTTGGAATAACTGGAAAATAGATGGAGTGGGGATTCAATAGCAGTCTTCAAATACAAAACAATTTTTAGAGAAAGGATGAAAATTAGTTGTTTTCCATGTCCACAGAAAACTGGGTAGGAAAAGCAGCAATGACCTTACACCGCAACACAGGACATTTGTACCAGATGGTAGGAAGAACTATCTGAGAGTAGTTGAGCACTGAACCAGGTAACTGAGAGGGGTGGGATCTTCATGACTGGAAACTCTGAAATACAGGTTATACCACTATTTATTCAATGACTTAGATGAGGAATGCAACTGCTTTGAGCAAAGGTCTGAACTACACGACCTCCTGGGGTCCCTGTCAGCCTTAGCATTCTAAATGACTCAAGCATTTAATTGAATATATGAAAATACTATCAGGAGGCTATATAATTGGCTGAAAAATTATATACAGAGAAGAGATATCATCAAAAGGTCACTGTCAAATTGGGTGTATCTACATGTGCCCCTGACTGTGCATTTGGTACTGCACAGTCGTTTAGTACTTGCTAAAGCTGTGTACTGTGCAGTCCTAGTATTAGTACTGTGCAGTCCTGCCAGTGCATGGTTATTTTTAGACGTTACATTGCCATAGTGATGAGCCACAGTGACGTAGCTCGTTACTATGGTGACATAGCCTTGGCATCACGGTTTGTGCCTGTCATTGCTACATTGCTGTAGTGGCTCATGTAGACACACCCAGGATGTGGGAAGGGTATATCAAATGGGGTGTCACATGGGTCTGTGCTTCATCCAGTACCATTCAATATTTTCATTACTGACTTGGATGATGGAATACATAGTACCCTTTTAGAGTCTGCAGATCACAGCAAGTTGTAAGAAGCTGCATACATGCTGGCATCCAACATTTTCTGGATGATAGGAGAAATAGCCTGGAATCAGAAGCATGAAATTCAATAGAGACAAGTGTAAAGAAACTGAAGGGAAAGGAGAACAGATACACAGTCGGGATAACAGAGCAGGGAGAAGAACTGTGGAAAAAGATTCAAGGGTTATAGCAGATCATATTCTGAATAGAAGTCTACCACTTGATGCTGTTACAAAAAGAAGCAAATCTTATTCTGGGCATCAAAATGTGTGTCACATGCTGGACAACAGAGGAGATAATTATTCCTCTCTATTCAGCACTGATGAGGCCTAGCCTGGAATATAGTATCCAGTCTGGGCACCACACTAAAATAGATGTAGACAAATTGGAAGAAGTCCAGGGAAGAGTAACATGAATTCTAAGTCTTAGAAACACAGCGTATCAGGAAGGATGAAATAAAAGGCTTTGTTTAGTCTAGGAAAAGAGAATAGTGAAGGCTGAAGTATTACAAAGGTTTTTATATAGAGCATGGTGATCAGTTGTTCTCTTTGTCTACCTGGTATGGGGCAAGAAACAATTAGCTTCATTTGCAGCAAGGGAGATTTAGATTGGATGGCAGGAAAACTTTCCAAGTATAAGAACCATTAAGCACTGGAACTGGCTGCCTACAGAGATTGTGGAATATCCAGCACTGGAAGCTTTTAAGAACATGCATCAGGCATGGTCTAGGTATAGATCATCTTGCCTCAGAATAGACAGCTGGACTTGATGGTGGCTTGAGTTTCCTTCCTTCCAGTTCTGTGTTTCTATGATTCTGTGACATTTATTAGTCTTGCTAAAAAGGCCTTTCGTAACTTGCTTTGCTCTGCACTGACCTCCCTCAGAGATACGATCAACCAAAGGCTGCATAGAACCTGACAATATTTCAGGAGAGAGAAAATGAGGTTATGAGACCTTTAAGGAAAGCTGTTCATAAGTAAAGTAGCTGCCACAGAGCATCTCCAGGGAAGTTGTATCAAGATCAATTATTAAAATGGCAAAAATAAACGATCAGTCTAACATGTAAGTAAAATGGTAGCTGCCAAGTTCATAGTCCCACAGGTTATTCCATATCAAGGAAAGTTACCAGCTTTCATAACACAAAGAAAAATGAGTGTGAAACCTCAAGGAATAACATTTTTAAAAGCACTTAAGTGACTGAGGGTACAATTTTACTACAATGGAGAATCTACACATGCCTATTAAAGCCCTTAAACAAACTCTGGATTTTATTTGAGCTGGGCATGTGCCTGAGATCACAGCATGTTGAGTCAGGGTGAAGCAGTCCAAGAGACAGCCAGTCCCTCAGCTCAACAAGCCGGAGAGGGACCACGTGGGGCATGAGGGTGCTTCAGTGTGGGGCTGGCTGGCAGGCAGCTAGCTGAGGCAGCATCTACACTTCCGCTGCCGCGGAGTAATTTAGTTTACTGCTGCCTAACAGGGGTGCATGTGTAGATGCAAGATACTGCACAGCTAATTAGTCAACTGCATGGTAAACATCTTGTATAGCTGCACCCAATGATCCTAAGACCCAAGAAACAAGTCCCACCTTTGCACTGGTGTGGCACATCGTGAAGAATTGTGACGTGCGCACTTTTTGTAGCTTGTCCAAGATCTCAGTGTTTCTGAGAATAACGCTGGGCACCCACTGAAGTACTTCAAGAGTTATTGTACATGCATGCAGTATATGCAGGGCAGGGATTGTTTCTTACTGGTGACCTGAGGATTCCCAAAGAAAAGGTGTAGACATACCCTAGAAGGCCTAAAGGCCACAGAAGTATTGAGGCACCCGATTACCACTTTAGGGGCTAAGTATAAGTTTTAGACCCCCAAACCCACTCTCAACCACCACACCCTAGAATTACCTGAATTTTTTCTACTGATGTACATCTGCTGCTTCTGGAACGGTGTAGAATTGACTAAATGTGGATGAGTACTGAATGGCTTGGCACTGTTCCATGCCAAAGCCGCACAGGATTCACATTCTAAAGGTTCTCCATCTATTTTACCTGTCATACCCCACTTGATAGGTGTTTTCAGAGCATGTCAGGCCCCACGTAAGGTGCCAGAGGAGGTAGAAGTACTAGTATCCCCATAAACCTCAGCAATTAGTGGGTTTATCTTGGGTATGGGCAACTAGCTTTAAGTCTACCAGAAAGGATTTCCCGGAAGGGCACTCTGATCACCAAAACATCCTGTCCTGAGGTGAAGCAATCTCTCCTACTCAAGCTGTTCCACTTTGTATAAAGTAATTAAATAGTCATTGGTGCAGCATCTGGAACTCAGGATCAGAGGAGAAAAATCTTGCCAATGAGACCCTGGCTTCATTCTCTTTTGCATCAGCCAGAAAAGCTGCTCCTATACAAAAGAGGCATGATTTACCTTGGTGAAGGGTGTGGCCATTACCATTCATAGTCTCACTGCCCACAGAAGCATTGTACCTGCCTCTGTGGTAAGCCACAATACATACTGTATCTTAAAAAGCACAGTAGAGCCTGAAGTACCTGAGCAAGCTAATCATGGTGTTATTTCCTTATTAGATTCCAGGATGGTGCTGTTACTATTAAATCCCTTCCTTAAAAGAATTCTTCCTTTGTGACTTCAGTCTTTGTCATTATAGAAATGAAGCTCTTTCTTAAAAGCTTAGCTTGTTAGACAAAATTAAGAAGTGTATAAGCTTGATGAGATAGCAATTTTTTCAACTTAATAACAGCATGCCTAGACTAGACAATAATAAAGATAGTATAGTTTAAATGACTGTTTCAGAGTTGGCTGATAAAGGACTGTCCATCTTGCACATGTAAAGTAAACTTCCTAATCCAAATAGGACACTGGCTCTTTCAAATATAAAGGCCTGCCTGTGTTTTACAAATATGCAATTTATATGCAGTTCTCACACTGCTTGAAGGAACTGTACATCCCACCCAACCCTGAAGGAGCCATTCATACTGCTGCTGATCTTGACACTTTCTTCAATATTTACCTGCATATTTAACAAAATATACTTACAATATTTTAGATCCCATTTTGCACCCTCTCCCACTAGTCTGTATTTATGAGACATAGAGCACAATCCTCTGTATTTTTATCTATGCAACTTGGTAAAAACTGACTGTTTTAGAGATTCTAAACCTGGGACCTAGTCAGAGGGCATACCCACCCTTCCAGTCTGCTGCTAGCTATAATAGGGGTCCTTGCCAGACTGGAGAAGCAGGAGGTCAGCTATTGAAAAGAGAGCTTCAATCTGGGAAAGTCTTGAGAATCAAAGACCACCGCAAGGCTACACTTTGAAGAAAAAAAACCCGCTGTTGGTTTTCTCTCTGCCTCTTTAGATACCTACACACCTTTGAATCTGCCTCTGGATGCTTGACTCTGGTCTTTCTTATACCAATATGAGGTATTCAGTGGAGTGGTATTGCTGTAAAATTTGTGAAGATAAAATCAGACTTATATAAACACTCCTCTCAATAGAAAGAGACCAAAACCAAGTGCTGATATCAAAGGACACCTTTCTACATGCTCCGGGGTGGGGGTGGCACTCTGAGAGTCGCTCTAATTAAAGCACCGCCGTGTCTTGTGTATCAGCATCTCCATGCTTAAAAATCGTGGCAGAGGCACTTGAACTAAAGCTCTTTTGACAAGCTGTAGATGAGGTGCTCCCACGACCATTTTTCCTAACCAGGAACCTTTAATAACCAGCGATCAGATTAAACAGCAATTATGACTTTATTCAGGCCAGCTCTGTTTTATATGGATGTAGCTTGTTGACCCTAGTTTGTACTGACCCACAGAATAAGAGTGCATCAGACCCACTCTATTTTCCTAACAGCTCATATGCTAACACTCACCGCTTATCTTGAGTGATGAAATCTCAAGGATTTTCATCTCAGCTATATGCTCTTAGCAGCAGTTTCCTCATCTGTTAAGGCAGATCATAATGCTCACCTTCTTTGTAAATTGCTTTGAAATCTGCTAATGAAAAGGGCAATTTAAGGGCTACGTATGATTCTAAAACCCATTCAAATACAGGAAACACAGAAGTTGCCATATTGAACCAGATCATTTTTCAATCTGTCTAAATGCCTACCAACAGATGCATCTTACACAGAGGTGGCCAAAAGGTTCAAATTTCATTTTTTCAAGAAAAAATGAAGGGTGGAGTTTTGCAGCATTTCATGAAAAAAATTACCTTGTTTCAGATATCTTTATGTGTGCCCAATACAGAAATGAAGTGATGAATGAGTCCCCCCTACCCACTGTCACAGCATGGCCCCTCCACTGCTGCTGTCAGGATCCCTAGCTTCAGTGTGCTGCTACCACCTCTATGCCAGGGTTGGGTTGTGCCCAGTAGAAGCATGTGGAAGGGGCACATTTAAAGAGTGGGACTTCCAATACCATAGTGGAAGCAATTATAAGCATACCCTCATACTTTACATTTTTGAATCTCTCACTCTTTGTTCACACCAAACACAGTGCAGGAGTTTTGTAAACTTAAAGGTAAAAATGCTAATGTTATT
Organism: Crocodylus siamensis; assembly: GCF_052110815.1. Taxonomy (NCBI): domain Eukaryota; kingdom Metazoa; phylum Chordata; order Crocodylia; family Crocodylidae; genus Crocodylus; species Crocodylus siamensis. The sequence goes on along the minus strand of NC_143397.1, from coordinate 236,258,971 downwards.
ATTCACTTGACAAAAGCAATCATGGCACTTAACATAAGTATGATAACTCTAAAAGAGAAACATTAACCCTGAATGTCATTTGTATTTCCAGATTTCAGTATTATAAGCAGTTCACATAGGAAGAATACATTCAGAAATATGCAGCCTCTTTTTCATTGTACAAGCAATTGATCAGCAATTTCAGGCTGAATTTCTGAATCATCACCATTTTGGAATGGGTCCTAGTGGGAGGTGATTCAAACTCCTTAAAAGCTTATTTAAACATAATTTAAATGCAATTGGTAAATAGCCCACTCTGCTCCCTGCAGCTTACACCTGCTTGCACTTGTGGCATACACTACAGAACTACTCTGTGATGAGTTCTGCTATATATTATCAAGAGCAGCTATGCACTGCTCCCTCATTATAGGACAAATAACACTCTGGCTTACAAAGTTCAACACAGATGAAGCCAGTGGGGTTGCACAGGTGTGAAAAGCGATTTAAGCAGTCTATCTGCTCTCCCTCCATTGTTGAGCAAATTAGAGATAGCCAAGGGAACATAGACAAGAATATGTGGTTTATCAGCTATTAACTTAAGGACTTTTTCTCACCTCACACAGAGGAACTGTGTGCTCCTTGAAGATGCCTTGTCCACACTGCAATGGATTTTGAGAACTTTGCTCAAGCTGACTGTGCCAGTTCACTGGCATCTGGATTCCTGATGTTTTTTTACACTCCTGCAATTTTTACTGTTATGCTTATCATCTGCCTTGTTATTTATCATTCTCTCAGATCCAAAAATGCCTAATTTTATCCTAATTGCTGCTAATGTCTTTTTGGGCACCTATACATGATCACAGAGTCTGCTAGAGCATGGCAACTGCCACGCTACAGCTGCTTCCTGTGTCTTCTATAGCAGCATCCCTGTGCTTAAAAGTGGTGGTGGGGGCGCTTTATCTAAAGCTCATTGAAAAAACTTTAGTTCAAGTGCCCCTGCTACCATTTTTAAGTGTGGGGACACTGATACATGAGACACAGTGGTGCTTTAATTAGAGTGACTCTCGGAGCACCACCCTCCACCCCAGAGCATGTGTAAAAGTGCTGTTTGATATCAGCTCTTGGTTTTGGTCTCTTTCTATTGAGAGGAGTGTTTATATAAAAGGCCTTACACACACAGTTATCTTCAGGACCTTATTCTGATTTTATGTTCACAAATTTTACAGCAATACAGCTTGTGGATAACAAGTCACAATCTGAAACTGGGCAGGTCACTATTTCCCCTTTCCCGATCTGGAAAAATCTTTGAGATTTCAATCATTTCCCCATTTCACACCAACACAAAGTGAAACCCTTGAAACGTTTGTCTTGAGAGATGATAGAAGCCTACTTTCTCCAGTGAACAGGATATTCAGCTGGGATGGGGAAAACCCAGGTTTAAATCCTAATCTAAAAACCAGGGAATTTGAACCTGAGTCTCCCATATCAAAGGTGAAGACCCTAGCTAGTGGTTATTCTGGGATTACCTGTTTTTACCACATGCATACACCCCCACACCTCCATGTCAACAAGCCCCCCTCCTTCATCAAAATTTCATCTTGGTTTTGAGAAACCCAAAAATGTCATCAAAACCAACCCTTTCCCATTAAAGGTTTTTGGGGTTTCAAATAAATCAGCATTTCCCAACATAAACTGTTTAGTCTAAAAATGTCTAATCAGTTAGAAGACCCCCCAAAATATTATTTAAAACGTTCCTATAAAAAAAGCATAGCCTGAGTTCCCCTCACAACTCTGAGAACAAGTGGCTGGTATGTTTGTATCCACCCTGAATTCAGAGGCATTTAGGTTAGGTACAGACATTCAAAAAGCCTGAGGCAGAATTGATCTAAATTATGCAGTTTTCTGTAAATGGTGTAGTTTAGATTGGTAACAAACAGAACCCACATCTGCCGTTTGGTGTTGGGGGGGGGAAGGGAGGGTTGCAAATCTGACACTGGATTCTGCCATTTTTAAACTAGTCTATGTGTGCCAAACTTCTGCTCTCTTATGGCTATAGACTGGTCTGGTGTGCAGAGCTTCTGTTCTCTTATGGGTATAGGTCAGTTTCTGATCACTTACACTGGCCCTAAAGACACAAGACCCTGACAATGACTGTATCTTAATTGTAGGTCACATTTAATGTCTAATTTATAAATAAATTATAACTTGTTAATGTGAGAGAGTAGACAAAGGGAATCTCAGGTGTTCAACAAAAGAATAGTTTGTTCATTACTGGGCATGTCTACACATGCAATTAATGCGAAGCAATAAACTCTGGTGCTTGTTACAGTGGAGTTTATTGCTTTTGGGTACACCATTTATACATGCGCCTGGGACCACAGCATGTTGAGCTCAGTTGCAGCAGGTCCAGCTGGCAGGGGCCTCAAGGGTCAGCCTACCAGCCTGGGGCTGCTCCTCCTTGGCTCAACGTTGTGTGGAGGGGCTGGCTGGGGTATGGGGGTACTTCAGTGTGGGGACCTGCTGGCAGAAGTAAAAAACTCATCATCCAGATGGTACTAGTGTTTACACATATTACCCTGTTGAGGAGTTTATTAGTTTACTCCAGCCTAATAGTCTTGCACGTACAGATGCTGAGACATTTACTGAAGAACTAATTAGTCAACTCTACAGTAAACATCTTGTGTAGACGCGCCTACTCTGGCTTCCCATCATGTACATCATTTTCTGGTGATGTATTTGCATGTCTGTTACATGCTTATAATATATGTCAGTTATTATTAAACCTTTCATAAAAGCAAACTTGACACAAACTGCAACCAACTTTCACGACCACATGAACTTCATGTTAAACCTTTGCCACTCCAATGACTTTACTGGGGCTTCATGGGATTAAAGTAAAGGCAGAAAGGGGTCTGTTTTATCTAAAGCCACTGCTTGTCAGGTTACTGGCTTACAATTTTTAAGAGCATCTTATTTCTGACAGGACTGAGTTTCAAAGGACAGCCCTCCCACTACTGGTCAACAATATAATTGCTTTTGAAATGTGGCTGTCATAGGAGGTCATTGTTTGAGGGACATGGGAGCTCTCAGGCAGCCAGAATCATTGAGTACCCTAACTACTAGAAAAGACGTCTCCATTTGGGCTCTGCACTATGAGAAGGCAATCTAGAAATAGAGCAAAAAGATAATTTGCTTACAACAACTCTTACGCTGTGCACACAGGATACTAAATTGTGTACTACTTTTTTTTGTTTTTTAAGTGTGTGACTTGTCATAAAGCAATTTGTCATATCACAGATGTATAGTAAGTATGGGCAAATTTATTCTAGATAGGATGAGTGAAGTCTGTTGACAAGTCAGAAATGGAAAGAGTTGATTTTTTGCAACTGTAACTTTTAGAGCAAATAATACTTAAGAGTAGGAAAAGAGCAATGCTACTTAATGATATTTCACACTCTCATTAAACTTGATGTTGAATAGGAACATTAACCTTAAAGAACTTTCCGTTTCCTTCAAAGAATAGGATTCTTTCCTAGCCAACATGCAAGTCCAACTCAGTGAACAGTAGGAGAAAGGATGTGGTTTTGGCATCCATAATTAAGACTACATTATTTGATTTTTTAAAGTATCTTGAGACAGTTTTAATCAGTTTCCACATACTCCACACCTTTGTTTTATGAAGAATTTTAATTTAAATTTCAAAATATTTCCTCCTGAGAGGAATAAGAGCCAACTTCCCTCAGATTTTCCAGCTGTGTATATTTTGTACTTTGGTATTTAATTAAATACAGAGTCAGATGACATCTGGTTTTTCATGTTGTGTTTAATGTTTTAATGCTCGCTTTAACAAGGACAATTGTAGTGGCTTGGCAAGGAGATGTTATCAATAAAAAACCTGTTTATTTTGTGTATCAGAAACTGTAAAGAACATTTCTTACTATAATGTTGTTCAGAAACATAGTTGCAAAGCAACCTCATGCCATCCTGTTTCCACGGTCTCTGTCACCTTGAGATTTATCATACTAGAAGTTACCATTGTAAAACACATCAAGGTTGTTTCATTCCAACCCCTGCCCCAGACAAAATGCATAGCAAGGGGAACAGAGTTGTTTAGAAGAGAACAAGACATGAGAAGAAGGGTTTTGAATGTTTATTTCAAAGATATGCTGCCAACCAAAGAATCCAATGGAAGTCATGCCTGACTGAAACAGAAGGGCGTAAGCAGGCTTGTATTATTTATAATGTGGTGGCTGTTGCTTAAGACAATTGCTACGTTAATAAGAGAACAAAGAACGGTTTTGCAAGAGTTCAGAAAAATTAAACTAGTTCTGAACTGTGGATGCTCACTGACATGAATCTGGGGATTTTAGTAATTGAGAGACTATTTAATCGCAAATAATAAAATAGAAGGAGCAGGTCATCAGAAAAAGTTTGCCCCTAGGAACAGGCTCCTTTTGGTAACAAACACTTGCAACAAACATTTGCAACTGTGCTTTTGAGAGGTTAAAATGTTTTAAATCCATTACAGGAAATTCATTATGCAGTATTAAAGATTTTATGTTGTTGGCAGTATCATGCTGGCTTACCTTTTTTATTCAGTATTTGAAATGCCTTAATGCGGAAGAGCATTTGGTCATATAGAGCACCACATATGCTTATTAGAGCAAACTCAACTACCTTGTACACAAATGCAAGTCCACCGAAATTAACTGAGTTTTGCACGCTAAAGCCAAAACAGAATTTGGCTCCATCTGTTTACATTTATACTACTGTGGCTACAGTTTATCATACAAAATTATGTAGTCAAAAGGACATGTGCTGTGTTCTCAGGTTGTCAGGCAACTTCTATTTTTGCCTCCCATAAGAAAAAATCCCAAAACAACTTGTCTTCTTTTGCAGTAACAGCTAGAGCTAGTATCACGAAAAGTTCCTTGAACATTTGCATGAAAGGCTGGAAGAATTCTTGTGTCCACTGGCCATTTTCTGTCAATATTTCTAAGTTTTCTGACTGGCTTATATGGACACAATTGCCTTTCAATCCAAATCTCACATAGTACATACCAACACAGGCCTAGGTCCTGCAGTTTATTCCATCTAGATGGATCCTACTCTCCATGAAGGATCTAGCTATCATCTCATGTGGAAAAATCTGCAGTTAGGCTTCTGTTGATACATGGATCAATTACAGAATAAGACCCCTAAAGAGGTAACTACGGCCAGGTACCAACATAAGATCATAGCAAATTAGGGTTCGAAGGGACCTCTGGAAGTCAACTAATTTAACCCCCTGCTCAAACCAGGATCATCCCCAACTAGATCATCCCAGCCAAGGCTTTGTCTAGCCAGGTTTTGCAACCCTCCAATGATGGAGATTCCACAACCTCTGGGTAACCTGTTCCAATGTTTTACTATCCCCCTAGTGAGAATGTTTTTTTCCTAATATCTAACTTAAACTTCCCTTGCTGCAACTTGAGACCATTGCTCTTTGTTCTGTAATCTGCCACCACTGAGACCAGTCTAGCTCCATCATTTGTCGAACCTCCCTTCAGGTAGCTGAAGGCTGCTATTAAAAACCCTCAGTCTTCTCTTCTCTAGACTAAATAAGCCCAGTTCTCTCAGCATCTCCTCAGAAGTCATGTGCCCCAGCTCCCTCACCATATTTGTTGCCCTCCCCTGGACTCTCCAATTTGTACACAACTTTTCTGTAGTGGAGGGCCCAGTACTGAACACATGTACTCCAGATGTGGCCTCACTGGTGCTGAATAGTGGGGAATCATCACTTCCCTTGGCCTGCTGGCAACACACCTACCAATGCAGCCCAGTATGCCATTAGCTTTCTTTTACAACAAGGGCACACTGTTGGCTCATATTTAATTTATTGTCCACTGTAACCCTCAGGTCCTTTTCTGCTTAGCTGCTGCCCTGCCACCAGCTGTACTGGTGCATGGGATTGCTCCATCCTCAGATTTCTTTTGGCCCAATCCTCCAACTTGTCTAGGACACTCTGAATCCTAGCCCTACCTCCAGTCTACCTACTACTCCCCTCACCTTCGTACCATCTGCAGACTTGCTGAGGGTGCACTCTACATCATCTTCCAGGTCATTAGTGAAGACATTGAACAAAACTGGCCCCAGGACTGACCCCTGGGGCACGCCACTTGATACCAGCTGCCAACTAGATATTGAGCCATTGATTATTGCCCTCTGAGCCCAATGCTCCAGCCAGTTTTCTATCCACCTTACAGTCCATTGATCCAGCCCATACTTCCTTAGCTTGCCTGAGAGAATGTTGTGGGAGACCGTAGCAAAAGCCTTGCTAAAATCAAGATATGTCACATCCACTGATCTCCCTGCATCCACAGAGCCAGTCACCTCATTACAGAAGGCAATCAGGTTGGTCAGGCATGACTTGCCCTTGGTGAATCCATGCTGACTATTCCTAATCACCTTTTTTTCCTCCAAGTGCTTAGAAATGGATTCCTTGCAGATCTGCTCCATGATTTTCAAGGGACTGAGGTGAGGCTGACTGATCTGTAGTTCCCTGGATCTTCCTTTTTCCCTTTCTTAAATATGGGCACTATGTTTGCTCTTCTCCAATCATCCAGAACCTCTCCTGATATCCATGAGTTTTCAAAGATTATGGCCAGTGGCTCTGCAGTCTCATCAGCCAACTCCCTCGGCACCCTTGGGTGCATCCCATCTGACCTCATGGACATGTATATGTCCAGCTTTTCTAAATAGTTCCTAACCTGCTCTTTCATCACTGTGGGTTGCTCAACTCCTCCCCAAACTGTGCTGCCCTCTGCAGCTGTCTGACAGCTGACCTTACTTGTGAAGACTGAGGTGAAAAAGGCATTGAGCACTTCAGCCTTTTTGGCATCCTCTGTCACAAGGTTGCCTCCCCCATTCAGTAAGGGACTCACACTTTCCCTGATTTTTCACTTGCTGCCAACATACTTGTAGAAACCCTTCTTGTTACCCTTCACATCCCTTGTTAGCTGCAACTCCAATAGTGCTTTGGCCTTCCTGACTTCGGCCCTGAATGCCTGAGCAATACTCTTACACTCCTCCCATGTTGTTTGTCCAAGTTTCCACTTCTTACAAGCTTCCTTTTTGTGACTTAGTTTACTGAAGAGTTTCCTGCTAAGCCAAGCTGGTCTTCTGCTGTACTTGTTGGTCTTCCTGAGCATCGAGATGGTTTGTTCCTGCACTCAGTTTTCTTTAAAGTACAGCCAGGTCTCCTGGACTCCTCTCCCCCTCTGACTGGTTTCCCAAGGGGTCCTGCCCATGAGTTCCCTGACTGAGTCGAAGTCTGTTTTTCTCTAAATCCGGGGTCCTTACTGAGCTGTTCTCCATCCTTCCTTTCCTCAGGATCCGGAACTCAATCATCTCATGGTCACTGCTGCCCAAGTTGACGCACACTTTTAACAGTATAAGTGATTGGAAACAAATCTATAGCCATAAAAGAACAGACCTTCAGTACATAACTCCCCTATATTGAAGGGGTTCTAGGGCCAGCTCACACTGCTATAGCACAAGTTGCACTCACAGGAGTAGCAACTGCCTCCAGAGTGCAAAAAGGCAGGGCAGGTAAGACTCCACTCCCACTTTCCCATCTCTCCCCCCAGTCCTCATCTCCAGTGGTCAATATAATCCCCCACCCCGGGCACTGAAGGAGCTTGCTATGTTTCTGCCAACTCTACCAAGTGGAGTAAGGTTTCTTGTTGTGTTAGGCTACCAGCTGATGGTGTATGAGGTCCATTCAGCAACTGGTGTCTTCCCACAGTGCACTTCATACTCAGGTAGCACAGCTGCTGTGGTGGAGCCATGAAAAGCTGTTCCAAGTACACAGGTCTGTATATACTTTGGTGGTTTGACCATGACAATTGTCAAAACTTCCTCCTGCCAAACTAGGAAAGCACAGAGGTAGCCAAGGCCTTGCAAGCCCACCCCCCTCCCCTCACTAGATATTTTTCATTTCTGGGTTACTGGTTGGTTGGTTGGTTGGTTAAGCTGACATATTTAATACAATTTTAAAGACTAGTGTAGACACTCCCCAACCATTTGTCCCCAGCTACAAATGCTTAGATGGAAAGACAGAAGGCTTAAACACACAGATGTCTCAAAGCTGGATGGGTTTAAGTCAGCATGGATGTGTATAAGTCAGCAGGCCTGGATGATCTTCATCCAACGTTACTGAAGGAATTGGCCAGTGTCATAGCAGAGCCACTGGCATGGTTGTTTGAGCACTCATGGTGCTCAGGTCAGGTCCCAGAGGAACAGGGCCAATGTGGTCCCTATTTTCAAGAAGGGGAGGAAGGAGGATCCAGGTAACTTTAGACCAGTTAGTCTCACCTCTATCCTTGGGAAAACCTTTGAAAAAATTATTAAGGATCACATTTGTGGGAGTCCAGTGGGAAAAATAATGCTGAAAGGGAACCAGCATGGATTCATAGCAGGTAGATCCTGCCTGACTAATCTTGTTTCTTTTTATGAACAGGTCACAAAATCCTTAGAAGCAGGAGTCAAGGTAGATGTCATTTACTTGGATTTTAAGAAGGCCTTTGATACAGTATCTCATCCTATTCTCATAAATAAACTCAGTGGCTGTGACATAGATAATTACATGGTCAGGTGGGTGGCAAATTGGCTTAGGGGTTACACCCAGATGGTGGTGGTGGATGGGTTGGTATCGACCTGAAAAGATGTGGGCAGTGGAGTCCCACAAGGCTTGGTCCTTGGACCTGTGCTGTTCAATGTCTTAATCAGTGACTTGGATGAGGGTGCGGAAAGCACTCTGTCCAAATTTGCAGATGGTACCAAATTATGGGGTAAAGTTAACACACTAGAGGGTAGGGAATGAATTCAAGTGGATCCGGACATGTTTGAAAAGTGGGCAGAACAGAATAGGATGCAGTTCAACAAACTAGGGAGAAGGAATCACCAGTACACTTACAGGCTGGAGGATGACCTTCTCAGCAGCACAGCAACAGAAAGAGATCTCAGAGTCATTGTTGACTCCAAGATGAACATGAATTGTCAATGTGACAAAGCAATCAGTAAATCTAACTGCACATTATCATGCATTAACATACTTCCCCTATGCAGCATTGGTAAGGCCACAGCTGGAGTAATTTGTCCAATTCTGGGTGCCACACTTCAAGAGGGATGTGGACAACCTCGAGAGGGTTCAGAGTAGGGCCACTCATATGTTTAGGGGCTTGCAGGCAAAGACCTATGAGGAGAGATTAAGGGACCTGGATCTCTTCAGCCTCCGCAAGAGAAGGCTGAAGGTGATTTTGTGGCTGTCTACAACTTCATTGGGGGGGCAGCAAGGAATAGGAGAGGCTCTGTTTACCAGGACACCCCTTCAAGTAACTAGGAACAATGGCCACAAACTGACAGAGAGCAAATTTAGGTTAGACGTCAGAAAGAACTTCTTTACAGTAAGGGCTGCCAGAATATGGAATGGGAGTCTTTAAGAGGAGGCTGGACATGCATCTGGCTGGGATCATCTAACCCCAGTGCTCTTTCCTGCTCAGTGATCTACTGAGGTCCCTTCTGACCCAAACATCTATGAACCTATGAAGAGTCTGTCTGCACAAAGATACATGGTATGTTTTAATGAAGTTTAAAACACTGGCTTCTGTGAGTAAACTGAGTAATACAAGGCTAGGCCCTTAGCATATTAATAAATCTCCTAGTTAATTTTAACTGGAGAAAAATATATGTGGTTTTATATGTGATGATACACCTCACCATCTGCACCCCTCTTTTCAGAAGTCTAGATCTGGTATACAGGTATAGGTATATGAAGGCTGCAGTTTGCTGCTGCCAGCCCAAGTGGAAACATTACCTAGATGAGCTGCAGCAGGAACATCAGAAGGTAAAAGCAGGAGGCTCTTGGTCCTGGGTATGACCTAAAACTGCACCCTACCAGGGACAGGTGGCCTGGTGGGGCTCCTGGTGGTGTGGGAGCTCCAAGAAAATGCAAAGCCAGTTACCACCCCAGTGGAAGTTGGGTATGGGCACCTAAACTTCTGTCCCCACCTTTGAGAGGGTTACTGGGAGAGAAAGAAAGGAGAGTGGGGGCCAGGAACACTGAAAGAGCAGCACCTGAGCCCCAGGGGGTGTGAGACCCCAGTCTGGGGGGAGGGCAGAGTAGGGCCAGGCATGGGATCAAAGGGATTGTTTGATCCCATGCCTGGCAGAGTGGGTGGAGTATCGTTGCCCTGGGAGGGGGTGGAGTCATCAGGTCCACACAGTAGGGTCGAACAGGAGAGTCGGCCTAAAGGACTGTGCATGAGGGGGCTGAGTAGGGCCGAAGACGGATTAGGCCTGAAGGATAGCACAAGAGCCAGCCCCATGAGTAATCAGTTGTAGAGAGGATGATGAAACCCCAGGACGGGGGAGTAGGCCAAGGTATGTTTTTGGATGCCTGAGGCCGTAGTTGGGTCTGAGGCGAAATAGTGGGGCTCAGCCAAGAAGCTAAGGGCTAGTCCTGACCTTGGTAAGTCCTCCACTGAGGGGAGGCTGAGTGAGGTCAAAAATTATATCAAGGGAGAGCACAATGACCTGCTGCTCCAGGGAGGGAGGGAGTGTCCCTGTGAGACCCAGGAGCACCAGTCATGGTGTGAGGGAATATCATTTGTGTATGCGTCACCTGCGAGGCATGGGAACACATAAAGGGGAGGTAGGAGCATGTTATATAGCCCTAGACACTAGAGCATATGAAGTGCAGCCTCCCTCTTATTGAACATCTCATCTCAGTAAGAACAAGGCATGGCAGGCCAACGAGGTGGGCAGCTGCCCAATGACGAAGGAGCAGGTCAGACATGTGACAAGATGGCTCCTTTTGTCACACCGATGTTAAAAAGTGCACGTTTATTTCTATTAATAAATAAAGGGCCTATTAATGAGAGTGATTAATCATTTGATATTTTGTTAAACTCCTAAGCATCACATGGACATTTTTCCTATAGGAAGATAGAGAGGTTCAGCACTGCTGCAAATTGGGCATTTGTTTAGCTACCTAAATACCATTTCAGTTGCCTCACATCAGGCAGTCTAGTTGAGATATTTTGTTTACCTACAGGAGTTTCCATTGTTGGTATTTTAATAAGAGACTTTTAAATAAATAACTTAGTTGTTGCTTAAGTTCAGTCATAGCCTGCCTTTAAGGATATGCCTATGCCAGAACGTAGTACATTTGGAGCTATCTCGAGTATGGGAAGCAATGCTGCTGTGTTAGTGTGGTGCTCCACAGGGGCTAATTAGTCTGGCTAAGAAGCAGGCTATACAGCCCAGACAGAGCATCAGGCTCACATGCCTATCCTCTTTCCAATATCTGAGATAGCAAAGAGATCTCTATATGGTATTGCATCCTACCATGCTAAATGGCAAAACAAATTACTGCTCAGATATACTAACAAGCCAGTAGGAAAAGGGAAGTGTTAACCTAAATATCTAACATCAACGTCTAATGTTAATCTCAGGATCTAATTTTTTTGAACATGGCTACAATGGTATAAGTAATTGCTGTGGAGTGATTTGGCTGATGTACATAAATGAATTTATGCCTACTATGGCTAAATGATTCATTGGATAGCATCTCCCTCTGTTATTAAGGTGTATGGACTAATTTCCACTTCCAGCTATACCACTGTAAATCTAAGATAACTTCATTATCTCCAGTGAAGTTATCACATATTTATCCATCTGCCACCAGGCACAAGTTCCACCCCAGAGTATGTGCCTTCCTCATATTTTGCTGGGAAGCCTCCAGTTAACCAGGTACATTGCTGCCCCCTGGCTGCTCTGCATTGGCACTGATTGTTGAGCTTGCCCAGTCTTGCATCAGAGGCAGAGAGAACATGCCAGTGGTTTCACCTTCTGTGGTCAGCAGAGAATAAAAGGAAATGAAATCTGTTGTCTGGGGGCTTTAACTTTTTACCCTGGCTGCTTCCTTGTTAATGAGAATTTGTCTGGCAAAGGCAGACCTTTTGTTAAATTATGTTAGTCTCCTATTTACCCTTCTTGCTTCCTTGCAAATACCAGTGTCAACTAAATGGAAGAGATACAGAGATCTCCTGGAAGCCCAAGCAACATAAACAATAACTCATGGCATGGACTAATCTCTCAGCTGCTGCAACAGGAATCATGAGGCAACACTGCTCAGTTTTTGTACATCTGTTACAGAAAGAACTGGCAAAGGAAACGAAGTGTCTTGCCACCTATTTCCCCTGAGCCATTTCCTAGCTTGGGGATGTTTCTCAGTCCTCTGCAAATCAGTATGTCAGCAGCTGCTTGCCTGGATACATTTGTTAACAATGACCAGTATTTAGGGACAGCCACTGAACTCCCACTGCTCCTAGCTCTCACGAGCCCTTGTCCCATGACACTTACATGTTAATGTTTCCCATTAACTTAACAGATGTATTTGTTTCATGATGTGATATGATATGAATATGCAGCATCAGTCAAACTATACATCCTGCTTCATCCCCAGAGCTGTGCTGAACTTGCAGAGGAACAAATCCCCAGCAAAAGACATGACAGATACAGGCACAGGGGAAATGGTCATATTTTGCCCTTCAAAAAAAAGGATGAGTGGTCAGAATGAGGGTAAATATGTGGCAAATCTTCATGAGTGGTAAAGAGGAAACAGAAGTATGGAGAGCAACCTCACGGGGTGAGAAGATAGGATCCCCACAGGTGCTGGTTTTCATTCTTTTTCCCTGCACAGAACATGCCGCCTCGCTGTGTAATAGAATTGCTGCATTGATTTATTTATCTCAACACGTGTCTGCACAGGACAAGGACATCTGAGTTAAAGTCATAGAAGAGGATTTTTGTCTTGTAAGATTAATGTGAATAGCCCTGGCCCCTGGCTTCAGTGCAGGAGTGCACAACATATCTCTGGAGAAGAGGTGCTAGGATGCCCCTTGGTAAAGAAGTTGGATCTCCTCTACAGAGGAAAACTCCTAGCCTTAGCTTTGATCAAAGTGCCAGTGCCTCAGAAGAAAGTAAACCCCCTCAGAAGTATTCATGACAGGGAAAAATCCTGCCTGGATTCAACTGTTGACTAGCAAAGGCTTGATGCATACATTCTGGGGTGTTGGTCATAACCATGTTGGTCGAAGGACATAGGCAGACAAATTTCTTTGGGTAAATATGATCTCTTTTATTAAACCAGCTAAAATTGTTGGAAAAATTCTTCTTCGCAAGCTTTCAGGTACAAACACCCTTCTTCAGGCAGAGGAAGTATCACTCATGAATACATTAGCACTTATGGAGGCCATAAATTGACTGAATCCTCAGCACAAACTCAAAAGTCCCCAAATTCCTTTAACTTGTGACAGTTATTGATAATTTCCATAAGGACTGATGCATCAGCAGGGGATAATTTGACATATTAAAAGCCATAGCCCATTGTAAACTAAGAGAGAGAGCAGGAACTGCCATTAGAGAATGATTAACTATGATAGCTTTAAGACTGTTTTGGTTAGGTAGAATATCAGGAAGTGGATATAGCGCAGGAAAGAATAGGAACAACATCTTTATTGTTTATTGCATCATTTTAAATCTGTATAGCTTAGAAAAGTTTTTTAATGAACAATTCTAGAGTAACTGTAGGGACAAAAGTTATCATTGGTCCAGTATCTACTTACTACTAGCCTACTGACACTTAAGTAAATTGTCAGATGAATCATTAGGACTTAGACATTAGTGATGAACATCATAAAAATATGTGACAGAAATGAATACTAAAAAAAATTATAAAAGTGTTCAAAAAGACTTTGGAAATTGGAGAGGGCTCAGAGAAAAACTACAAGAATAATTTGTGGTCTGGAGAAGAGAGATTTAAGAAGTTCATATTATTTAGCTTATCAAAGCCAAAGAGACAATTTAATCATGTCCTAAAATACCTACAAACGGAGAATATATTAAAGAGGTTTTTAACCTTTAATTTTATAGCAGACAATTGTATAATAATATCCAATTGATCAAAGTTGAAACCAGCCATAGTATATATATATATGTATTTAACAGAAAGGGTAATCAACCATTGGAATTAGGGCTATTATATTACAACATTTTCTCTTATACTTTTTTGATAGAAAAATTCATCACACCCTTGTCCAGTACTGCACTCAGAAAAGATGTATCCCCCTTTCTGTAGAAAGAGCAAACATGTAATGGTCAGATGCTATGGAGCCCTGAGTATCTCTGGCAATAAGTGGTTTGTAGAGAGAAAGCAAGAACGTTTTATTATAAAAAAATAAGAACAAGCATAAGAAACCAGCAAGCATATGTTGAAATTCAAAGATGATAAAAATAAATCAGAGCAATAACCTATTCTCACCCTGCACCTGAAATCCAAGGAAGTAGTCCTTAGCCAGCTTCCCAGGTTAGAGAGCAGACCCTGCCTCTGCCCTCATGCCAGAGCCTTCTATTCTTCTTTGACAATCCTTCTCAGTTGAGGATGATTGTCTTCCATTATTGTCTTATCCATGGCTCTGAAGATGGCTGACGAGGCAGATCTGGGACCCACAGACTCTGCTGCAACACGGGCACGTGGTTCTGTGTGGGGTGAGTGGCTCCAGATTCTTGCTTCGGTCCATGACATGGTGTTTGTGCCACTCCCACTTTGCCATCTCCCATTGTTGTCATAAGGTTTCAAAGTACTGAGATCCTTGCAGCAGACTCTTCCTCCACTTGGACTGATCCTAGGCAGTAGTTTCCCATGAGTTGATGTCAACATTGTATTTTTTCAAGTTGGCCTTGAGAACATGTTTGAAGTGCTTTCTCAGCCCTTCTCTTGAGTGTACAGCTTGGCTAAGCTGGGAGAATAAAATTTGCTTTTGGAGTCTGGAGCAGGACATCCAGATGATTTTGGGGGGGGCAGCAAAGTTGATGCTGATGATCATTTCCTTGTTGGCCATGGTGTCATCTTGTGAAAGGACACTAACATTGATGTGCCTATCTTCCCCCCGGATTCTACATTTCCCTGACGGATTTTTTACTCACCTGGGGACTTTCTTTACTAGGCAAAGGGACTCTAGCCTCCCTCAAAACCCAGGAAGACAACAAAGTTAAGTCATGGTCTTGAGGCAGAGGTAAGTACATTTGCCTGTCTGGCTATTCACTTACATCACCAGCTGGATTCTAAGGAGCTCACACTATGCCAGTAGCTTCCTGTCCTACCCAAAAGTATATATTTACCAGACTAAATATTTGCATCTTTTTCAGATATGGAGATTCTCTAATCCAATATACTGTTTCTTTCCCATACCAGTGCTCAGGTATGATTCTCACAGTCCTTGTTTTAAGATGTAAATTTATCACTGTCTATGCATCCCATCAGGAACCAGACTGGTGTTTCTGAAGCAAACTATTCCATTTTGCAACCAAAATATTTGAAATTTCTAATTTGCACTGAAAAATCACCTTGTTCTGTGGGAAAAGAGCCATCTTCTGACAGCTCTATTTGGAATCAAATACCAAGAGAAATGAGAAACTCAACCTCACTTGGAGCCCTTTGATCAAAGCTAAACTTTTTTTAAAGAAAGGTGCTCCAATCATCCTGCCAGCTGGTCTCCAGAAGAAAGAAGAACCAGGGTCAATTTCTAAGGGCTCCTAAAAAAAACCCGACTGAGGCAATCAGGAAAGCAAATTCCCTGAAGCCATAGGTGACAGGCCAATTCCATTTCCCTGTTCTCCCAACTTCCAGCCCTTAAAAGTCAGACCCAGTCCTCAGTACCTTGTCCAGACAAAGATGAAAGTTCTTACTCCTGACCATCCAGCACTTACTTCCTGGCTGGTTTTCTGGTTTTGACTCCTGCCTCTGAGTCTGGTTTCTAAGTGTGGTAGGACCCCTGGCATCCCCAATACTAGTTTTCTACTCTTCACCCCATTTGACCTCTGACTCTAGCTTTTGGTTTCTTAACCCTTGCTTACACTATCTCCAGGTCCAGCTTTTGACCATTCTGTTTAGGCTTTGGCTACAGCTCCTGGCTCTAGTTCGGGGACCAGACCCTTCTGTACCTCCAGCTCCTGGGAAACCAAACTGGACTGAACCTGGTTCAGGTGTCTAACCATTAGGCAAAATTGTCCATGCTCTGGTTCCTAACACTTCTCCCTTCATTATACCCCATTTATAGTTCATTGTCCTATCCCAGAGAAGACTGGTCAACTCATCACCTTTACATGTAACTATTCTAGGTAGAAGATAAGGTGGCCCACAATGGAGTGAAACTATGATCTGGGACAGGGCTCTCCGATTCAAATGAGTTGGCAAGCCAAAAAATGGTTAAATCATGGTGTTGGCAGTATTAACTCCTTTGCCAACACAAAACTGAAAGCCGCCAGTTGGAAAGCACTGATCTATGTTTTCCAGGAAATAAGATTAGAGTATCATAATGGTTCTGTCTGGCCTTTTATATCTATGAAAAAAAGTTTCAATATCTTTAGTGGCTCCAAGGAAGCAGAATAGGTATCAGAAAGATTCTGATTAGCTTACCTAATCCATCTTTTCTGTTGAAGACCTCTTCTCCAAAAGAAGATGATATTTTGCAAGCAAAAATGACAAAAATAATATTGAAAGATGAAAGGACCATCAAACAGAGAAGCAGGAAATTTGCAAAATTCAAGAAGAGAGGGTAAAGAAGGGAAAAAAGAAAAGCACCAACAGGAAAAGATAAGATAATGGGCTGTGTAGATAGTGGACTGAGTCTCTCAACAGTTTTCTAAGTATCCCTTTACTGATACTGGTAATGCTTAAGGAAAAAATTCTACGGATGGCAAAAACTTGGTCCAAGTGGAGATCAGCCTGCCTTCTAATAATAAGTAGAAATGTAATATTCATTAAAAAGAT
Source organism: Crocodylus siamensis (assembly GCF_052110815.1). Taxonomy (NCBI): domain Eukaryota; kingdom Metazoa; phylum Chordata; order Crocodylia; family Crocodylidae; genus Crocodylus; species Crocodylus siamensis. The sequence goes on along the minus strand of NC_143397.1, from coordinate 236,242,116 downwards.
TCCAAACTTCAGTCAACTCTAATGATCATGCAGCTTCCCTCATCAATGTATAATAGAACAAAAGAAAGAACTCTTCATTAAGACATACATCTATCATGTTCCATCGCATTTCATTAAAAAACCTTAGTTTAAAAAAAACTTTAGCAAGCGAAGCTATAAGTCAGATCTTCTTGGAGGAGATTACAGAAAAATATCAGATACACCTTCATTTTTTTGGCCAGTGCCTGATGCTCCAAAAAATCTGAGTTACATATCAAGCAAAAACATCATGTGTGGTCTTGCCTTTTACAAATACAGAAGAAATTACAACCTAAATATCAGGAATGACAGGGCTCCCTTCACTGTGTGGGAAGAATCTGCCAAGACCTTTGGAGAAACTAAACTATAGCATCATACAAACAAGACCACAAGCTGAGTTGCTACTTTTCTCTCTTCTACTTTAGTAGTGATGGAATATAGAGTCTTTAGTTGTGGGTATTGTATGGTAGTGGTTTCCTCCAGCTTTACAGCTTTACAGCTTTACATAGTACTTCAGCATAACCACTAGGGATCACTTTAAAAGAAAAATTACATGGTTTAACTTGTCAAAGCATCTCTTTAAGAGACACGATGACAACTTTGGTGTAGCAACATTAACCTGTTGTCACAGAAGCTTTCAAAGGGTCTGTCAATATAGTACAGACAATGTTCCTGGGGAAAGCTTGAGTACATCTTGTCCCAGTGGCAACACATATGGGGTGCATGTGCACCCCCTGAGAGTGCTGGCCGGGGAGTGGGGGCACCAGGAGAAGTGCCAGTGGCACTTCTGGGCACATCCCTGGCCCTTTCAGGTGCACCACTGGCACTTCTAGGCAGCGTTCTCTCTTAGATCCAGCTTAGAGGGAACACCGCTTCTGGGGTGGTGCATGCGACTGGCCACGGTGGGACACCCCCACCCACCAGTCACTGATTGGTCACTGGTGGGTGGGAGGGGGCAAGTGCCATGCACACACTTATACTGCATCTTCATCCATTTGGTCTTGGTGCAGTACTGTCACCAGTCCCTTTTGTGGCCATGCACCTGCATCTGCTGAGCAATGTGCTTGAAGACGTCCCTGTTGGGGTATCCTTTCTGGAGCTGGTGCTGGGTCTCCTCCTTACCCCAGATGGTGATGAGATCCCTCATTTCCCCATAGTTCCAGTTGTGTGATGAGGGTTGGTCAGTGGAAGACAGGATGGAGTCATCCATGGCCTGTGGCAGTGCCTGTGAGGTCTTAGCATCCATGGATGCATGAGGGTCTGGCTTCAAGAGGGTCAACTGAAGGTGGAAGGAAAGCTGGGAGAGTGAATGGTTGGAAGGAGTGGAAGATTTCATAGATTTCATAGACATTAGGGCTGGAAGGGACCTCAGAAGATCATCGAGTCCAGCCCCCGCCCAAAGGGCAGGAAGTCAGCTGAGGTCATAGGATCCCAGCAAGATAAGCAACACATTTACTCTTGAAGGTGTTCAATGTAGGTGTTTGAACCACCTTCGATGGCAGGCTGTTCCAGACCTTGGGGGCTCAGACAATAAAGAAATTCTTCCTTATGTCCAGCCTGAAACGGTCTTGTAGTAATTTATGACCATTCAACCTCATCATCCCTTGGGGCGCTCTGGTGAACAAACGTTCCCCCAGATCCTGGTGGTCACCCCAATAAACTTATAGGTGGCCATCAGATCACCCCTGAGTCTGCACTTTTCCAGGCTAAAGAGCCCCATGGCTCTCAGCCTGTCATTGTAAAGTCGACCTCTAATTATGCACGTGGCTCTTCTCAGGACTCTCTCAAGCTTCTCCACATCTTTTTGAATTGTAGGGCCCAAAACTGGACACAGTACTCCAGCTGCAGCTTCACCAAGGCCGAGTACAAGGGGAGAATGACGTCCTGGGATTTGATTGAGAAGCATCTATGGATGCAAGCTAGCGTTTTGGTCGCTTTACTAGCCGCAGCATCACATTGCCGGCTCATGTACATCTTGTGGTCAATCATGACCCCCAAGTCTCTTTCTTCCATAGTGCTAGCCAGTGTAGCACTGCTGAGCCTATAAGGATGCTGCAGGTTTTTCTTCCCAAGGTGGAGAACCTTGTATTTTTCAACGTTAAACACCATCAGGTTCTCATCCACTCATTTGCTGAGCCTGTCCAGGTCACCCTGGATCACCATCCTGTCTTCTGGTGTGGATGCTTTGCCACAAAGTTTGGTGTCATTGGCGAACTTGGCCAGTCCGCTTCTGACTCCAATATCCAAATCATTCATTAAGATGTTGAACAATATGGGTCCAAGGACAGAGCCTTGGGGGACCCCACTGGTCACAGGACACCATGATGAGTGACTTCCATCAAGTACTACCCTCTGGGTCTGACCACGGAGACAATTTCCCAGCCAGCAGATCATGGTGGACCCAAGGCCACAATTGGCCAGTTTTGCCAAGAGGTGATCATGGGATACCAGATGGAAGGCTTTTTTGAAGTCAAGATATATGACTTCAACCTCTTCTCCCTTGTCTAGGTGATAAGTCACCTGGTCATAGAAGGAAATGAGATTGGTCAAGCAAGACTTACCCGCAACAAACCCATGCTGGCTATCCCTTAGGAAGTTGGTGTTGGCCAGTCCAATAAGAATGGCCTCTTTTCTAAGACCTTCCCTGGGATAGAAGTCAGGCTGATGGGCTTATAGGTTGCCAGATCCACTTTCCTCCCTTTCTTGAAGATAGGTACCACATTGGCCTTCTTCCAGTCTTTGGGCACTACACCAGAGTGCCAGGAGTTTTCAAAGATCCGTGGCAGGGGCTGGGCTATGATGCTCACCAGCTCCTTGAGTGCCCTGGGGTGTAGATTGTCAGGGCTAGCTGACCTGAAGGTATCCAGCTTCTCAAGGTGTTCCTTCATGAGGTCAGCATTAATGGAGGGCAGGGGATCTCCCTCACCTGGACCTCCCTGTCCTGTAGTGGGCATGGGAGTCCCATGGGACTGATGAAAGACTGACTTTAATAGGTACCCATTTAATAGGTTGGCTTTTTTCTGGGCATCAGTTGTCAGTTGCCCCATCTTGGTTCAGCAGGAGTCCAATGTTGCCCTTGCTATCTGGCTCCCCACATATCTGAAAAAGGATTTTTTATTATCCTTAATGCTCGAAGCTAGTTGGAGTTCAGTTGCAGCCTTGGCTTTCCTGGTTTGCTCCCTGCAGGACCAGACCAGTGCAGAATAATCCTCCTTGGGGGTGAATCCCATCCTCCATTCCTTGTAGGCTTTTCTTTTTAGCCGTTGGAGGTCTGCTAGGTCCCTGGAGAGCCAGGGGGGCTGCTGTGCCCTCTTGCTGCTGAACTCCTGGTCAAGCTTAGGACTTTGGGTGGGAGGGCTGTAGTAGACTCCCATTGTTGTGTTCCCTGTGCCATGTGCCCCACGGATTTTAACATGGAGGGTCTCCAGTCATCCACCCTGGTCGCCAATATCAGCTTGCTGGGACGTGTAGCTTTCCCTAGCATAGAGAGCTACACCCCCGCCCCTTTTATCTACATGATTCCTCCTGTACAGCCCCACAAATCCAATACACAAAGGCACAGGTGTGTGTCTTTCCCTCTCACTGCACCTAGATAGACCCCCTGTTCCAAAGAGACCAGGGCTCCACTAGTTAGGCCACCCCCACAAGCTTGAACTTTCCAGAGGTTTCCAGCAGACACCATGTGATTCTGGGAATGCCCCATACCCTGGCCTGGAAATGACCAATAGCCTTTACCTGCAACACAGAGAGAGCTGGATAATCCAGATCTGGCCCTGAAGTTTCCAGGGTCATCCTCCTGCTTGATCCAGCTTGACAGTTCAGTGCCTCTTCCCCCCTTGCCCCGCCATCTTAGTACTCCAGGACCCCGTATTGTGAGTCAAAAAAGCCTTGCAGCACATCAGATGCCTTTGGCCCAGCAGAGACCTGCTGGCAGTGGCTTAGCTGTGTGGGCCCAGACCTGATCTTCTGCCCCCTGCCACCCCAACCAGCCAGAGATGAGCCACCTGCTCTGGCTCCTGTTTAGGAGGATCATGCTGCTGGGGTCTGGGGGGCAGGATGTCTGGCTCTGGCCTCTGAGATATGGTGTGAGGGATCCAGGGTTAGACTTGTGGGGCTGTGCCAGAGCACAGGGGGTCTCCTGTGCTCAGTGTCTGGTGTGTGTGTGTGTACACACATCGAAGGGTGCTTCATGACAGAGTGTGGGAGCACAGCCCAAGGACATGGACGCCTTGGTCCCAGGGCACTTGTAACCACACAGCAATTTCCAAGTTCACTCCCTGCACACCCTTCTGTCTTGTTCCATCTGCCTGCTGGCCAGAGCCAGGAACTACAGATGGGCAGAGTGGCTGCGTGGTCCCAACTCTGTGACACCAGTGCCCAGGACTGTGAGAAAAACCCCTGTGTTTTCTTCCCGTCTCCCCCCCTCCCTTGCCACCACCACTGCCTGCTTCCAGCTGCTTACTGGCCAGAGCCAGGAGCCATGGCTGGGCAGAGGGGCTGTGTTGTCCCAGCTTTGAAAGAGCCCAGGGACAGGGCTATCTGGGCTGGAGGAATGGAGTGTGAGCTATATTTCAGCATGCCACCCCATGAGGGGAAGTTAGCAGGGACCCACAAAGCAGCCTGGGATGCTGGGAGAGAGCAATGTGACTTGCATCGGTAGGGGATCTGGTGTAGAAATTCAATAGACTGGTCTAACATGAATTAAATCTGATACCACATCAATACAGGTCTATCTTAGGCTGGGATCTGCCATTTTTAAACAAGTTTATATGCCCCATACTTGTATTCTGTTACAGGTTTAGACCAGTTTCTGATCATTTATACCAGTTTATGTGTAACGTCTCTTAAGGGCATAGGGTAGAAAGACCAATAAGAATATTTCCAGTACTGAAGTGATGCAAGTGACCAGTATTCAAGAGGCAAAAGTTAAGAAGTGTTGAGGTGATGCTGTTGCCAGATTAATGCGAAGAAGGAAATTTACAAGTAGAAGTTAGATACTCAACTGCTAATGACTTCCAACAGGAATTGGATTCCTACCAGTTTTTAATGACTTTTGGAATATCTCGCAAAGGGATTGGATGGATATAAAAAGGTAGAACGACTGATTGCTCCTATCAGTGTGTCAGCTAACATGTTCTTTGCTTTCTGTAATAGTGAGCTCTCAAAACTCCCTTGGGCCCTTTCCTTCCTACTAAATTTCAGGCTTCTCAATACTTAGCTTAGCTTTTGGAGGACCACACAGCCCTAGTGTATAGAGAGAGCACAGATTTCCCTTTATCTTGGGAAACTTAAAATATGAACCATCTTCAAAAGTAGCATGAACTTAAATTATACCAAAAAAGGCTTATGAACTTAGACTAGTTTTATGAACTCTGCAGAACCAGAAAACAGATGAGAAGTCTCAAAAGATGTTTCCTGTGCCCTGCAGTGCACCTTTTTCTATTTATACCCTTCAAGTACCCTATACTTGAGGAGTAGCAGAGCATCTCTCACACATTCCAGACTTATGTAAGATCATTCACTTGGAGAACAGAACTGTGACAGTCATTGTGCATGAGATGTCTATATGAGTTCTGCAAACTGCAAAAATAATTTCTTAAGTGTGCAACAGCAAGTGAACCTCTTGACCTACTTAGATTTATTTCATTATTTCTTTGCCTTTCGAGGATAAAAATGTCATTTTGTACTTATTTGTGCCAGTGCATTGGAAGACAACAAAACAGTTCTCTGGATTCTCTGCAGTAAGTTACATTTATCAGGTTGCTCTAAAGATAATTCAGCCTCTGTTTAACAGAGCTGGAAAGCATTTGATTTTGTGCTATCTTTTTAGATCGGCCTATGTGTAAAAGAGCATTTTGCTAGTTGAAAGATTTCCTTTTGTCTGACACTAGCACTATCTGAAATGGACTGAGACTGAAGGGAGGGATAAAAAAAAACAGTGCTTGAGTAATTTTAATCATTAATAACTTACTCCATTTTAATTGGCTTAAAAGTTCAGGTTTCAGCTGTTAGTGTAATGGATTAGCATTACAAGGACATAGACCTGTCATGTCTAAGCAGAAAGGAGAATTTGCTGACTGGAAACATGGGAGTAACCAACTTACTGTGTACTATAGGTAGAGAATATCAATTCTGGGTTGGAGAGGGGCAGAAACATAGAAGAAAATGGAAGACGACGGACACTGAACATTCATTGAAAAGCTCTTGTTTTCTATATTTTATCTAAAGAAGCATGGCAATGAAGGCCACAGTGCTGGGTTTGGAACGTAAGCCAGGTTAGCTGAAAAACATCTTGTACCATGCTGGGAAAAAGCATAATTTTTTAAAGGCTTCTGTGCCTGGGCTTTGGCTTGTCAAAGAGAAGAGGCAGCTGGAAGGACACAACTGAGCAGCAGCTAGAGGATTTAAATGAAATGAGATTTCAGGGGAGCGAAGATCTCTGCAAGATTTCACAAGGAAAGAGAGGCTTTGCAAAGCATGTTATTTACTTCTGTCTCTGAATCTGGCAAGGAACAAAAGTCACACAATTTTCTTTGTCTCTCTAGTACAACTTCTCTCAGTGATTGTGGCACTAGACCTGGACGTGGGGCACTAGATGTGGCTCTGAAGGAGCCAATGGATTAGCAGGAGTTCTTTTCACCTTCAGGAACATATATAAAGGAGCAAAAGACATTTTGAACCAGTTGACTAGAAACCCTCACATTTCTATACTGCCACCACAGGACACAATTTGTTTCTTGCTGCTGGACAGAAGTAAGGGACAAAGGTAGGCCCATACCTGTGAATGTACAAACACAGCTGAAAGGAGATGGGCATACAAACTTCTGCATACCTGGTTCTATAGTCTCACAGCAGTTTGCCCTAGTCCTGTTAGCATGGCAGCTCAGTGCAGCTACAGCTCGTCAGTGGAATACATTTCTGCTGGAAAATTCAGTATCATAAAATCAAACCATTTTGTAGGAAGCTGTGAATTGTTATTAAATTTTCAATGGAAAAACAGTTCCTTTTTCTGACTAGAACTTACTGTGGCAATAATTGGGAGGATTCCAGAAAAATAACGGAAATGTTGTTTGAGGGGGAGAGGGGGGAGCAGACAGTACTTGTTTCCTGGTATTTGTTGCCTTTCACTATGTGTCATATTGATGCCATACTACTGGATTATTACCTATTAAAGAACACATTTAGTTATATAAGATAAAATAGTTTTCCCCTGTTGGCCATCATAAGGTTTTCCACTGCCAATCATCCGTGTACACCGCATTTGAACACCTTCCACATCAATCAATGCCCACAGTTGGTCACTAGTGGAATTCACGTACTCGCTGGCACTTCTCCCTTCCTCCCGCTGATGGACAGAGGCCGGCACAGTGGGTGTTCTTTTTGTTCCACTCTGCTTATTAGTCCTGTAATTTGTTATCCTCGTTTATTATATTACAGATATATTTTCCCTGCCTACTCATCCCTGAATTTCTGTAAATTGTGCTGAAGGAGTCTTTAATGGAAGCAGAGATGTGATAGCTGCTTAATAGCCACTTATTACCCAATTATTGCTCTAAATAGCATTCATATATCTAGCTAGTTAAAAATGGAGATGGTTTTATTATTGCAAACAGTTTCTCTGAATATTCATTTGAATTTTTAAGTTAGCGCCATTTGGCCATGTTCAACCCCTTCTGCACTTCTACAAACATTTGTGAGACTGACTTTTCCCAGACTGAGTATTTGTGAAGAGCAAATGTTAAGGGGCCAGGTTCAAATGCCTGAAGAAAAAAAGAAGAAAAGTAAAAAGAATTTGTAGTGAAAACTTAATTATGATACTTACACTTTCCTAAAAAGGAAACAATCAATATCATGTAATCAATACCACGCTTGTGACCAACCACAAGTAAGCAACATTCAAAGTTCGGGTCATGGGAAAGACAAAATTCTCAAATAAATAATAATAATAATGATAAAGGGAGTGATAATACTGTGTAGGGAAAGGGGGAAAAATGGACTAAGTTGCTTATCTACTCTGTTTTGGTGCATATGACTCTCAACTGATGCAGAAAAAAACCTGAATGACATGTTCTGAGTGAAGCCTTACTTCAAAATGAGTGTTAGCCAGCCAGGAATATTCACCAGCTTGAGACGTGCAGAAGTTGGAAGATCTTCTGGTCAATCAGTTAGGGACTCCTTAAAATGGGAAAGAATAGATGAATCTGCCCATTGCAGTTTGGAAGGAAAAGGTACTCAAGCACTAAGCCCATAATTCAGAGCAAACTTCAAAGACCACCAACTCTCACAAGACAATGACAAAAGAAAACCTCAGGCGACTCTTTTTAACCAGAATCATTGAATGTCTCACAGACTTAGCTATAGTTTTTGCAGTTTAAAAATAAAATAAAATATGGGAAAACATGAATTGAAACATGGCAAGGCTGCAGTCAAAGGGTATTTACCTCATCAGAATTGCCAGTAATTTTCTGTAGCACACTGGGGGCCTACAGCCCTTCCACAGGCCAACAACTACAGGGGCTGTCATAAGACCACGGAGTTTACTTCCACATGCATGCTGCCATGTCAGCATGTTAAGAGAGAGCTGCCTTGCATGTACACTCCTTTACAGCTACCTACCCAGCTGCAGTTTGCAGTCTGTCTCTTTTTGCTTCTCTAGATTTTTGCTGTTTGAAGAATATTTTTAAATGCCTCTCTCATTAAGGGAAACCAATGAATGTTTCTACTTTGAAAGCATTGTATTTCACTTTGAAACCCCCCTGAAAAAGGAAGGATGTCCATGAGGTATGCATAAGAACCTGGTACATTGGACAATTTTCCCCTACCTTCAAAAGATGAGGAATAACATTTTCACGTCCTTAGTGGCCTAAATTCCATTGATTTTTCAGTAAAGACAAATTCATTATCCTTTTTGATAATACATTTTAGGATTATAAATCACTGAGATGCTTTTGAAACTGTTATCCTAAGCTAACAGCTGCTAAATGTCACCTTGTTGCATCTGTATTTTAATACAACACATGGGGTTGGGACCTCAACTCTTCTCCAGTCCCTTCATGGCAGATAAAAGGGCTGGAGCTGCATAAAGTGACCTTAAAAGCCCTGGTTGTGACTGGGGGGAGGAATACTTCTAGTGAAGCTCCCTACAAGACAGCCCCCCCCAGTGATGTGCCCTACAAGACAGCCCCCACCAATGATGCTCCCTACAAGACAGCCGTTAAAGCTGAGCTTGGTGGGGGGGAGCCGGGGGGCTCCTTTCAAGCTCCTGAAGCAGAGATGTCAGGGGCAGGGAGGAAGGAGGAAATTGTAGGTAGCAGGAGGCTTCCATTACTGAGAGAGTTTCCTCTTACCTAAGTTATGCAAGGAGAACTTCTAACCCTTTAAAGGAATCCAGGATGAAGAACACGCAGACAGGGCTTTGAGCTGCCTTGGGCCCCATGTTTCCATCTGGGTTGTATACTCTCTACACCTTTATTCTTGGGTGAGTTGAAGACCTTCAGTTCGCCTTTACCTATCCCAAAACCAAGGTCATAATCTATGTTACCTTGTTGCAACGTGAGGAAAGCACAGAAAGATAGGTACAGGAAATACCGCATACTAGAGGAACAGGAATCCCAAACTGCAACCCTTATGGGAATTGTGCCACTGCTCATCTTTCCTTCTGCACTCGAATTAGACAGTAGAGACAGGAAGTGGGGTATGGACAGGCTGGCAGTAAATTTGCTGAATGATACTGTGCTCAGGTGCACTGAAAGCACTGCAGGGAGGGAAGCCAGGAGAAATTTGCCCCTTTGCCTTGAGAGCTCCCTCTGGAGAGCTCCTGGGGTGATCTTCTAGTGTGGATGTTTGGTGGGTTTGGGCTAAAGTTGGGCCTGAGAGCAGGTAGAGTTAGTCTAAGAGAGACAGCACAGAATCACTCCTCAATCTCATTTTCTTCCTATCTCCCTTTATGTAAATCATAGTTACACTACAGAGCTCTCTATATAGAGGTCAGTAAACCCCCATTAATGATAATATAGATTTGCTTTATAAGGGTAGCGCATGGAGGCTATTTAGACTGATTGCAGTAAGTTGTGGAATGACAAGAGCAGAGTGAGGGGAGAGGAAGACTATTTAATTGATGCATTAGCTGGAAGAGCACTGAACAAGGAGCCCAGAGCGGAAGTGACATTTGGAAAGTAAATCAAGATGACATCCACAAAAAGACAACAGAGAGACCCTGCTGTTCCCAAGATTGCTGCTGCTGCTATTAGGACTCATGCCATTCAGCCAAGCAACTGCTGCTGTCTTTTGGGGAACCAATTTAGGATCTGCTTCAGCAGCTGTAATTTAAGAGTAAGGGCATCAGGAGTTGAAACTGGGAACTTGGCAGGCATGCCACAGAGAAGGAGCTTTTTTCATATGAATCACTAAGCCTTCACACTCCTGCCACAGCTCTTCTTTTCTTTGTCATATTTTCCCATCTAGGAGACACACAGAATAAGAATGTCAAATGTGACTAGTGTATAACTAGCTGATTCTAAAATCACAATAATTTATCTTGAACTGTACAGTTAGCTAGCTAAGGAGCTCCAGGATGACACAGGGCTTGATTCTGCAGCCCTTACTGATGCTTCCATAGTGGTAACATCAAATGCAAAGCCCCTCTGAAATCCTAATTATGTATTAATGTACTTAAATATAGATTCAGATGCTTAGCTTCAGGCTTCTGCCTGAAAGCTCTGGTTTATGAATCTTGCCAAAAGCACAGGTATCATAGGGCAGTTAAGATTAGAAATATTGTTCTGACTTAACCCTTCAGAAAACATCCTCCTTTCCAAACTGTTTCTCCTTCGGTTACAACTGAAGCCTACAACCACTGAGAAGACCGAGAAACCACTACCACACCCATGCTGATCCAAGAGTGTTCATAGGACTCTTCTGTGAGCTTGACTGACACATGTGAGCAATGAACACAGTTCCAAAAGGAAAATGTAATGTACTGAATTTCAGTAGCATTTTATGTACTAAGACATTAGACATACTTAGTTTGCCTAATATATCATGTAGTTGTGTCTATAGGACAAACTTACCACCCCTGGAGGTAACTACTATGGGCAGGTTGTCTCTTAAGCCAAAAAAAATGCATCTGTCTCCATGCAGTGCTTGAGGTTGGATATTAACACTGTTCAGTGACACTGCCAATTAGCCCACCCATATAGTTGCTACGACATTGCTTCTTGTTTGGGACACAGCTTACCTGGAGTAGCACAATGTGTTTGGGGTCACCATCACTGGGGTCAGTAAAAAGACACTGTATAGACATAGCATTAGGTTCCTCAAATGGGTGCCTACTGTAGTTTTAATCACTGAAGTTTGAAATTAGCCATATGTTTCCAACTTGGAGAGGTCCTGTGTTTTACACTCCTTTGTAGAGGACCAAATCTTACCTATCTCCATTCACTGCTGCCAGTAAATCAACACACATGTATAAATAAAGACCTAAACAGAAAACAAGACTCCAAATTCACTGAAGAAAAGAAAAGCCTTAAGACAAACCTGGCAAAAAATATCACAAAGGACCAGAGAGTAAGTAGCAAAGTAGCAAAATTTAGAGTAAGTAACTAGGAGTATACACTCACTGGGTATGTCCAGATGAGTGTGTATATGCCTCTTGCCCCATCTATGCAGGGCTCTAAAAAAACTGGAGTTTAAAAAAAACAGGGAAGGCCCATGCCCTGAGGCAACTGGAGGCTGGATTCTCCATACAGATGCTCTGGCTGCCAGAGTGTCTCTATGGTTGGCCCTTTGCCCCTCACCCTGGTGCTGAAACACAAAGCCTGGCTGTGAAGGGCATGCAGTGTGCTGCAGCACCAGGGCTCCAGTGCCAGTTAGTAACGGGGGGGGGCTGGAAGAGATGGGAGGGGACTATTGAGGGGACCCCCAGTGGCCTCACCCACTCCCCCAGTCCTCTGATCCCTGTCCCACCTCCCCCCCTGACACCCCGATCACTTTCCTGCCTGGCCCCATCCCCACTAGCCCCCTGATCTCTGCCCCCCACCCCAGCATCCCAACAGTTTAAAACAAAAAAACCCAACCCTAGCACTGGAGCCCCCCACCAGCCCCTGCTTCTAGGGTAAGTAGAGGCTTTTTTTTCTTTTTTCTTTCTTTTTTTTCATTTTAAAATGATGGTGCCTGGGGCTGGGGGCAGCCATAGGGGCCTGGGGGTGCAAGTGCGGGGTGGGGTTGGGTGGGGAAGCCACTCAGGGGTCTGGGGGAGTGTGGGGGTGGGGTTGGGTGGGGCAGTCATTGAGGGGGCTGCAGCAGCTGGCAAGGGATGGGGCCAGATGGAGCAGCAATTGGGGGGCTGGGATGGGGCATGCAGGCCTTGTGGTGGTAGCCCCTGAAGAGGCCATTTGGCCCCTGTTGGAGGGCTGTAACCCCTGTGTGGGGCCATATCCACTGTGTGGGGGAGCCATAACCCCTGTTGGGGGGCCATAACCCCTTTGTGGGGGGCTGTAACCCCTGTGTGGGGGCCATAAGTCCTGTGGGAGGGCAGCAAAATATATATTAATGTTTCATGAATTCATGAATCCATGTATTTAGAGTTCACTTTATTATTATGATAGAGACACTGGTAGGGTTCCACATGGTTTTAACACTGTAGATATATCAATAAAACATTGCCCAACTGATTGCGGTCTCTGTCTCTCTCTCTCTTTATAGTGGTCTTTTGTTTTACTTGTGGAGGAACATGGATTTTGGGGTATTTTACAGAGTGACTTTGGGATTTTTTTTTATCAGGGATTTTCAGTTTTTCAATAGGGAACACCAGAATTCCTGCTAGGGAGGCCAGTGGCAGATCCCTGCCTGTGGCAGAACATCTGCCCAGATGGCCATCCAAGTGACACACGTGGCAGTAGTGTTGCACAGAGGCCAGTCCTGCAACCACAGCCCACTGGCAGGTGGCCCAGAGGGGAAGATGCCTCTAAGTCCCCATCCAGGTCTGGCAGGTGCACAGCAGGTCACAGCCAGGCAGCAGCCCCCACTGCCAGACTGCTGCAGTGGGTAGAGGGTGCAGGGAACTCTCAGGGCTGCTTCAACAGTTCAGCTGGCACAAGGGGTAGTGTACCCAGGTACCAATTACCTGGGACCCAGAATCTCCTGAGAGTGAGTAGCCCTAAGCTACTTGTCAGGACAAATTTTTGTACTGCTGGGACCAGGACAGGGCAGCTTTTTATACTGCTGGGGACAGCACAGGTGCTAGCCCTGGGCTCTAGCCTCCCCTGGCTGCAGATCCAGGAGGAACCAGGCAGGATTATTTTGCCTTGTGGCACAATTTTGTCCACAACAAAGTGCATGTCCAAGCACATGCACCCAGACAAAAAAGCCCCAGCTCAAATTTGTACGGCTTCTATTTGAGCTGCTGTAAGTACACGTGCTTGTGTGTGTGGACATGCCCACCTTGGGCACATCTAAATGTGCATTAATGTGACTTTGCTACTGCACATTAAGTTTAGTACCTCTATTATGAGATATTACATAAATGTGCAGTAGCCGGCAATACAGCACAGTAGGAAAGGCGTGTGGTCTTTTTGTGATGCCTAATGCACAGTAGACTAATTCTACTGCTCATTAGCACATTAGCACAGTTTTTGCCATGACGTGCTAATGTGCAGCAGAATTAGTCTACTGCACATTAAGTATCTCATATAGATGCACCCTTTGAGACTACAAAAGCAAAGTTCTAAAACTACCTGGACCTACACCTATACCTGACTACCTCCATGGTAAGTGCCCCAGCCACTAGGTTATAGAGATTGACTCTCTTTCAATCTTATCTGATCTATATTCTGCAAATAATTAAATATTCACTGGGCCAAAGAGAGAATCAAGAGGATCAGGGACTTGAACCTAAGCTAGTGGCTATTCTGAGCTGTCTATCTATTTTTATCTCTCATACATTTTTACCACAAATTCCAACCCTGACCTGAGGCCACTTCCATTTTAAATGATATATGAAAACGTTCAGTTTTGAAAATCCATGTTTTAGGGAAGAAAAATGGTGCATCTGAAGAAAAAAAGGTCAGCTACATCTAACGCTGAGACCAAACAGTGAACTGGTACATCTTGTATTTCTCATGCCATCGATATACCCCCTAGGAGGGTCCACAATTCTTTGTATTATCTTTTGCTCAGTATATTCAACTTGGAAATGAGGCACTTTCTAGAAGGGTGATGTAATGTAATGGCCACTAGGTCTATGCTGTACCATCCTGTGCTGAGCTTTAAGGAAAAGAAAACAAAATGCAAGTTGCTTTGGGCACCAACATAACTGCAACCAATATTCCATTTGAAATAAACATTTCATTTACCCTGCCATGGTAACTATGACCTTTTCAGCTGTAGTTTGCCTCCAAATGACTAATGCTTTTCAGGATACACACACGAAGTGTGGCCAGTGCTATAGACTTATTTTGTCAAGGGACAAAAATAACTCCATGGTTTTTGTCTCCCTGTTTTGCAGAGATGTAGCGAACATAATAAAAAGTAATGATGCGGAAGAGATCGTGCTGTTGCTTTTCAAGGGTCAAGTCTATATGGCTGGTGCAAAGTCCTGGCATTTCCACTCTTAGTTGAATTAGAAAATACTGATGGGCAGTAGCTGAAAATGTACCACACAGATATTGTTAATAATGTTGATAATAAAACATTATCAACATTATCAACAAAATTACCTTTGCAATTGAAAACCCTAAGTGATAAATAAGGAATATTAAACCTATAGAGGTGAGTTCAGTTCCGGAATGAGGTTCCTGTATCCCTTATGTAGATATTAGTTACTCCATCTACTGAATTCCTTGGATGTTTCCATGTGAGCAATTGTTTAAGTCTTATAAAAAAGGCTTGAAATTATATCACTGGGCAGAGCACTGAAATAGTTCATTTTAAACTAAAAACGAGCTTCTTGCTTAAGACAAGCAAAACATGTTTAATTAAGAACTGCTACATATATAATATTGTGCAAAGGCAGTTCCAGCGTGGGTGCTGGGGCATGGATAAATGCTCCTTTCAGTCAACATCATGGAAGTAGCAACCAGGGATTTTCTAAGTCCTGAAGGAGATAAGAATTCCACGCTCCTTTCCTGGCACATGGCACACCCTGTCCCCTCCCATTCTTCCTGCCATTGCTGTTGTCACCACTGTTCCTGCTGACCTGGGGCAGCGGCAGGCTCCACAGCTGCTCCTGCACCAATTCAGTGGGGCATCATGGCGAGTCAGGCTCAGCTGGGGACAAAACAAATGACAGGCAGGTTCCTTCTCCCTGCTCAGTCCCTGGGTTTTCCAGGAGAAGGCACAGGCAAGGGAATCTGCCCATCACCACTGATGCCACTGCTGTCCTCAGCCAATTCTGGCTCACCATGAGACTGGTTGGAATAGAGGAGTGGCTCTGGAGCTTCCCCACTACCTCGTCCCACCCCTGAGGCAGCCAAAGACAGCAGAGGTGGCAGGTGGGAGAGAAGGGAATGAAGAGGAGAGGACACAGAATCATAGAAAATTAGGGTTGGAAGGGACCTCAGGGGGTCATCTAGTCCGACCCTCTCATCCCAGCCAAAGCTTTGTCTAGTTGGGTTTTGAAAACTTCCAAGGATGGAGCTTCCACCACCTCTCTGGGTAACCTGTTCCAGTGTTTTACTACCCACCTGGGGAGAAAATTCTTCCTAATATCTAACCTAAACTTCCTTTGCTGTAACTTGAGACCATTGCTCCTTTTACTGTCATCTGCCACCACTGGGAACACTCCAGCTCCATCCTCTTTCAAACCCCCTCCCTTCAGGTAGTTGAAGACCGCTATTAAATCTCCTCTCAGTCTCCTCTTCTCTAGACTAAAAAAGCCCAATTTCCTCAGTGTTTCCTCATAAGTCATATCTCCCAGCCCCCTCATTATTTTTGTTGCCCTCCGCTGGACTCTCTCCAATTTTTCCACATCCTTTCTGTGGTGGGGGTCCCAAAACTGAACACAGTACTCCAGATGTGGCCTCACCAGTGCTGAATAGAGGGGAATACAGTAATCACTTTCCTTGACCTACTGGCAAAACATCTATCAATGCAGCCCAGTACGCTGTTAGCTAGGGATGTGTGAAGTGGGCCCTATTCGATTTGGATTTGGATTCGGCCCAAATCGGGGACAGTGATTGGATTTGTTGATTCAGATCACTGTCTCTGATTCAAATCAGGCAAATCTGAATCTAAAGATTTGATGCTGATTCAGAGACTCGGACATAGCTTTAAATGTTTTTTGTACATACCTTGAGTTACCAGAATGGCTTGTGATTGCTGCAATGCTGGGGCAGATGGAGCATCTCACAGGAGTGTGTGTGTGGGGCGGGGGCACATGCTTAGCAGCAAAACCAGAAGTGGACCGGAAGTACTTCCGGTCCACTTCCAGGTCCGCCACAGAGTACACCACTCCTCCTGCCCCCCCGGCAGACTCAGAAGTGGACAGTGCACTCTCCAGCAGACCCAGAAGTGGACTGGAAGTGCTTCTGGTCCACTTCCAGGTCTGCTGCTGAGTGCGCTGGGGAGCCCCCTGCACTCCTGTGGGACACTCCATGCCCCTCTGCATCGCAGCATTCATGAGCTGCCTGCTACCTAAAGGTATGTAGAAAAAACATTTAAAGCTGTGTCTATATCCAAATCACCAAATCTTTCTGAATCTCTCTGAATTGATTTGGAGAGATTAAAGGGTTCTCTGATTCCATTTGGATTCAGAGATTCAGTTACCAAATCAGGCCAAATTGCTGCTGAATTGAATCAGGGACTGAAGCTTCGCACAGCCCTACTGTTAGCCTTCTTAGCAACAAGGGCACACTGTTGGCTCATATTCAGCTTATTGTCCACTGTAACCCCAGGTCCTTTTCTGCAGAGCTGCTGTCCAGCCTGTACCAGTGCATGGGATTGTTCCATGCTGCTGAGCAGAGAAGTGGAGAGAGAAGGGACACAGAAGATCATAGAATAATGGCATCATAGAAAATTAGGATTGGAAGGGACCTCAGAAGGTCATCTAATCCAACCTGCTGCTTAAAGCAGGACTGTCTCCAACTAGATCATCCCAGCCAATGTTTTATCTAGCTAGGTCTTAAAAACCTCCAAGGATGGAGAGTCCAGCACCTTTCTGGGTAACTTGTTCCAGTGTTTTACTACCCTCCTGGGGAGAAAATTCTTCCTAATATCTAACTTAAATTTCCCTTGTTGCAACTTGAGACCGTTGCTCCTTGTTCTGTCAGGAGGAAGAGAAGATTCTTACCTGATCAGAGGATTTTAAAAAGTATCCTGCTGCTGCTCCCAGTGTGGATCTACCCATAAGACTGTGTTACGTAAAGGGTACTCACTGCAGGATACCTTCAACAAAGCATCAGCTCACTGCATGTGAGTTTGCTGCTTTCTTCCAATCCCCACATTACTGGATACCACAAAACCACTAGACATTTTAGCACAATGTGGTGTGTTGGCAGTCTAGGCCCAAAACCACTCTGTTGGAATGTGGCCGGTAAAGCATGAGATGTATGCTCTGCTGGGGAAACTTTCCCCTGATTTGCATAGCTAAAGCCAGTGATATTATCTTCTATATTTCACAAAACCTGAATTCCTTCATGCAGAAAGAGGAAACAGTACAGTTTTAACATACATCATTGTAGGAGTTAAGCCCATCTCCAGCAACACAGACAATTAAACTGATTAGGATAACAGTTAAGCTTAGTTATAGCACTTTTTGTCCCTCCATCTCAAAATACCTTACAAAGGAGGACATCTGAAAGACTGAGGTAAAACATAATTAGAGCAGTTTGGAAGCACTAACACTGCAGAGCACAAGAGCTGCAGTGTAATGCCTCAGAGAGCAGCAAGGATGCAAACCAAGCAGCCCATAACATTGGGTACTTACTGCCTGATAGTCACAAGTAGTCATCATGCTCAGATAGAAAAGAAGTAGTGCAGAGAGCGTAGTGAGGAACAGGACAAAGAAAGCTTACAGCCTTGGGAATCTCAGCCTGACCCTGAGAAAGGATAGGAAGACAAGATCTATTCACTTTTGAGGAGAGTAATTGTGTAAGCCAGTAGGATGCCACTCTGATTTCTGTAAAGTGAACTATCTGGAGAACACTCAGGCCGCTTTGATGACAGCCTTGAAGTTTGCAAGCTATGGTATGTCTGACATGCTATTCCTGGACAACAGACCACAGTGCACTGCAGCCTAATTCAAACAAGTCTGTAGCAAGTGGGGATTTGAGTACAAGATGTCTTCCCCTGGGTACTGCAAAGCAATGGGAAGAATCATCAGTCGAAACAGCCAACAAACTGATGGCAATACCAAAGCAGACTTAAAAGGATCCCTGCCTGACAATGTGCAGCCTTCACAGTACACCATCCCAGGGAGCAGAAAGTAAGTCCAGCAGAGACTTTTGGACTTGCAAAGCTGAGAATCTGGTTCCTTTGAGGGTCTGTCTGCTGCAGCCAGCAGTGGAAAAGCACACAGGACATAGCAGCAAAGAAAAGAACAAGCTAGGAAAGCAGCCACCTCCAATTAAGTAGCCAAGGGCCTAAGGCCACTATGCACAGATGAGCAGGTCTGGGCCCAATCATCAAATAGTCACAGCTATGACAAAAAGCAGCCTCCTAAGCAGCAATGGGTCATGCAGTTATATGAAATAGCTACAGACTCAGGACAGCTGTGGAAATGAAACCCAAGATGACAGCAGAGCAGAGGCAGACAGTCAGCCAGAATCAGCAATGGAACAGAGTCTCAACCATGGCTAAGGAGAGTCAGAAAAAATTAGGTATGTGAGCAATACAGAAGAACAACCAACAAAATGAAGCCACCAATAGCAATCACAGTAACAGTACAAGGCAGGGGTCAAAAAAGCACCGCATTTGAAGGACCTTAGTTTAATAGGTTAGTATGGCATTAGTGATAAAAGCCTACAAAGGGGCATGGCAAATACTAATAACCTCTGGGACTAACAAGGCAGAAAATGTTTGCACTGAAGACAACAGTCATGGTTTGTGGGTCTAGGACAGCCGGATAGCAGCATCCTACTTCCCAAGGATGATCATTGCCACCGATGGTAAAGAGTCCTACTATGGAGGGAATTTTTTTAAGACAGTATGGGCACATCTACATGTGCAATTAATGCAACTGAATAAACTGAGGAGCAATTTGCACCACAGTAAACTACTTCTGGAAGCGGCATCTACACATACACCTCAAACAGCAGCAAATTGAGCAGGGGAGGAGAAGTTTAAGCCAGGGTTGCTCCTGTCCTGCTCTGCCACAGCTGCCCAGCTGCCAGTCTCAGGCTGGCAGGAGGCACAGGAGTCAGCCCCAGGCTCCAGAGGGCAGCCCTGAAATGGCAGACAGCACAGGGTTCAGGCCTGGGCAGTGGGTGCCTGCATCAGGCGGCGGAGTACTGGCCAGGCCATGAGGCTTCTGCAGCTGCTGAGCCATGTAGCTAGGCAGAAGGCAAGAGTGTGGCCCTCTGCTGGATGGGCTGACCAGGCACAATTTACTCCTAGGTTAGCATCTACATGTGTGTTGCTGTGCAGTAAATAACTCTGCACTAAAACAGTACTTGTCTTTACAAGTAGTATCCTGGTGAGGAGTTTATTAGCTTCCTGCAGCCTAATAGCACTGCACATGTAGACATAAGACCTTTACTGCAGAGCTAATTAGGCAACTGCAGTAAACATCTTGTGTAGATGCTCCCTGGGCATGTCTACACGAGATGCTGACTGCACAGTTGTTACTGTATAGTCATTTAGTACTTGTGTACAATAAATGACTGTGCAGTAACCAGAGTTACGCCACAGTAGCATTGCTGAACAGCTTTTAGGTGATGCTGGCTGCATAATCACTCATTACTACTGTGCAGTAGCATCACATCATGCTTCATGCCACACGATGCTACTGTGCAGTAGTAACAAGCTACTGCGCAGTCAGTGTCTTGTGTAGATGGGGCCCCTGTGTAGGTAAAATTGCTAAAGAAAATGTCTATACTTCTGCCCCAGCCTGAATAACCAGGTACTCATTATCAGCAGGGCTATTGGAACGACTGTAGAGTGCAGCTCAGATTCATGCTTGTGGAGCAAGAAGCCTTAGCTATGCTGCTGCTGCAGCCTGTTAATCAAAGAAGGAAGAGGCACTGCTAAAGCTGTGGGCAAACAGCTTCTTTGGAAATGCCCAGAGAAAGCTGAACACTTTCTCGATCCTTCTCTGCACAGAAGTGGGGTTGCAACAGTCTTGTAATTCAATGGCATATGCACAGTTTGCCTCTGAACACTGATTGTAAAAGCTATATGCGATAGTCATACTGCAGGCACAAACAGAAATGTTTCATATTAGTACATGGAAGGAGGAGGGGGCAGTCATGCTTGCCTCAAGCATGCTTATTATTTGATACCCCTTATCAGGCTCACCCTTAAGCCTATCCCAGGGGAAAATCATTGCCATGGAGAAGCTATCCAGTGCCTTACTTCCTGTCAGAAATAGACTGTATCGTGTCTCCTTGCCATTGGTTTTCATTTGGCTTTAACTCAGAGGCTAGTCATGTATAAATAAAGAACAAAGGAGAAACCTCTGCCCAAAGCTTTCCTCATGCCCCAAAGCACTGGACAAGTCTGTGGCTGTACTGTGTGCATTTCAGTGCCCTTTGCAAATCATTTCCTTTCAGAGCTTGTAGAGGCATGTGTCTGTTTTAGACAAAGCAAGGAAAGCAAACCTTCCCTCCTCAACTTTTCCTTCCCACTCTCTGTGAAATCCCCCCTTTCCTGTCTCCACGCAGTATATTCCTATGCAGCAGCAGAGAGAGAGACCTCAGGAATGTTCTCTAAACTGTTTACAGCTCTCTCCGACCCCAGGCTGTTTTCCAATAATGTGGAAGTTATTTTTTCCCCCAAAAAAACATTTTGTGCTTTATTGTCATTATCATAAAAACCACCAGAAGCTTCTTTTGTGGACTGTAAAACTTAAAACTTGTGGGTGTAGAGTCTAAACATGAGACGGGTAGCTAATAGGATGACTCTTGCAAGAAGTAGCAATTGTTAGCTTGTTTTAGAGTCCAGATATTAGGCAGGCAGAGTGCTTGTCTTGTGGATGCTCACAGCTTTGTTTTATTATGTGTTGCCAATAGTATTAATGCTGCTAATTTGCTCTGTGTTTATAATTCTGTGATGAAAAACACCTGTGGCCTTCCATCACAGACACAGTGGTTGCCACAAAAAAGCTAGCATTTACCATAAAGTTAGAGAGAGTAGGATTTCAGTTATCTATCACCAGTTTCTCTGTGAAAATCAAGTAGTGTCTATGGGGGCAAGGTTGACTCTCTTAGCATTGAAAAGACTTTTGTGTTGAGTAGTCCACATTTAAACTCTGTTATGGGTTTTTTTATTTTCAATTCTACAGTCAACCAACAGCATATAGTATCTTTAGGCCAAGCATATTATAGTTATAAGATGCTATAATAACTAAACAGGAAAAGAAGGCTTCTGCACAACAGAATCTTTTCAATTGATGGGTTTAATTGGGACAGCAAGGTAATATGCTAAGGAAGGGGCAAAGTCAATCAGTCACCCCTACTACATCCCATTTAATGATGAAGCAGGAGCCACTACAAACTGCCCTTGTGCTCATGTAAGTTCAACATGAGCAAAGTAGGTAGGTTGAGGGCACAAGAGGGATCTGGAAGTACTTAAATATTCAGGGCTATGGGGCAGGAGAACATGATATGACAAAGGAAGACATAATTTGTCTATGTGTGCTCCAAATAGGCAGGAGAGGTCACAATGCGGGCAGTGGTGTTGGTCAAGAGAAAGTAGAGTGTTAATGTGGTCATTGTACTGTCTTCCAGCAAAATAAAGCCTGGAGGACAGTTCTGGGAAGGCACCTGCTACCGTAGCATGCGTCACTTCAGAGCACTTTCCATTCAGCATATCTGGAGGTATAATGCATTTAGGCAATTCCATCTGGGCAACATCCCCTCCCCCTCACAGACCTGCTAAACGCTCCAAGGCTGAGGTTTTCAAAGAAATCCACCTTGGGTACCAACTCAATGGGATTTGGTGCCCAACTCATTCTAGGTTATTTTGGAAATCCCTACCTGGGCACTTTTCTTTGATCCTAAATGATTTAAACATCCAATTGTCCTCATGATTTGGCAATGTTTTTATACCTACTTTATGTCTGAGCAAAAAGGAAGGACAGAAATTAAGTGGTTTTCACAAGACTGCACAGCAAGTGAAAAGCAGACCCAGGACTCTAACTGGACAAGAAGGTCAGCTACCAGCAGGACCAGCTGTCAGAAGATTGCTTGTTTCTGGGCTTAAGAAAATGAAATTTTTTTTTTTTAAAGATTAAATGTAGGTTATTCACTTCATAATAAGGAGCGTGTGCAAAACTCTTGCAGATGTACTCTAGACGGTACCATTATTGTCTGGGAAAAGGGCTCGCTCTCCAGTTCAGTACTGGGTGCATAGCTCTCGGTGAAGCAGAAATAAGAACCAGGGACATAGGGATTGTTGGTGTAACACTGACGTTGAAGCTACAATTTTCTTTGCAACACAAGATGGCAGCACCTGCTTGCACTTTGAAGGAAATGTGGTACAACACAGGATGGATTCATGCTAGTTTTTCTTTCTTCTTTTTTTGAAAAAAAGGCATTTTCCAGCCATTTTGTCACAATCAACATTTAGATAAAGAACAAAAAAACACCCCCAATCTTTAGTTCATCCACTACTTATTATTGTTTGAGAGGGTTGTGGTGAATAGATAAGACCTGTTGGTGCAGTTACAGCCTGTATATAGATGAGCTCTGTTGAATCCAATAGTGTAACATGAATGTCTTGGATGTTAAATTAAAGTCTTGTTCAGGGAACTTGTATTTGTTTCGTTCTAACATGCAGCTACTTCTGGAACTGTCCATCAAGCCGCTATACGCAGAGATAGAGGTAAATGTAACAGAAAGACAAGGTTGTGCTCTTAACGTAAATTCACTCTGAAAGCACGGGTACCAGTGTTTTCCTGGTGAGAACAGCATCATTACTGAGCCTGATCTTGCTCTCAACCCGTTTGTCATCCTTTTAATCACACTGAAAGTGCTTCTGATACAATCCCATATCAGAGAAGAATCGGGCTCGCTGATGTTAATGGGAGCAGGCCCCTGTCCAAAAGTAGTATTGCACTTCACTGCAAACCAGTTTTCTACTTGGAAGGACATGTAGAAACTTACTGTATTATACTGTTATTTCCCTGCACACACAACCCATCCGTTTCACCAAAGTTTGAATAAATCTTTAGACCAAGTTCATCTTCTGTCTAACCCATAGATCAGTGTTTTGTTTTGCTGCTGTATTCAATTACTTATTTATGATGTTTTCCAGTCTTGTGACAAAAGAAAGATTTAAAGAGTCATTATGGTGTTTATGAAATTGTTAACCAATTAAAACCTCAGGGTTGCATGCTGCTTCTATGGAACAACAAGATGAAAAAAAAATCAGGAGAATGAGTGATACAGTTAATATATTTATTGGCATTAGTACATTCTCTTTTATTGCTGGGATCAGGGTGACATCATTCATCATAAAGACAGCATAATTGTCTTTGAATGTTATAAAAGGTGAAATTCATTCTCCTGGAAATTAAAGAGAACATTTCAAAGCTTCAGTAAAAAAGGGGACTGAATGATACAGATGATAAAATGCACCAGCTTTAAATTTCTGTCCATAAACCTGGAGTAAAGCTACTGAGAATTAGTCCGAGATGAAGATCGTAATAACCTGAAATTAGTTTAGGCATCCCTCTAATCTCGTTTTTCATGGTGTAGGACTATTCATCATAAAATCTGTTTTCCTTCACTGGCAGCATTTCAGCTGTCTACTCTCTGAATGAAAACAGCAAAGGGGGAATGAAGACACTAAATGAAATATATGTTATTTGTTCTGGCAGAATTACCTCGGTGTCAGCAAAGCAAAGGAGCAAGCAGAGTCTTCTACCTGAGCTCCAGCCCCCATACGCAGAAGTAGTGTGCCATCAGCTAAGAAGACTAACATTAGTTGGTCCCTGTGCCTTCCCTTCCGCCCCCTCCCACCCCACCCCAGCCTTTCTCTCCCACTTATACAAGTTTGAGTGCAGGAAAATGGTTTGACATTGTTCTTGGGACTTTATTTTTGCTTAGATGTTATTTTTTTCCACCCCCTCCCCCGGAAAATTTCATAGCTACAAACAGACTTTGAAGATCTTTACATTATTTCTCTGAAGCCAGTCTGCCACCTTTGGCCCCCATTCAGTGGTACTTTACAAAGCAGGATACATCTCCTTTGATCGCTTGATGCCTTATAAGAAATTGAAATGCGTGGTAAAGACAGGAAAGACAGGGAGACAAAATGCTGACAGGTCTTACTCTGTGCTGCAGAAATCGCACTAAATCCATGTCTTTTTCCTTGCATGATCAAACCTTCTCTGACTATACTTGTGCTTTGAACCAGCTTACTGCAGGGCTGTCATTGGATCACATTATCTTAGGGAAAGTTCTAGTAGCAAGATGCCCCAAGCCATTCACCTTCTTTTAAATCAAGCTTGATGACTG